>NC_071354.1:123320982-123646816 GCF_943734655.1 Sabethes cyaneus
CGATCAATATTGAGGTCATACTGGTTGTTCAACCATAGCGGCAAATTTTTATGGTTTAGTGGGTGATAAATGAATTACTGGCTCAAGGGCGTAATCGAAAAGAATAATGGACCATCTAGATGGTTGTCTCCAGCCGTTGTGCCAAAGGCGTTAATAAGTTAAATTTGTGTCGATATGCAACAAGCAAACGAGGCAGTTGAAAAGAAAAATCATCCTGTATTAGCTAATGCAGATTTTTCTGATCTTGCCAAAGCAAAGGTTTTCTCAACATTGGACGCAACGAACGCTTTTCATTGGCTTGAACTATCGCAGAGGTCTAGAGAAATAACCTTTCGTTGGCACGTGTCACATTTACAACAGATTGATAACGCATACAACAGACAAATGAGTACAAAAATTGGCACGAGTGAAGAAAATCTAGGACTCAGTCAGCACATCAGGAGATGGAAGCTGTAAAAGTCCAGTAGAATGAGATTATGAGCCTATAGTCCAGTGCTGAAGGTTTAACTTGTTAATTGTCGTACTTGCAAGATTATTTGTAAACTAATTAGTAATTGCGAAAAAAAAAATAAAAAAAAGGGAAGTAATGTAGTATCGTAACCATCGAAGTAACACTTGTAGTATCGTAACCATCGAAGTAAATATTCTAGCGTCGTAACCATCGCAATACAATAAGCAGAAAAATACACTGCATTAGTGCAGCAGAGAGTGACCGGCAAGGGTGTAATTTATTTGGTCTAGTTCTACTACAATAAGAACCTTCCCAGGCCCCACTGAACACCGATCGGTTCAGTAGTTTCCGAGTCTATAAAAAACATACGGACAGACAGACAGAAATCCATTTTTATAGGCATAGATTCAACAAATAGGTATTAAAATTTTTCGGAATGTCATCCGTCTCAATACTTACCGATATATCGGCAGCACTTGTTTTCGCAGCTACTAACATCGGATCTGGTTGTACAACACATATATTACTAGTACACGAGGGAAGAAATGTCACTGTTTTTCTCGCCTGAAACAATGATGTATTTTTTTCGATCTCTTGCGTGGGTATCGTTTGACCACTAATTAATACTGGAACATGCTTCGGAGTTTTCAATTGTGCAGTTGGCGATTTTAATTTACTCTGTTCCTGTTGTATGTTTCCTGAATTTAGAGTAGGCGGTACAGTAAAACCTGGAGTTATGCATTCAGCCTCTACAGTTTTTCCAATTGTTATAACATTAGAACCCTGTTGCGATTCTTCGGAAGATTTTGTAATAGAGATGGAACAGAAGTTATCTGCTGTAATGGTTTTAGCTGTATGTTCTTCAGATTGTTTCTTAACTATCGGTAATATTTTTTTTGCATTTAGTAACGACGGTTTTTCATCCGTTTTTATCATATCAGCAATGTTATTTTGTTCGATAATATCTGATTTAGTAACTGTTTGCGGTGTATCTAGTTGCACTATTTGAACTTTAGGCGGAGATTCATCACGCGACGTTTTAGGATCTTTTTGTGAAGTAATGATAATGGGAGTACTATGTGTTATAATATTGGGATTATTGCCATCGGTGTCTTGAATTCTAAAAGAATCTACAATGTCATTTTTTTCAGGTTGAAATTCCTCACAATCTCTATAGAAAGGCAAGGGATTATTCGAAGGAATTTGTATTGAATTGTTTCGTAATTCTGATACTGAATTTTGCGAAATGTAACTGCATTCCACTGTAGAGTCAGAATTAACATCTTCGCTTTCCAGAGAAGACTGTGAGTTAGATTTCAAATTCGACTCAGAAATTGATTTTCCGGTATCAATTGATAAATCTGTGATTTTTTTTCTGGGGCAAGATTTTTTGTGTTTTGCGATACCTTGATATTGATGGTGACGACGTTCAAATTCCGCTTCTGTACGATTTCGATGTAAGTAAATCCAAATTTTTCGCTTGGTGTCGTATTTCACACACGGGTCGTGCTCAGTATGCATTCTATCAAGTGCTCCGCTGACTATGGTTTGTAAAACCTGATCCGTTGCAGTTGGAGATATGTATTGTGAAGATTTTAATAGTTCACATATATCAGATCTAGTCCCTTCACCGTTGGGTAGTCTCGCCGTGGCATCACGCACTAAAGTAAGTATAGTAACAAAATTAGGCCTGTCTGAAGCTAACATATTGTGTCCTCTAGCTTTAGAGATTCCCGGAGCTTGGGTATAAATTCCTTTCACAGGACCTACTACGCTATAGTAGGAATGTTGTTTGTACGTAAATGCCATATGAGGATTTTCATAGCGACTTTTTTCTTGATCACGGAATAGTTTAATTTCCTCTTCAGTTGCTTTTCTCACGGACCAATCGGTTGGAAAACGTGGCGGAGGCGGCGATATGGTACGTTCTGATAAACCATCATCATCATCGATAAAACTATTACTGTTTGAACCAGAATACCTTTGTTTAGAAGCAATTCTAGGCGGATTTGACTGTCCTTTTAAGCCCATTTCATGCCTTCTTGTAAGCCAATAATTGCAAAGATCCAGTAGTCGATAATCTGAGTCTCTAGATGCCCCTATCCATTGATATATATTAAGCTGTACTTTATACTCAATATATGGAACAAAATCATCTGGTTGATCAGTAAATTCTCCAGACAGGAAATGTATAGCCGACTGTAACATATCAGTCCAATTATTATTGGCCATATTATACCAGTCATTCATCATTGATTTTGGTGTGTTGACCCACATATCCAATTTAACCTTAAGTTCATCAATGGTCAAACGATGGTCTGAAGTTGAATAGAACATGTCCCGAATAAGTGATAAAAAACATTTATGCGTTTCGCTTACAAGCTGAAGCATAGCTTTATCAAACAAAGTTTCATATGTCCGCGTAGTACACTCTTCGTCGCATTCCTGATGTAATTTGTTTACTCTATATTTCTCATCTTTTTTGCAGGACCACTTATTGTCATCTTCATCATCCACATATTGAATAGCATTCGCATATTTTGGCTTATTAGAAGATAATGTTGAGAATTGCTCTGCGAATTTCGTATTTTTTCTGCCGGTTTCTAAAAAATTTGCGTCTCGTATACTTAAATCCTCTAACGAATTACTCTCGGAAGGTGTGTCAAGTCGGTGTTCATTCAATATACTTTGTGTATTATTTGTAGTTATAGTTTGAGTATGCTCGCTGGATTGATCAATATGTATATTTTCACCATTTATATCAAACGAACAATTTTCTTTAATGTTCATGGAATCATCTGATAATTCATCAGAAGTGCTTTGCATTGCTTCGGCATTCATCAATTGTTGAATAATTGGCTGAGTATTGGGAGTAGCATGTATTAATAATGAGCCACTCGAATCTATCCAATTGCAATGTTTTTGTTTTAATATTGCTGTTCCATCCGCAACTGCTGCTTTTGATATTGGCAGTATACGACGATAACCAGAGGAGGTCTGTGTCCGAAAAACAACATCTTTGAGTTTTATTTCTTGACAGTCTAACTCAGGATGATGCTGAAAAAAAGAAGATTGAATATTAGGATAAAAATTTGGAAGTGGTGCTATTTGGTGACCTTAGAGTTCAGATCACGATGTTTTTCACGTCCTTTCTATCAGAATATGACAGGGGTGCGCGACGTTAGGCATACGGACGATAGGCATACGGACGTTAGGCATACGTACGATAAGCATACGGACATTAGGCATAATGGACGTTAGGCATAACGGACGATAGGCATAATGGATGATAGACATAATGGATGATAGGCATAATGGACGATAGGCACAATGGACGATAGGCATAATGGATGATAGGCATAATGGACGATAGGCATAATGGATGATAGGCATAATGGACGATAGGCATAATTTAAAAAAAAAATCGCTTTCTACGAAAACGCACTTGAGTTAATCATCACAATATAACACAATAGTGCGTCACAATATAAGAACCGGAGCCACCCATTCAACATAAAGTCATTTAGCATAATGCTGCTTGGCATTACATCGTTTCCCATAGAAACATTCATGAGACCATTTGGCAGAAAAACATATGACATAACTACTTTTTGATAGAATTCCGTGAAAAAGGTTTTACGACTCTTCACAGATGATTCAAACGAGATGGGCGCAAGCCGCCACTGCGGAGGCGACCTCCCACAGAGATCTAGGTCTAGATTTATTCGCTTTCGTAGGCCTACCGACTTGTGTTAGTTTTCCCTACCGCACGCATCGACTCACCGAGTTGGTATCGAATGGTCCAATAACAAATAATCGAAATTAAAATGGCCGAATTTCAACAACTGCCACCGAATGCCGAAATTGTATTTGGCCGTATTATGAAAGGCCAAACCCTTATTTGACCGAATCATAAAAGGTCAAGCCTTTACTTGACTAAATCTCGTCGCAAACTTTTATTTAGAAAAATATCAAATGACGGAAAAATAGCATTTCGTAAAACACTGGCACGTTAGTCTAAGAACAACAAAACAAACACATTCTGTACCTTATGTTTTATTTTGGTAATTATTTGTAGTATAAACAGTTTCTTTCTCTTAGGCGTAAATGAGTTACGCTCATTTTAATCCATTAAGCCCCACGCATTTTCTGGCTGAGGTATAAAGCTGAAACTTTCAGGAAAGTTTTGTTTTGGATCAACTAAAAAAACCCGCAGAGATGTATTTTTAATTTTGCCCCTATGCCCCGCAACGGTACCCCGAAAAATGCAAACGTATGGATTTACAGGGGGTGGGGGGATGGTATGCAGTTTTTACGTAGCTTTATCGTTCCGGAGAGATTAGAAGATTATATTCGAATCCAGAAGTACCGTCATTGGGGTTCCCGCTTTCACCGGTTTCGCCTTTGACATCAGAGGGTAAAGTTACTAGTTTGAGCTGAATGAAAATTAGCAAGACCTTTTATGTTTACATGGCTGTAATTTTGTTATATGTAACATCTAAGCTTTAAGCAAAACCAGGTCGATTAAATTTTTCCCGATCTTTCTTTGTTTTTCAGGGTACAATTTGGTATCTCAAACCTAGCCTTCTCTAAAATCGAGAGAAGGGTGCGTTGCGTTTTCGCAGCGCTGGAAGGAAATGGGTTAAGGTGCAAGACCCATTTACCGTGTGAGTAGCAAACATTTCCTTGATGATTCAGGGCGAGACGGCCGAAGGCCGCGAGAGTTCGCCGGCGAACCGTCGTCGGAAGTGCCGGCCACTGCGGGGGGCAGCCCCCCTGCATAAATCACCTCTATTTAGGGGCATGCGTTTTCCTAGGTTTACTGACTAGTAGGGGTTATCCCTTAGTTGAGTCCGAACGAGCGTTAGCGAGCTAACTTTGCTTTGCTAACACATTCGCGTCTTCAGGGGGGCACACATAACGTCAAAACAGCTGGGATTCAATAGCAATTAACACAGAAAACATTGTTGAACTACGGTTTTCATTACTATTTTATCATTTATTTTGCACGGACAGTGAGTAAACCTACTTATTAAGTAGTTAGCCGGTTTATGTGTCAGAAAAATAAAACAAGGTGCTTGCAGGACGAAGTGCAAGTCACTCGAATAAGGAGCATTCGAATGAGATTATTAAACTGGTTTCCTTCAGTTTCATAAATAGGTTTCTGTATGTGGCATTAAGTTTCTACATCTGACATTAGCAGACTTAACTTGAATGTACAATTCTTTTGTGTTTCAGTCACTCGTATGTAATCTGACACATACCATATGCAATGCATTTTTAAACTGAGTTAATTAGACCGCTTACAAGCTAACGGCAAATTGCCAAACATCCGTTATGCCTTCCGCACGTCCATTCCCTATCACCCGTGTAGATCTACCACTATAGATCTAAGTCGTTGTACGAGAAGCTTTATAAAGAAAAAATGAATTTTCCGATTCAATTATATTGTACCAACAGTTGCGCTAATGTTTCCTTAATTAAGTTTGGTGTTTCTTTAATTGTGTTACTCCATATACATTACTAGGTTGCTAAGTGAAAAAACCCGAATTAATCCACCTAGCGGTGTGACCTAGCCTTTCTACTGCCACAATAATTATTTCTTAATTTCTCAGGAACATTTATAATCAACTTGACTCTATTTGCCGTTCCTTATTCCTCAAAATCCTTATTTACCAGTAAAATTCACAAGAACATACTGCGTGCAATAATTACATTTTCCTTCCTGGAGTGCATAAATATTTGTAAGCATCATTTAATTTACTTTATCAACACCTTATTTAGTTTTATAATATTTACGTGATTTATTGAATTGATTTATAGAAATTAACCTTCTTAAGGCCTTACAGACGGCCTTAACTTTTGGGCGTAGGAGCCACATACGAAGCTTGTTTCTAATTTACAATTTGAGAAGTGTGTTCATAATAGATTTCTTGTTTTTAATACCATGCGTTCAATAGTTAGCATCTTTCACAAACAAGAATTCAGAAAAATTACAAAAAAAAACTATTGCACGAATCGTTCCTTTCAACTTTAGGAGGGAAAGTATATCTAGAACAAAATGATTGGCCTTCAAATTTTATTATGAGTTTACTTGACTTTTTGACAATTTTGAAATTTATCTGAACTTGAAAAAATAAGCAAGAGCATTAGATATGAAAAACGACAAAGAGAAATTGAACTTTTTCTTAGTTGGCGCTCCTTCAGTAAATTATTTTTGCATGAAACTCAAAACCTGAGTTTCTTTTGAATGCACTTTCATGAAAAGATAGTCATTAGCATAATCGCATCGTTTTTGCGATGTAGCCCGTTCGAGGGTTTAAAAAATTGTGTGAGATCAAAAAATAGTGCAAAAGAAGCGCCATAAACATGCTTGAGAATGGAAAATATGATCGATATGATTACTAGTGCTTGTCATTTTCGATTTATTTATTAAAACATGATACATAACATAAGACTTCTGTCTTTTAAAGTGTCTCTAACGAAAATATATCGTACAAAATTGCTAGCAACTTTTTCATTCTATTTTTCATATAAAATTTCTAAGCTCTAGTATCTATTGATTCAGTGTCTATTTTCGAAGCCTGCAAGTCGTAGGCGAAATACGTATCTGTCGCGAATAAATATTAATAGTGGAATTTAATCGGAAAGTTTTTTTTGTTTAATTACATGTTTTGTATTCTACTAAGACGCTCCAAAAACTTCAGACAATTGACGTGTTTCTCACTTTTCTTATATTTCAATGCAAATTTCAAAATTGCAAATCGTAACACATACACATACATAAATTGATATATACACACATGCACACACACATACATACATACATACATACATACACGCATACATGCGTACATACACTCATACATCATACATACATTGAATACAATCGACATATGATTGATATATTTTGATTTTACACGTTTCAACGGTTTAATATACGGTGCTTAAGTGTTAAAGCTTGAATAACTTTTGAATGGATAGTCCGATTTTCAATAACTTGGTTTCGTTTGATAGATCTCAGCAGTAATTTTCAAATAATGATAAAATGTGTGATGTTTTTCATTGAATTAATTCTTAAATGTTACAAAAATAGGTTTAAAATTCTATTTTGTCACATTTCTTTATGTAACTTTCAAACAACAAGTCCATTCGTCATGAAATTTGGAAGTTAAGGGTTTGTAAGGCTCCTCTTTCATATGCAATCAATTTTGTTCAAATCGGTTAAGGGATCTATGAGATAATGAAGTCCCATATTTTTCGTATTTTTAAACATAACTTTTGAACTAAAAGTCCGATCAGTATGAAATTCAATAGCGACCAATGGGACACCTAGACCTTTCATTTGACACTAAGAACATTAAAATCGGTCTAGCCATCTCCGAGAAAAGTGAGTGAGATTGACAGCGTTACTCACACACACACACACACACACACACACACACACACACACACACACACACACACACACACACACACACACACACACACACACACACACACACACACACACACACACACACACACACACACACACACACACACAGACACAGACACACAGACACACACACACACAGACACACAGACACACAGACACACAGACACACAGACACACAGACACACAGACACACAGACACACAGACACACAGACACACAGACACACAGACACACAGACACACAGACACACAGACACACAGACACACAGACACACAGACACACAGACACACAGACACACAGACACACAGACACACAGACACACAGACACACAGACACACAGACACACAGACACACAGACACACAGACACACAGACACACAGACACACAGACACACAGACACACAGACACACAGACACACAGACACACAGACACACAGACACACAGACACACACACACACACACACACACACACACACACACACACACACACACACACACACACACACACACACACACACACACACACACACACACACACACACACACACACACACACACACACACACACACACACACACACACACACACACACACACACACACACACACACACACACACACACACACACACACACACACACACACACACACACACACACACACACACACACACACACACACACACACACACACACACACACACACACACACACACACACACACACACACACACACACACACACACACACACACACACACACACACACACACACACACACACACACACACACACACACACACACACACACACACACACACACACACACACACACACACACACACACACACACACACACACACACACACACACACACACACACACACACACACACACACACACACACACACACACACACACACACACACACACACACACACACACACACACACATATACACACAGAAAATGCTCAGTTTTCGAAACTGAGTCAAATGGTATATAACATTCGGCCCGCAGGACCTTCTTTCCATTTCCGGTTTTCCAAGTGATTTCTATACGTTTATACTATATATGTATATAGTAGAAAGGCAAAACATCGTTGCCAAACTATAGAAATGAGAACCTATAATTATGCGCTCCAACTGTGCGTATAGTTGCGTTAGATTTTGGAAAATTGGCATTTTAGCAAATAATGCTTTAATTTTAAATGGTGTAGTCTAACTACCAATACTTCTAAGAACTTGTTTTATATAATGAACGTAATTGTTTTATTTAAAATGCTACGGTGACGAAAATATGCATTAATTATGAATAGTAGCGCAACTATTGCTACTACCACAACTATTGGATCAACTACCCTATAACAATAAGAGTAATAGTTTAACCATTCATCCCAATTATTTCTAACGTCATTTTTAAACATCCGTAGATATTCGTTTAAACACCTATGGTTTCTTTCCAATGCGCCGATTATTTGCGGATGATACGCTGTTGCGCATGTATGGTTTATTTTCATCAAATTGCAAACCGAATCAAAGATACCTTTATATTCGGTTCCTTGATCCACTCGGATTGCTGTCATAAGTCCGTAAATTAGGATACAGCTATTTACAATAGCTTTGGCAATAGTAAGTGCTGATTTATCGGGTATCGGTACAATAACGATGTATTTGTCAAACCACACTGCATCGTTACTGCATATCTGTTTACATGTTCGGTTATTGTGAAAGGTCCTACGGTATCAATTGCTACGATATCGAACACTTTCAATGGTGTAGTGGTTTTTACTTGCGGTTGTTGTACTGATGAAAAATGTTTATTGTGTTTACATAGTTCACAAGCTTTAACAAATTTGGCAATGGTAGGTTTCATACTTGACCATGTAAATACATTTTTTAGCTTTTTGGAGATTCTATTGATTCCCTTATGACCACCAGTGCGTGTATTGTGGTAATTATGCATTAGCCGTTGTATTTCGTTACTATTGGTTACGAGTGTTGGAGGTTTGAAAATCAAGATTGAGACGTCATCAAGTGACCAAATTGACCAAACTCGTGGCATATATTAATATTTTTTTTTTTTTTTTTTTTTTGAAACGATGATTCTACAATTGATGAAGGGACGGTAAGGGAAAGTAATGAAGAAGGATTTTTTTTCCGGGAATGAAGGGGAAGGGTGGAAAGGAAGGGGGTCATCAAGTACTTGGTTTCCAATCCTCTGAAAGTCGTTTGTGTTCGTGTAATTGAATTGGATATAACATCCTCGTTAGATATTGCTAATTGTTTATTTATAAAATTTCGAGATCCTCTTGTGATGGTAGAGAACATGTTCGTTAGGTTATAAGCATTCATTACTATTTATTGGTATTCTGGATAATGCATCAGCTGCCACATTACTTTTACCAGGTATGTAGGTATTCTATTTTAAATTGAAAGTCTTCTAAATAGAACGAATAGAATCAGTACAAAAACAATTCGTGTTGTTTGCTTTGCGTAAACTAAATTGGACAAGCTTTCCTCTTCCCTCTTATGAAGCCTGCTGGTTGCTTATAAATATACAGACACTAAAACAGCGACGTGAGTTCGCCAAAGTGTCATTTGTAAACGATATTGTTTCACACCGTATAGATTCTATAGACATTTATTCTAAACTCAGCTTTTATGTACCGAACCGACAATTGCGGAACCGAAATATATTTAGCACAAGTCACTGTCGCGCAAACTATGCCAAATTCGGGCCTTCAACCTTTACGTCCCCGACATAAAAAATGAAGGTACTTTTAGTTACACTTTTGGCTCTATCTCCACTGATTTTCAATCGATTTTTATGCAACTAATCTTGAAAGAACCACATTAGTCTGGCCTTTAATAAAAAAATGTGCTGGTAAATTATGATTCTATTTTCTCGGAGATATAGGGTGCTCCACCTTTTATGTCGGTATAAAAACATGGAATAACTTTAAGAAAAAACAACCGATTTCTATTAGTAATACATTTTTATTTAGTTTGGTTCCTTAAAATTTTCTTGGTTTAGTTTTTGAAAACAATATCAATTAAGTGACCACCTTTATTAGAAATTACAAATTGACTCCTTTTTTCCGCGTTTTCCATTACCTTTTTGAGCATCTCGGGTGTTATAGCGTCGATTTCCGTACGAATATTTGCCTCGAGCTCGTCAATAGTTTGTGGCTGGTTGGCGTAAACCTTGCTTTTAAATGGTGTAGTCAGGTGATCTGGGGGTTAAATCAGGTGATCTGGGTGGCCAGTCAATATCGCCTCTTTTTGACACCAGACGTCCCGGAAATTTTCGTTGCAGAAATTGAATTGTTGAATTCGCGGTGTGGCATGGTGCACCGTCCTGTTGAAACCAGTAACCTTTTAGACCTTTTTCGCGCATTCGAGGGCAGACATAATGAGCCAACATCCACCGATATCGATTTCCTTCGACAGTTTTATTTTCTTTGAAAAAATATGGACCAATGATGGTTTTGGCGCAAATCCCGGCCCACACAGTTATTTTCCGGTTCTTTCGGTGTGAAGCGATACATGGCGAAAATTGCACTGAAATGGCGTTTTCAAAACATATCTAATGAAAGAAATCGGTTAGTAAATGTGAAAGTTATACAGCGTTTACATACCGACATAAAAGGTGGAGCACCATGTGTTCCAGATCACGGTGGGATTTTTTTTGACGTTATAAGTAACAGATGAAATAAAATTAGAAATCTGTTGAATTGACAGCGCAAAAGTTATCCATTTTATTTGTAGTCACTAATAATGACTTTTACACTATCCTGTAGAGCGCTGGCTTACGCCTCACTCTCCGGAACATCCGTTGTCGGTTCTACCGGAACTCAAAAGTGGTCATTTAATATTCTCTTCGAAAATATGGCAAATGGGGTATCAAATAACAGGATTTCTCAACACGAGCTCTTTAGTGCATATTTGGATGTATTTTGAGTCGATCTGGACATTCCGGAATATCCAGCATCGGTTCCACCGGAGCTCAAAAGTGGTCATTTGGCATTCTTTTGGGGAAAATGGAACCATAATTTACCAGCATATTTTTAATACGCTTTAAGGCCAATCTAATGTGGTTCTTTTAAGACTAGTTGCGTCACAATCGATTGAAAATCAGTGGAGATAAACCCAAAAGTGTAACTGAAAGTACCTTCCTTTTTTATGTCGGGGACGTAAAGGTTAAATCAGATGATGATCGCCTATAACAAACTTTGCGAAAATGTTGACTTTACTATGTCTAGATTAAAATTAAAACAATACTTTAATTTTACACGTTAAATGCAAAAAATGTAAGCAATATTATGTAATTAAAAAGTTACACTGTTCAGTTTTCTTTGTAGATTGTATTGTATTAATACAGTTGTATTTCGATTTTCGCATGGTTCGATTTTGGCATTGTTCGATTTTGGCATGCCTCGATTTTGGCAACAAAAGTATTCGGTTTTGGCAACACAAGATATTTTTCTTCCAAAAATACGCTTAAATATCAATCAGTTTCTCCATACATGCTTTAAATGACGAAGAAATGATGCCCTCAGTATGTTCGTGAAAAAAAGTTATATGGTTTCGAACAATAATATTTTTATTGCCGTAGGACTACGTCGTACCGCAGGGTATCAATAACATATTTGCACCGGACGGATAGCTCTTAGCGGACTTTTTAAACATAAAATGGTTGCAATCGTTGATTAATGATATTTAGTCAATGTCTAAAGCATTTACAATAAATTTTTTCATATCGAAAAAGGGTCTCGATCAGGGATGGTTCGATCACTTTGACTCAATTTTGATTCATTTGACAGTACCGTCTCAGCCGAGCAAAATTTGACAAAGTGATATACGGGACGTTTGTAGAAATAGTTATTATCTAGAATTTTGCTGAATGAAGTATTGCTGTATCTTTTGTATTTACGATGCTACAATGCTAGTACCTCTTTAGTAACTAAGTGAACGTTCAAGGGTTACCGGCGAACCTCCGTCGAAAGGGACGGCCACTGCGGAGGCGGCCCTCACAGAGATCTAGGTGTAGATTTATTCGCTTTCGTACGTCTACAAACTTTTTCCCTACCGCTCGCATCGACTCAGCGAGTTGGTATCGAATAGTCCAATAACAAATAACCGAAATTCAAATGGCCGAATTTCAACAACTGTCACCGAAGGCCGAAATTGTATTTGGTCGTATTATGAAGGGTCAAACCCTTATTTGACCGAATCATAAAAGGTCGAAGCACGAAAGGTCAAGCCTCTACTTGACTAAATCTCGTCACAAATTTTTATTTAGAAAAATATCAAATGAAGGAAAAATAGCATTTCGTAAAACAGTAGCATTGTATTGTTGGTCTAAGAACAACAAAACAAACACATTCTGTACCTTATGTTTTATTTTGGTAATTATTTGTAGTACAAACAGTTTCTTTCTCTTAGGCGCAAGTGAGTTACGCTCATTGTAATCCATTAAGCCCTACACATGTTCCTGCAGAGATAAAAAGCTTTATCTCTAAAACTTAGATAAACTTTCAGGAAAGTTTTGTTTTGGATCAACTAAAAAAACCCGCAGAGATGTATTTTTAATTTTGCCCCTATGTCCCGCAACGGTACGCCCAAAAAATGCAAACGTATGGATTTACAGCGGGTGGGGAATGGTATGCAGTTTTTACGTAGCTTTATCACTCCGGAGAGATTAAAACATTTCGCCTTTGCCATCAGAGGGTGTTGCGGCACAAAGCCGCAATATGACCGCGTTGACCTTCACATCTAGCAGAACAACAATCAGTGTACTCGGTGGAAGATGAGACAAAGCGCTATTGTTGTTCTGGCTAGATGTAGTAACAATAAGCGATTATCGAACGATATATAAATAGGGCAATAAACGTGAGTCTTGTGTTCAGTTAGTTCGCCGCCACCGCCGCTGGCGGTGGTGTGCATATCGCAACATTTGTTTGTCATTCATTGCTGGTGAATATCACAGTCCCGATAGTAAACGGCCTAAGCTAAAGACGATCACGAACAGAGGGTAAAGTTACTAGTTTGAGCTGAATGAAAATTGGCAAGACCTTTTATGTTTACATGGCTGTAATTTTGTTATATGTAATATCTAAGCTTTAAGCAAAAACAGGTCGATTAGATTTTTTTTCCGATCTTTCTTTGTTTTTAGGGTCCAATTTGGTATCTCAACCCTAGCCTTCTCTGAAATCGTGAGAAGGGTGCGTTGCGTTTTCGCAACGCAGGGAGGGAATGGGTTAAGGTGCGATACCTATTTACCGTGTGAGTAGCAAACATTTCATCGATGAGGCGATGGGCGAGACGGCCAAAGGCCGCGGGTGTTCGCCGGCGACCCGCCGTCGGAAGCGCCGGCCATTGCGGGGGGCAGTCCCCCTGCAGAAATCAGCTCTATTTAGAGGCATGCGTTTTCCTAGGTTTACTGACTAGTAGGGGTTATCCCTTAGTTGAGCCTAAAATTAAAAAAGAAGAAAACTTATCCAATTTAATTCTACTATGTATATTTTATTCACGACAGATGCGTATTTCGCCTACGACTTGCAGGCTTCCTCAGTGTCTGTTTTCGAACGAAAGCCTGCAAGTCGTAGGCAAAATACGTATCTGTCGTGAATAAAATATACATAGTAGAATTAAATTGGATAAGTTTTCTTTTTTTTTAATTTTAGGTTTCGTATTCTACTAAGACGCTCCAAAAACTTCAGTCAACCTTAGTTGAGTCCGAACGAGCGTTAGCAAGTAAGGGCAGTATATAGGGCTTTGCTAACACATTCGCGTCTTCAGGGGCGCACACATTACGTCAAAACAGTTGGGATTCAGCAATAGCAATAGCAAGCATTGCTATAGATAGCAATTGTTACAGAAATTATTGTTTAACTACGGTTTTCATTGCTATTTTATATCATTTATTTTGCACGAACAGTGAGTTAAATAGGTTTTAAGTAGTTAACCGGTTTATATGTCAGAAAAATAAAACAAGGTATTTTTGGCATGTGGAACACGCCGCTGTTTCTCAGCGTTATTTTAAAAGAGATAAGGCTCAATTGATATATCATAATATTTTTAGATAATTGCTGCCTATTGCAGGAAGAAGTGCAAGTCACTCGAATAAGGAGCAATCGAATGAGAATATAAAACTGGGAAGTACCCTACAGGTTTCCTTCAGTTTCATAAATAGGTTTCTGCATGTGGCATTAAGTTTCTACATCTGACAACCTTTCTTGAAGGTCAGATTCTTACCATTAGCAGACTTAGCTTGAATGTACAATTCTTTTGTGTTTCTGTCACTCGTATGTAATCTGACCCATACCATATGCAATGCACTTTTAAACTGAGTTGATTAGACCTCTTACAAGCTAACGGCAAATTGCCAAACGTCCATTATGCCTTCCGCACGTCCATTCCCTATCACCCGTGTAGATCTACTACTATAGATCTAAATACAGTAGTCTCGTATCCTATAAACAAAAACATTGCTCATTATGCCGTCCATTATGCCTAACATCCATTATGCCTAACGTCCATTATGCCTAAGGTCCATTATGCCTAAAGTCCATTATGGCTAACGTATTTATGCCTAACGTCTATTATGCCTATCGTCCGTGTGCCTAATGGGGTACACTCATATAACAACTATTGTAAAAAGGTCTACTATGATTTGACGACTATTTTTATTTTTCCTGTATGGACTCATCACTGCGACCAGTATGGTGTATTGTGATATCGCCCGGGCGTTTGTTGTATAACCCGCACTGCATTTATTTTGGCTATAGTCGCTATTGAGTGAGCGATATGCTTATTGAATTTTATGCGTGCTCATGTGTAATTTGAGTACCCTTCCTTCAATGCTTTTTCTCTACTTTACCCACCTCGTTCCACATGACAGCGCTGTCCCCAATTATAGCCATCCCTGGAACAGCTAACCAGTGCATTGAACTATAAGGGTCTCATTTTTACACTGTCAATAGGCCATAACGGGATAACATAGAATTTAGCACGAAGGACGGGTGGTGCTGGTGAGGGGCCTGGGAATAAACCCATGCTAAAGTCACTTTGCCATCGAATGGCCTGATTCTACTAAGATTCGAACCCATGACCATTCGCTTGTCAAAGCAGACTCGGTAACCTTGCGGCTACAGAGCCCCCCATTTGACGACTAAATAAATAAATAAATAAATAAAATCTAATTTCATCCTAGTAAGCTTCGAATTAGGATTTTTCATTCCGAATTTTTTGACGTAGGACTACGTCTTACGGCAAGTTTTGAGATAGGGTGTCATTCCAAAAAATCGAAAAATGCGAGCGTCACGAAAAATGAAAGGTTTTGAGCGCTAATAGCTCAGCGGTTTTCCGATCGATTTTCAATATTCTTACACTAATCGATCGGAAAATCTTCTAAGAATTGACCTAAATGAAGAAAAGTATGGATTCTTGACGTTGAACTATTGAAAAATTGAAAATAATGAACTTATGTCTTCCCAGAATTCTCGCTTCGTGATTGGTTGGAAGATTCTTTACGATTATCTAAACCTATACCAATTTGATATCTGTGCTTGGGAAGTAAGCCAAGACAAGTGACAAAGTTCCCTCATTTCAACAAGATTTCTTAACACCGCGGTTAAACCTAGGCCATTTTGATGTCCTTGCTTGGGAAGTACGCCAGAAAGAGTGACAAAGCCTTCTCGTGCCAACAGATTTCTGAAGAACGCGATTAAACCTAGTCCAATTTGACGTCTGTGTTAGGGAAGTGTGCCAGAAAAAATGACACAAGTACGTTGTCCCAACAGATCGCAAATTCTTTACTGCGAAACGATTAAACCTCGGCGAATTTGATATCTGTGTTGGAAAAATGTGCTACAGCTATAGTGTTCGGTTATAATACGACTCTATATGAATACGCATGCTTGCCGTTTCATTAGAAGTGTAGTGAAAACCCCTGCTGTTGATAAAATAGGATTGAATTGGTAAAATCCCTTCAACGTGGGGAACCATGGGTAATAAAAACAATCTTTGATTTTAGTAAGGTAGCAGGAAAGCAATAGTTTGTGTTCTTGATTTTGTTAAATTGTTTTCAAATGCACAATCTTTTGAGAATTGAACGTATGCAATGTTACTACTTTGCTAAATGTTGCATACAACGCATGTAGCATGTTCATGTATATATGTTGCATATAACATGTATACATGAAGAATCGAATGATTACAAGCATGAATACATGCTACTATCACTACAAAGAGACTTACGTAGTCCTGCGTCACCTATATATGCGGTCGTGTCTTGTACACAACCCCTCTGATTTTTTCGATGATGTGCTTTTTCGTTCGCCCTTTGTAATCGCGCGAATAGCGAACGAGACAGGTAGATCATCTAAGTTATGAATTTGAGATAATACAGCGCCGTTCGCATGGTCTGAGGCATCTGTTGTTAGTATAAATGGTTTGCTGAAATCAGGGTATTGCAATATTTTTGGTGGAACAAAGCATTTTTTAATGTTTCAAATGAAGTGTAGTTCCAATTGAAGATGGTGTCTTTCCGTAAAAGCTTATTCAGACTGACACATATATGCGCAAAATTTGGTATGACTCTTCTGTAATAATTGCAGAAGGCTACAAAACTTCTGACTTGATCAGCGTTTTTGGGTGTAGGGTAGTTTAATATGACTTCAAATTTGGAATTATCAGGTAGAATACCATGATCTGTAACTCTGTGTCCCAAAAAGGTTACTTCTGTTTGAAAGAAACAATATTTGGCTGGGTTTAGCTTTAAGTTTCTATCCCTAAAACAATTGAAAACTCGTTTTAAATTTTTCAGATGATGCTCTACTGAGCAACCTACGACGATAACGTCGCCAATATATAGAAAAGCACACTCAGGGCTTAAACCACTGAGGGCGATGGACATCATTCTCCGGAAGCTATTCGGGCTTATATTGAGTCCAAATGGCAACCGTTTGAATTGAAAGTATCCACGTTCGGGTAGTGAGAATGCTGTAATGTGTCTGAAATTTTTATCTATGTTAATCCAGATTGGTGAAATCCAGACATAAGATCCAAGGTGGTAAAAAATTTAGCCCTACCAAGTTGGTCAAGAAGATTCTCTATTCTTGGTAGGGAAAATTTATCAGCTAGTAAGTTTTTATTCAACTGACGATAGTCTACAACTAGGATAGTTTGCCAATTGTTGCTCACCACCCAATTGTTGCCCACTTCTCGGTTTTTGAATAATATCTGAGAATATCTATATTATCGCAGCACTCCAAACAATCAAAACACAAATATATTTCATTACCTTCAAATATGTGTAAACATGATTGTTAGCAAACAAATATTTGGAATAGTAAAATTACCTCATAAAATCCAACTCTTAGTAGAGCCAAAATACGTCGAATGCTTACAGTGTGAATTAAGAAATCACTCATCAAATTTAAGCTTATAGATCTCAACAAAAAGCAAATTTACCCCATATTACTTCGTGTGCCTTTCAAAATACCCACATTCATAATGTTTGATTAATTAAATAACTATATGTTACTATTTTTGTGTTCTAATGCATAGTGGTTAATAATTGGAAAAAAATTAGGATTTTGTCCATTTCTTGCACACCATCCGCAAATGCCGCTAAGCTAGGCCCTACTGTACCATTCTTACTTGATCCAACTCTTATTGAAAATTTACCACTATTTGGATGCCGGATTAAAACAATACCAATAATTTTCGATTTCTCTGGAGACTAAATCAGCAAAAGCCTAATGATATTACCAGCATGTAACAATTTTCGTGAATAGAAAATAATGTTCGTATCCGTAATCCACAGTCGATTAACGGCATGTATGTGAATGTGTGCGGAAGTTTATTATGAGAAATTCTTGCAAATGAATATAATAACGCAAAACAATGCTTCAGCTTCTATTAAACAGAGAAAAAAGTTATGTTGTGGCTAAAAGAACTTAAAAGTCGAGGTTTTTCTTATTCGCTCGAAAGTAAAAAATCGAAAAACTTTGCATTTGAAAAAACCAAATCCCAGTCAAAAACGTATACTGCATTCAAATTTGAAAAAGGAAAGATACTGGACACCAAAATTATATTAATTAATTTTAATTAATACATATATTAATTCAATGCAATAATTTTTACCTGTTCTTGTAAACCATTGTTCGGTGAAGATTGAATTACGTTCAAATACGTGTCAAAATGGTAACGGTACGGTACTTATAATTGGTAAATCTGTTTATAAGGAGTTCTTCTTCATGTGTCAGTTTTCTGTACTTGGTATTTCTCCTAATTCCATATTTTCTTTGCCGTGCAACAATTGGATTGAAGGTGTGCAATATTACGCAAAGGACATTAATCAAGTGGGCAACAATTGGGTCTGTATGCTGTTTAACAAAACCTCAAATTGCATAATATGTGCAATATTCCAGGCTATGAAAACATACCAAATGTTTTAGTGAAAGAGTCATTTTGTTTATAGGACAAATTGCGATTTTAGTAACGAAATAGTTTCCCCGAGAGATAAGATAAACTGAACGTTCCTGCCTTAGGTGTGCAACAATTGGCAAATTACCCTAATCTCCATTTTTTCTCAGGAGTGTCAGACTTCTTTGACACTAGTAGAATTGGAGAATTATAGCTGGAGACTGATGGTTCAATAACATCATTTTCTATCAGTTTGTCTACTTGGCGATAGATTTCATCGGGTTTGGCTATATGCGCTTCGATAGTTTTGCCTTTCTACTATATAAATATATAGTATAAAGGTATAGAAATCACTTGGAAAACCGGAAATAGAAAGAAGCTCCTGCGGGCCGAATGTCATATACCACTCGACTCAGTTTCGAAAACTGAGCATTTTCTGTGTGTGTGTGTGTGTGTGTGTGTGTGTGTGTGTGCGTGCGTGTGTGTGTGTGCGCGTGTGCGTGTGTGTGTGTGTGTGTGTGTGTGTGCGTGCGTGTGTGTGTGCGTGTGCGTGTGTGTGTGTGTGTGTGTGTGTGTGTGTGTGTGTGTGTGTGTGTGTGTGTGTGTGTGTGTGTGTGTGTGTGTGTATGTAACGCTTTTAATCTCACTCACTTTTCTCGGAGATGGCTGGCCCGATTTTGATGTTCTTAGTGTCAAATGAAAGGTCTAGGTGTCCCACAAATCGCTATTGAATTTCATACTGATCGGACTTTTAGTTCAAAAGTTATGTATAAAAATATGAAAAATATGGGACTTAATTATCTCATAGGTCCCTTAACCGATTTGAACAAAGTTGATTGAACAAAGGAGCCTTGCAAACTCTTAACTTCCAAATTTCATGACGATTGGACTTGTAGTTTGAAAGTCACATAAAGAAACGTGCAAAAATAGTATTTAAAACATATTTTTGTAACATATAAACATTAATTCAATGAAAATCATCACACATTTTATTATTATTTGAAAATTACTGCTGAGATCTATCAAACGAAACCGAGTTATTTAAAATCGGACGGTTCATTCAAAAGTTATTCAAACTTTAACACTTAAGCACCATGTTTTAAACCGTTGAAACGTGTGAAATCAAAACATATTAATCAAATGTTGATTGTATTCAATGTGTGTGGTGTATGTGTGTATGTATGTATGTATGTATGTATGTATGTATGTATGTATGTATGTATGTATGTATGTATGTATGTATGTATGTATGTATGTATGTGTGTATGTGATGACAATTTGCAATTTTTAAATTTGCATTAAAATTCAAGAAAAGTGAGAAACATGTCAATTGTCTGAAGTTTTTGAAGCCTCTTAGTGGAATACGAACTCTGAAATTAAAGAAAAGAAAAAACTTTTACCGACTAAATTCCACTATTTAAGGTGAAACGGTACTGAATCCAACATGGCCGGATATCCTATATCCTATATCCTCACAAAGACGCCATTTTTCCGGTCATGTTAGTACCGTTAGATTCAGTACCGTATCACCTTAATATTCATTCGCGACAGATACGTATACGCTTTGAAATAAGACACTGATGAAGCCTGCACGTCGTAGGCGAACTACGTATCTGTTGCAAATAAATATTAAATAGTGGGTTTCAATCGAAAAGTTTTTTCTTTTCTTTGATTTCAGATTTCAATTGTCATTTTCTTCACTTGCTGTTACTCACAATTGTACAAGAAAAGCAAAAAGCGAAGAAAAGCAGTTAATTTAAGCATGTAGGTATAGTGGTGTATAGAATTAAAATACTAGTGAGTTGATATTTCCAAACAAATTTTGCGCATCAATCATTTCAATCAATCTTTTCATCAATCTCAATCTTTTCAATCTCAGCGCATCAATCTTTTCAATCAATAGATACTAGAGCTTAGAAATGTTATATGAAAAATAGGAAGTAAATGTTGCACGATAGTAATTTTGTAAGATTTGTTTCGTTAGTGACATTTTAAAGGACAGATGTCTTATATCATGTATCATGTTTTAATAAATAAATAAAAAATAACAAGCACTGGAAATCATATCGATCATATTTCCCATTCTCAAGCATGTTTATGGTGCAGCTTTTGCACTATTTTTTCACCTCATCTTGTTTTCCTAACCCTCTAACATTGTAAGAACGATGCGATCAAGCTAATGACTATCTTTTCATGAAAGTACATTCAAAAGAAGCTTAAGTTTTGATTTTCATGCAAAAATAATTATCTGAAGCAGCGCCAGCTAAGAAAAGTTCAATTTCTCTTTTTCATAGGGTAAACGCACCATTAGTGGTGGTAGTACCAGTAGTGGTGGAAACTCGAATTATTCCATTATTTTTGCAGATTTTGGTACAAGTTAGATACTTATCAAATAATACTGTTACTGGTAGTTCGATACTTATCAAACTTGTACTAAAATATGCAAAAATAATGGAATAATTCAAGTTTCCACCACTACTGGTACTACCACCACTAATGGTGCGTCTACCCTATCTAATGCTCTATTCAGTTATTTTTTCTAATTCAGATATATTGCAAAATTGAAGCCAAGCAAACTAATAGTAAAATTTTGAGATTAATCATTTTGTTGTAGATATCCTTTTTCTTCAAAAGCGAAGTATAATAATAATTTTTCTGAACTCTTGTTTTTCAAAGACGCTAACTTTTGAACTATGAACACATATTTCATATTATCAATTCAAAACAAGTTTCGTATGTGGCTCTCAAGCCCGAAAGTTAAGGCCGTCTGTAGATCCGTAAGAGGGTTAATTTCTAATTTTCTCTATATATTCATTCAAATCTGCAAAAATTATCTTTTGTGTTTACATTATTTTTCTATTAATCACGTAAATATTATAAAACTAAATAAGGTGTTCATCAAGTAACATAAACGACGCTTACAAGTATTTACGCATCCAAGGAAAGAAAATATAATTATTCTACGCAATACGTTGTGAATTTTACTGGCAAATAAGGATTTTGAGGAATACGGAATGGATATTTAAAAATATAGGGTAGACGCACCATTAGTGGTGGTAGTACCAGTAGTGGGGGAAACTTGAATTATTCCATTATTTTTGCATATTTTGGTACAGGTTTGATAAGTATCGAACTACCAGTAACAGTATTATTTGAGAGGTATCTAACTTGTACCAAAATCTGCAAAAATAATGGAATAATTCGAGTTTCCACCACTACTGGTACTACCACCACTAATGGTGCGTTTACCCTAGTCAAGTTAATTATAGATGTTTCTGAGAAATTAAATAATGATTATTGTGGCAGTAGAAAGGCTAGGTCACGCCGCTAGGTGGATTAATTCGGGTTTTTAATATACGTAGGATTGTCATTTTGTAATCGAATTTTTTGTTAATAAAAATTATTGCAAGTTAGTAGGTCATTTTTTAGACTGAAAATATCACTAAACTCTTCGCATAAATCTATCAGTAGTTCTCATCTATCAGTAGTAGCGTAATACGGGACGTTATCTAAACGTAACTCTTCTTGTAAATATTTTTTTCTATCGCTATTATGGGTGCTTATATTGAAAATGTTAAGCGCATCTAATGATATGATCTTAGGGTTAAAGTTGTTTATTACTACATTTTTTCCGTACCATTGATAAAACTTATGTACGGTGATTTATTATTTACAATGGTGCTGGCATAGAACACTCCGTTTTTAATCTGTGCCGCTTCAACCACACTATCGGTGTCGGTGTGTATGTTGGACAGATGACGTATGACTTCTGCACGAGCTGGTATCACGTTTAGGTTGTCGTATATTGGCAGTTGAATGCATTTGTCGTTGTCATGTGGCGTGACCATCCATATATCATAATTTATTTCGCATTTATATTTAGTAAGGAAATCTCTACCGGTGGGTATGGGAAAGTCATTTCCCACCAGTTGGAAATTTTTTGAAATAGTATGGTCTTCAGTAAGAATTAAGCACTCTATTGTGCCGTAACTGACTTTCTCCTCTGTGGTTATGCCAATAGTTATAATGTGGTTATAACAATAGTTTACGGGATTATAACGCCAATTAGGCCTTACTGATTCAAATTTTAAGTATCGACTAGAAACGAACATGTTTTGTATGAAGCATTAAGCTGTAATTTTACGAAGTTTGAGGCAGCTACATTGATTGAGAACACTGCCCCAAAGTGCTCAGAAAAGGGTGATTGTTTGTTGATTTTCAAATATCGGTTGGGGTGCCAGCTGCTGCTGATGCATCACGTGTTCCTTATTGGTCATTCGCTCCGGATTTTCCAGTGTCGGCTGCAAATAGGACCATATAGTTACCATATTGCTGGTATGCGGTAACGGTTCTGTTGATTATAGTTTCCACGACCTCTTGGGAAGGTGTGTCTATAATTTGGATATTGGTTTCTGTTGTTAGGAAGGTTTGGATAACGTTGGTTATCATTATTTTGATATTGGTTTCTACTATTAGAAACAAAGTTTGGATAGCGTTGGCCCTTCGGTTGTTAAAATTCCCGCGGTGGTTATTTTTCCCCCTGGTGTTATATCCCAGGTAACCAATAAGCCATTCCAATGCAATTTAAATGCAAGCCAATAAGCATTTAAGTTGCCTTCAATGCTACTTAAATGCTATTTTGGCAAAATATGCGGCTACTTTACTGCTAGCCCTCTTATAGTGCTGACAATGCTTATTTGCAGCTAGTTACCGACAAGAAGAATTTAAATAGAATTGTGGATGCCAATTTACAACAGTTATGCAGTCAAAAGGCTGATAAACAACAACCTGCAGTATAAAACGCCAGGGATGCTAATAAACGACTGATTTACTGCTTATTTTAATGCTTATTGGTTACCTGGGATGTGTTTGTTCTCGTAGTGAAAATTTGTGCTGTTTGAACAAGTGCTGTTTCATTATATTTTTGAATTGCAGCCTGAATTGATTTAAATTCTCCTGCTTTCAAAATAATTTTCATATCTGGATCGACCGTTTTATTTATTAATGTTTCGATACCCTTTTTCGTTGCCATCTGCGTAGCGACGTTTGCGGGTATTTCGCTTTTCATGTATAGTGAGGCTAGCTGCGTAGTCAGCTGCTCGACCTCGTTCAAGAATTTTGTGCTGTCGCTGGTTTTTGTTAACGTTTTCAATACTGACACAGTTATCTTTTACTGGGCTGACGATTTCTGCTACGTTGTTGACGTTGGCCGGTAGCGTTGATCGTGCTTTACCGTTCAATCTAGTGATTACGAATTTTACCGCTACATTCATTTGTGTCTCGGTTGTTAATTCAGACAATAAATTTACCGAGTCAACGAATGAATCTAATTTTTCAGGTTGACCGTCATAGGGTTGCACTAGGCCTGTAGCCGTTTTCAGGTCGAATTTAGTAGGCATTTTAGCGGGCAATTCAGCTAATTTTCTGTTTACGATCTCTGAAATTTCGAATACAATATTTCTCGTTTCTTTGCAGACTTCGTTGAAGTCACTAGTGCATAGTGTTTCAGTATTATCTTCTAGGTATTTTTCAATTACTAACTTTAAACGGTTTGCTTCGTCGCGTTTTTTTGTAGCGTTTCGCGCAAAATTTTGTTATAAAAAGATTTCCTCAAATTGTCCCTAATTCTCCTAATATCTTGCAGAGCTTTCATTTATAGTTAATGGTAAATTGTAACACATAATTATAATAAAAAAAATTTCTACTCGTCTAATATACATGTGTTCTGCTGGACTTTTCTGCGGATGGTTGGTTCTCTTTTCCTGTCTGTGGTTCCGCTACCCAGCATTCATCCAGCATCGTTTTCGTGGTCCAATATCTTGTTTTTGTGTTTTTCCCGGGGTTTTTCTACGTCCAACTCCTTGTCACTCACTGTTTGTTTCTTCACTTTAATTATTTTTATTATTAATTTTTAATGTTTATTTGGTTGATGTTTGGTCACTTTAACACACGGTCGACGCGTTATAATGCCTGTTTTTCTGTTCGCTTTAGCACGCTGTCGACGTCACTTGTTTAAGGCTTATCGCCTTGCTGAGATTCGCATGGCTCTTCATTCGTTCGTAACGTGTTATTAGTCGATATATTACATAGAATCCAGCTGATATAAGCACGAACACTAGCGGGTATGAAATAAGTTCGATCGAAGTTGCCGTCTTTTCGTGATGAGCTTGTGTGTTTGCGTTATTCGCGTTTATGATCTTTATGACTTGGTCATGTGTGACGGTTGTCGGTGGCGGAGTTGATTGATCGTTTCCCATGATGCAATGTCACACCTTTCGCTAGTGATCACTTCAATAACGTTTTTCTTTTTACCTTTGTTATATTATAACAAAGGTTTAAAAATTGGTCGAAAAACACGAAATTGATCCGAGGCCCGGAGGACCAAGTCACATATACCAATCGATAGGGTTCGACGATTTGAGCAATGTCTCTGTGTGTGTGTGTGTGTGTGTGTGTGTGTGTGTGTGTGTGTGTGTGTGTGTGTGTGTGTGTGTGTGTGTGTGTGTGTGTGTGTGTGTGTATGGGTGTGTGTGTGTGTGTGTGTATGGGTGTGTGTGTGTGTGTGTGTGTGTGTGTGTGTGTGTGTGTGTGTGTGTGTATGTGTGTGTGTGTGTGTGTGTGTGTGTGTGTGTGTGTGTGTGTGTGTGTGTGTGTGTGTAATGATTATTTTATATCGCCTGTTTCGCAGAGATGGCTGAACCGAATCGTTCGCTATTACTTTTGTTTGAAAGGTATTATTGTCTAGTAGATCACTATTGAGTTGTTTCGTGATACGACGTTTCGTTTAAAAGTTATAAGCAAAAATGTGAAAAATTCGTGACACGGGTTTCTCCGGAACTACATGACCGATTTCAACGATCTTAGTATCAAATGAAAGCCCTTATTAAAGCTAAATTGTTCAGGAATTTTTAATTGAAAACAAACAAGTAGTTTAAAAGTTATGCTTAAAAGACCTGTTTTGACAAGGTAATAATTATCACCTGTTTCTTAGAGATGGCCTAACCGATTCATGCGCTATTAGTCTCACTATTAAATGATTTTTTGATTGGACGTTTAATTTGAAAGTTCTGAGCAACAGTATGCACCACACCAAAATTAACAATAATTTATAATGGTTTTAACTAAGATAATTTACCTAATTTCAATTATTTTAATATCAGACGAGAGGTTTTGACACTACGAATATATATGCAAAATTTCATAAGAATTGGTTTTACCCGTCCAAAGATATTAACCCTCGAGCACTCGCGCCAACTTTTGTAACACAGTTACTCGCGCGCAAAATAGCCCCAAACCAAATAAAACGTGAGCACTAGAGTTTTGACAAAGAAAACTTGGTTTTAGGTTTATGGAAACTTTGGAAGAGTTTCTTGAAATTGAAAGCTCTATCGTCTGGTGGAATTTAAATTTTGAATAATCCCCCTAAAAGTGATATATTTTTCTTCAAAGTCAATATAACACATTGATGTGTTCTGCAAAATTATAGAGCGTGTTATTACAAGAAATTTTGCTAAAGACAATAACCTTCTATCTCTGCAGCGAAGATAGAAAAATCATATTTATTGTGTATGATTTTGTAAAATCAGTTTTCTATTTTTGCTCTTTTTGTAACAAATAGTAAAAATACACAAGTTTGCTGAAAATAGTATACCTGTATGTGTGCTTGTTTAGGAACTGTAGAACTTTGATTATAAAGAATACCCTAATTTTGACTCCGAATTACTCGACTACCAGCAGACGGATACATTTTAAACATTTTACATTTGCTGATAGTTTTGCTGCATACATTTTCCCAACAATTTAAATTATTAATGCATTAAATAATTATGATATTTTACTCACAATAAGTTTATTGAAGAATATACGTTAGTTAAACAACGATTTGTAACTTTATAACAATATGGTATTGAAAAACCTACACGTGTTGTATAAAATACAACACCGTGAGTAACCGAAGGTTAATAAAAATTGATGAAAATTATTCAAGTAAACTCTATTGATGTGAATCAAATAGAATGGCATTACAGGAAACTATGCATAGTTCAAAAACCTATAAACTAGACCTTTACTACGCAATGTATATGTTAAAAAATAAGATTTCCTCTTACAACTTACCTTTATTTGCACTTACTCAGATTAATAACAACTTACTTATCCTTACTCAGCAATTTCATGAAAAAAGGATCTATAAAAATTGAAAAGTGTTCCTATTTTGTTCAAATTATGTAAACTTAGGCCATTATAAATATTTAATAAAGTTTTTGTCCTTCCGGTGTTCAACAAGTGAAGCGACGTTTTGCGTTTGTTGTTAAACATGTGGTAAGTACATTCTATCTTAAACTTTACAAACTGTCAATAAGGAAAAGGCTGGGTGTTGTATATTTGTTTTATTGCCTGAGTAGGTCATGAGTTGCGATGCTGGCTATCTATGTCAATGAGTGGAATAGTATGAGGAAATATGAAATGTTATTCCGCACAGCATGTAATGTAATTTATGAAAAAGAAAAGTTAGAAAGGATGTTTTATGCAAATGAGTATTCTACTTGGGTGATCTACGATATATGAGGAAATTTGTATGGAAGCCCCCCCCCCCCCCCTCTTAAAGGGGAGAGGGGTCATAATTCCCCTTTTAAAGAGGGGGGGGTCTCAATTCACCATAGAAAAAAAATCTTGTCTCCAAAAACACCCACATGTTAAATTTGGTTCCATTGTTTTTCCAATTCGTATCGATGAAGGAAGTCTTTAATTTAATTTTTATTTCACTTGTATCGTGGGAAGCAAAAGCACTTAGATTGAGATAGAAATAGGACTATCAGTTTCTTGTCTCAATCAGGGCATAAAAACCTCCATCTTTTAACAAAGAATACATTGCAGCCTTAGTGAGCAGTAATGCTCTTTAAAAAGGATGTTACTTATTGTATACATATATCACATATATTTATATTGGTTTGTAGGCGATGCGGTGTGGTATTCAATGGCGGTGGTGTTGACGTTGGCGGTGGCGGTGGCGATGCGGAAACGAAAATAAGCAGATATTTAGGGGCGTAATTAGTGGCGTTATCTTAGAAATTGGGGGATATTAAGCTTAAGGTGACTTCTGAGGCGGGTTTTAAAGAGTCCAATAGTGCCTGACTGCTTGATGGTAGGTCATTGAAAATTTTACTACCAGAGTAGCTTAGCTTTTTCTTGCCATATTCGGTGTTAGGTCGAGCTAGTCTAAGATTACCAGCAGCTCGCGTTCTTCGGGTATTTTACACTCTTTTTAGCTCTAGCGGGATTGTTCATTATGTTGAACATTTGAGTAGCAAGCTGGTGCAAGTGAAGCCCACAAATAGGCAAAACTGAGTGGCTTTCATGATTATATAACAGCTGCGACGAGTACAGATGAGGTTTACGGAAAATAACTTTTAGGCAGCGATTTTCAAGACTTTGCAATTCTCTTAGCCTAGAACAACTGGCATTGCCCCATATAGCTACTAAATATTGCAGTCTAGAGTGAACCATGCTGTTGGTTTGGTTCGTAGGCCGGGATTAAGCCGATGCCAACAGCTTCATTAATCACCAAGGATAGCCAAAACCAGCATGCCACAATGAACTAGCGTTCACTGAGATTCCAAAGGTAGAAAAGTCCCCCTTTAGCGCGCACTCGTAGCCCCGCGTGTAGATGAATATCAATACCGATTAAACCGATCTTAGTCCGAAATTTGCCACAGGAATGTATCACCAACGAATATAATTTCCACGTGGATTGTATTGAAAAACCGACATTTATTCCTTTCCGAGTATATTTACCGAACGAGGGTACAAAAGGGGACGTGTTATCGTATTGGCTATCCAGAAGCTACTACTTTATTAAAACTTCATCTTATCATTAGATGCTGCTGATCTGCTCTCTTGTGTTTTGTGAGAGTATTTGTCAGCTAGTGATGATCGAATATCCACGATCGATATAATTTATAGCTCGTGGTCGTCTAGCATGGATTTGGTTGATTCTAAGTCTAACATTCTGGCACCCCTTGAACTAGATTCAACAAATATTTCATAAACGATTCTACAATAAAAATTTTATAAACAATAATCAACACTTAAAGCTAAATCTTAATCACGTTTATCTTCTCTGGTCTTTCTGTGCTGGATGGGATTCTGTGAGCTTATAGTATCCGAGATGACGATCGGTGACTCCACACAAAGGCGAACAATGGTAGCTTGCTGTCTTTCCGCAAAACAGCGATAACAGCACTTCGAATTAAGTTGTGCTGAAGGTTTTTGCTAGTTGCCTTAAATTTCGATAAATATCTGTTGCCGATAGATATTCACTGCCAATAATGTTGGAAAACTTGGTGTCCTCGGTTGTAGTAGGCCAGGCGAGATTTTTTAGTACTAAGGTCACGGTCAGGCAATGGTTTCATGGGTGAGTCAATCAAAAAACGTGCTGGCATGAGAGCAGATAGGCTTTGTATGTCATCAGACAATCTAACTAATGTGTGAGAAATCGCTGTTGCGGATATACACCAAATCGCCGAACGAAGTCCAGGTTTAGGTAAATCACCGAGTAAACCGAATAAAAGCAACCGAATTTGTCTGCATAATTCTGTAATGTCTCCGAAAGTATTCTGCGTTGCATTCTGTGATAATTTATACTTATGATCCAGATCTAAATATTTCCGTTCCGAAGTTTTAATGTAACGATTGTCGTAGTTTTGCTCCCTTTTGAACCAAGGTGGTTGTTCATCGATGCTTTCCGCTTGCCAAAACCTTTCAAGTGCTTCTGCTAAACTGTTAGAAGATGTAGCTGTGCAGCAATTAGTAGATGAAACATCACGATCCGAGCACTTTCCCGAAACTATCCAGCCAAATACTGTGTCTACCAATACTGGAAGTCCGCATCCCAGCGATAAACGAGCCTTTCCGCTTTCATATAAGAATTGGTTAAAATGTTCTGCTCCTATAATCAAGTCGATTTTGTTGCATACGTTGAATTCGGGATCCGCCAATTGAAGATTTTCCGGAATGTTCCAATGTGATGCTGGAATAGATACTGATGGAAGCTGAGAAGTCACCTGCTGTAGCACTAGAAATTCGATTTCAACCGAGAATTTGATCACTCTTGAGCTAACAGTAATGCTAACCGCATATCTGGCCATATTTCCAGATTTCCCGATTCCGTAAATTGGTATGTTAACTGCCCGCCGCTTTAGTTTTAGAATCTGACAAAACCTTTCACCAATGATGTTCACTTGTGATCCGTTGTCGAGTAGTGCTCTAGCCAGATGTTTATCTCCGCTCTGTTTGTTAACTTGCAATAGCACAGTAGACAAGAAAACATTGTATGGTACGGTTTTGGTTCTAGCAGTATATGTTCCCAAAGCTTCTTGCTCTTGCGGTTGTTCTTCAGTTCCATCGGCAGCAATACTGGACACTTTATGTCTCGCATCTTTTAAAGCGGTCATATTCTCAGTGCTATTCTCAGCTGAGTTACTGAGCGAAAATCCAGGATGAATCAGAGAATGATGTTTTCGCCCACATGTCCTACAGCTGTATTTTGAGTTGCAATCGCGTACCCAATGGCCTGATCGAAAGCAATTACTGCACAAACGCTTATTGTTGACCAATTCTAACCTCTCCTTATTATTCAGATTTAGAAACGTGGCACAACGAGCCATGTAGTGATCATCCCCACAGCAAGGGCATTTCGTTGACGACCGTTCCATCGTACCAATAGCGTTAACTGCTATCCTTGGACGTCTATTCGTCGATTTATTAGACATTTCCTCTACTAAGTAAGACGATACAGCATCCAATACTCGCGTGCGTTCCAAAAATGCTATCAACATTTTAAACGTTGGTTCGCTTATTGAGGCTGCGTGTTCCTCCCACATCTGCAACGAATGCGGGTCTAGTTTTGAGCACACCCAGTGCAGCAATAAGGCACCCCAGCTTTCGGTTTTTTCGCCCAACTGTTTTAAAACCTTCAAACGTTGCTCAAACTCATCAATTAAACCGCGGATAGCTGCAGCAGTTTCCTGTTCGATCTTGGGATATTCCATTGAAGCCTGTAAATGCCTCTTTTTAACAAATACTCGTTTGAGTATCGTTTGGTTATGGTCTCCCAAGCAATAGCGTAATTTCCACTGGTGATCGTCAATGATTCAATAAGTTTGGCTGCCTCACCCTTCAGGGCAGACTTTAGATAATGGAATCTTTGAACGTTATTGAGGTCAGCTGACTCGTGTATCAGAGATTCGTATGTTGACTTAAAAGAAAGCCAGCCCTTATAGTCGCCGTCGAAGTCAGGCAAAGAAATTTGTGGTAGCCGGACCCCACTGTGAAAGTTTTTATTTCGTGGGAAAGTGTTATCCAAGTTTACAGTATGCGGACTATTCGATGTTATCTTTTCCAATAGAACAGCCCTTAACTCGTAGTATTCGTTTTCGAACCTTGCGTAGACTCTGTTGTTTTCCTCTTCTAACACGCCAGCCTCGTCCAATTCCGCAATTTCCTCTTGCAACTCCTCGAACTCCTCCATTTTTTTCTCCGATTTATCCAATCTGCTTTGCACTTGTCCGAAATGTGCATCGGGCGAGTATGTTTCTAAGAACTGCACATGACGCTTCAACGACGCAAACATTCTTTCTCGCCTTTTGACCTTTTCCTTTATAATTTTCTCCGCCATGACCACTATCGCCAGCCCAACAGTCGTAAACGTACTCAGCAAAATAGTAGACCGAAAAAAGAAAATAACCGGGAAGTACCGCAGGTAGCCAGTTAAATTTTTTGGACAGGTACTCACCTGAGGTCTGTCCAATTTAGGCCTTGTATAATTTATAGTAATATTCTCCAATCAAAGCAAAACGCGTATATATCAACCAAATGAATCCGATATCCGCGTGTTTTAAGAATTTTCAGCTGAAGACGAAGTCCCTCTCCCTTTGTATCTCTCCAACCATGAAAGAAAGTAGTCGTAGCAAATGCGTTTTAGATGTTTGATGCAATGATACTCCTCAATAACAAGGCCGACGCACGCTGCTGCTCAGCGCTCCAAGTTTCCAAAATACCGTAGAACATGTAAAGTAAATAGAGATACCACGTAGCAAACCAACTAGTTGATTAAAATGATAGGACATGCACTCACCTGAGGCATGCCTATAGCAAGCCTTGAAATAATATTAAAGCAGCATGATGAATTTAAGTCCTGAAAAATAGCCTTTATTCCAGTTTTTCCGCAAAATTTGTAGATGAATAGTAATTTTCGCTCCAGATGCAACGGTATGGAATGGTAGTTAGTAGCAATGACAACCAAGTTGCAGTTTCATTCACTCTCTCGAAGGCATCAGAATTAGTACCGAAGCAACTGGATACGTGAGTGCCCAGCGCCGTGAATCCTGGTCACGGCACCATTAAATGTTGGTTTGGTTCGTAGGCCGGGATTAAGCCGATGCCAACAGCTTCATTAATCACCAAGGATAGCCAAAACCAGCATGCCACAATGAACTAGCGTTCACTGAGATTCCAAAGGTAGAAAAGTCCCCCTTTAGCGCGACCTCGTAGCCCCGCGTGTAGATGAATATCAATACCGATTAAACCGATCTTAGTCCGAAATTTGCCACAGGAATGTATCACCAACGAATATAATTTCCACGTAGATTGTATTGAAAAACCGACATTTATTCCTTTCCGAGTATATTTACCGAACGAGGGTACAAAAGGGGACGTGTTATCGTATTGGCTATCCAGAAGCTACTACTTTATTAAAACTTCATCTTATCATTAGATGCTGCTGATCTGCTCTCTTGTGTTTTGTGAGAGTATTTGTCAGCTAGTGATGATCGAATATCCACGATCGATATAATTTATAGCTCGTAGTCGTCTAGCATGGATTTGGTTGATTCTAAGTCTAACACATGCTAAAGTATAGTTTCAACAGCCATTTACTGGCTACAAACGATCCTATTTTGCGCGGTGCAAAACAAATTGGAGCAATCTTACGTTTCAGTTGTTTAGCATGGAATGCCCAATTTAAAGTACTGTCCAAGGTGAATTTGAAATTATCAACCTCCTCCATTATCGTTTTCTTGACCGAAACAACTGGTATAGGGGCTTTTGGGCGTCTCGGGGAACGAAATATCATAAATTTTGTTTTGCTTAGGTTTAGCGACAGCAGATTGGAGTTGAAGTATATCAGTAGTTTCAGAAGATCTTGTTGAATAAGATTCACGATATGCTCACTTTCGTGTCCACTGTATGTAAGTGAAGTGTCGTCCGCAAAGAAACGAATTTTTCCGTGTAATTGCAAATTCGATGTCGTTGATAAAAATCGAAAATAAAAGCGGACCAAGGTTACTGCCTTGAGGAACTCCGACCTTCACTTCTTGTAGACCACTGTTGCATCCATTTGCTGAAACAAACTGTGTGCGCCCCGATAGATAGTTTCTCAGTAACTCAAGAGCAACTCTTATTCCATATCTCTTAAGCTTATGCAGCAGCAGGCCGTGATCGATGGTATCAAATGCTTTCTTCAAATCCTAAAACAGCGCTCCGGCGAAGCGTCGATTGTCCAAGTCGTTATATATATCCTCAAGAAGCTCGCTGTTAGCAGTCAACGTACTACATCCGCGACGAAACCAATACTGGCGAGAGAATAGTAGGTTGTGCGTCATCAAAAAGCTATTGATTCTGGTTGCAATCAGCTGTTCTAATATTTTGTTCAGCACAGAAAGAATCGATATTGGTCGATAATTATTCATGTCCGTAACATCACCAGACTTAAATACAGGAATTACACATGCAATCTTCAGAGGTGCGGGATACTGCGCGGTCTCAGCTATCTCATTAAAAACCTCCACAAGAATTCGAGCGATTATTTGATGATGTGTCTTAATTATGGAAGTTGGTATCTGGTCCGGCTCAGGAGATTTATTATTTTGAAGGTTTTTAATAAGAAGTATGACTTCCTGCTCATTGGTAGGCCGCATGAACAAAGATGAGTTAGTCATTGGTAGGGTCGAAAATTTCCATATGTTTTTATCACTGAATATGTTAGACTCCAATATTACAAAAGAATCTGTTTAGCATCTCACTGACGTGGTGATTATCAGAAATAGTTCCGTTACTGCATTTTAGGGCAATTGGATTCGAGTGCAGTGGCTTGGAACTCAAAATTTCGTTAATTAATTTGCAGGGTTTTTGTCTGATGAATTCTCGATCAAGTGGTGGTAATAATTCCGTTTGGCCTGTTCTTTACGCTGATTTAACCGCTTCGACGCATGCTTCACCAGATCATGCAGGTGGGTATCACTGGGGTGTCTTCTACTTCTTCTAAGAAATTGTCTTTTATTTTCATTAACTGCCATACATCGAAGGTCATCCAGGGGCAATTTGACTTGGTTTTGGCTTGAATTGATATCGTCTTTGTCACCGCTGAGGATATATCATTGAAGATCCTGATTACAGCATTTATTTTTTGGTTTGCTTTGTGTTCGGAGGGTATGTTTTCTATGCAGTAGCCAATAAGGAATGAAGCCTTTGGTGATCAATTATTTTCTTTTGCAATGTGCTGGTTTGTCTTTCGATACTTAATTTCCAAAATGTTAGGACCATGGAGTGATCGCTAGTATCTGTATGCATCGTTTCATTCAGAAAAGTAGATATCGCTTTTGAACCGACAACATGGTAAAGTATGTTACCGCTGGCAGGTCTAGTGATTGCTGTGTTAGTAACATACATGTTGTATGAATTTAATAAACGTTGGTATTCGGCGACAACGACGCCGGCGGCGACATCCATATTTATAGGAATGTTTATATCTCCCACCAACAAAATATGTCGTTCATTCATCGTTGACAGCTTTTCATCGAGGATGTTCAAAAATCTGGAACTCTGAAAACCTGAGGGACGATACGCGGCAATAATGTTTAAATACCGTTGAGTTAGCTTTAATCTCATATTAATAAAATGGAATCCGTCATAATTTTCGTTATCATCTACTTTAGCCTGTATATCATCTCTCACGTATAGAGCAAGACCTCCATGAGATGTTTGTCGACAAGAGTAGAGTAAATGATTTTGAATGGACCTAGTCGAATTCTGATCTTGAATGGACCTATTTTTAAATAAGAATTTTAGGATATAATTATCAAGTCTTTGTACTGTATTTAGCTTTTACATTTATCTTTAATCATTTCTGAACGTAAATATACTAAAATTAAATTAAAATTATAGCCAAAACCACTTTATTGCCGCGTATTTAAAAGTAGCTGTTTTTCAGCGTTTTGGCAGTCACCATAGAGTATTTTCAAACTGTTACTACCCGGAACTCTTTTGCACAGAGGAGTATTTGGACCTAAAAGCTGGCCAAAATGAGGAAAATTAAAACTCGTTCAATCTCCTCCAATTAAACATCGCTGTCTTCTCAGATACCTATCACACAATGTAACGTAAACGCCGCTTCTGTAAAAACACGATTTTCAAACTTTATATACCTTTTTCTCAGAAACTACACAACATGTCGGAACAAACTTTTTAGTTTTATTGGTAGAAGCTTGGCAAAGACTTTGATAACTTTTGAGCTCTGTAAACGAAACACGCCCAGAGAAAAAGGAAAAAGAATAGTTTTTGAAATGTTCTTTTACAATTGACGAAGAAGACGACGGTAGAAGAAAGTAATGAAATCTTTAGGAGGAGAAAGAGCGGAATGATGAGAAAGGGGGAGGGGGGTATATAGTAGCTACGCTTAACAAGTAGTCGTTGTGACTCCTACCTTTTGTCCAAAAATTTAACTTTTTCAAAAATGTTGGTCGCTTATGTCTCCTTAAAAATAAATGAACACCGGAACGCAAGACAGAAGTTTGAAAGAAAATGTCATGCTAAAGTTCGTTTACGTTAGGTCTTTTCGATTCGCTCTCAGTTGGACGCATGGTAACACGGCAGTTTAATTGAATCTAAATTAAAAATACATTATAAGAATGAATTCACAAAACGAGTTCACTATGTGCTGACAACATTTTGACCCGCATTTTTGTCAATGTTGGGCTATATCGTCGGCGGCGTGGGAAAAAGGACCCAGGCGGCGCGCCGGTTCTAAATCATCGGCGGCGGCGGCGCGTGCAAAAGTGTCGGCGGCGGCGGCGCACACCTCTAATGTAAACAAAACGGGAGAGGGACCAGCTTAAGAAAATCAGCTCTCGCTCGGTTTGTTCGCGCTTGCGACATTCGCCGTTTTGTTGGTTCTATCTTCAATTCACGATTAAGAAGCTCTATCGCTTTTGCATTCATGAAATAGACCAAATCATTATGCCGTCAATTGACAGAAACCGGCGTGACGCCTTTGTTTACATTTTGGAATATTTTCTTTTTCATTTATATCGAATGTAGCGTGTGTTTTGTACGTTTTACAGGTATAACGGCTTTTCTAATTCAGTTATGCTGCTGTTTAAACAACAAACATGCCGTTTAAACACCTGAATCTTTGCTGGATCCTGTCATTTGTTATGTAAATAAAGGAACCAGCATGGTATGGATAGTAACTAACGGTACAATCTACAAGAATGACGTCATAGCATTAGAAATAGCACATTCTGTCTACCGCACCTTTTCTTATGTATTAGTTGCACGCTTAAAAAATTTTATTACAAAAAGCTTTTAGTCACCTTTTTGTCCGCAACAGGGTGTTACTTTTGCATCTTTTCAGATATATATGGGATTTTGCGAAGTGAACCATATTGTTAATATAATATATTTGCTTTCAGCCATACAGAAATTGGGTCAAATTTGGGTCAACGCCGCGGTTGACACTTGGAACGTCCTGTCCTAGATCCAAATATTACGAACGCCCTCCGCCATTATGGCATCTGGCATGTAAAAAGCTGGATATGCATTTGTGTATCCAGCTTCTTCGAGCCATAATGGCGACTGTCATTCGACTCTGTTCGACAAGAACAAAATATATTTGTCATTATGTTTACGTATATATGTATGCACGCATGTACGTATGGATGGTAAATGGTTGAATAATGCGCTCCAGAACTATCACGAAGTTCCACAGCCTCTTATTTAGCAACTCCTATCTCTACCTCCTCGTGGTACCATCCGGGATACGCTCCTTAGTGGAAATCGGACAACCGGTGGAAACTAGGGTCGTATGCGGACAGAGAAGGGGGCACTCATGCGAAGGCTGAGTGTAAACTCTCCGCCTGCAAATGACGGATCTCGGTAGAAGCATGTTCGATGAACCTGAAAATACCGAGAACCTGAGCAGAGGGTCCAAAGCCCCCAAAGGAGGATGGTTTTAATAGCTATTATCCATGGCTAAAAGTAAAAACATGAATGGATAAACCCCTAATCCAAGGTGTCATGCGACCCGTGCCGAGGGATGAATGGTGGGGGGGGTTATATAAATACTCAGCCTCAAACGGAGCCTGTGGAGTACCAGAGCGCCCTCCACAGTAATCAGCCCTTACCGCATCATGAGGGGCTCTGATGTGGCGGACTTTTCTTTCCCCTCAACTCGTGGGATTCTTATGGAAGACAAAATCAAAAATACAACAAGTGTGGATACGGTGGAAAACCCGTTCGCTAGAGGAGGCATCCAGCGTTCTCCACCAAGGGTGGAGAAGGATGCAACTAGGAGCGCTAGTGTGGGTGGCAAAGGCAGCGGTATGCCTACCACGCCGGACACAGCGATGAACGGCCCAGCGCTTATCAGGGCGATGGAGAAAAATAGAGACGCTGTACCTAAAGTGGTAGCAGCGTCACAGCAGCTCGAGGTAATAATCGAGTTTACGTCAGGTCGCGGCAATTTCTCCAAGGACCTGAAGCAGAGCTTGCTCATGCTTCGGAGAACCTTGAATGCAGCGACCAAAACGCACAACGACCTCGTGGCGCGTGCAGGAGAGGCTAAGAAGGTGACCGTGAAGGCGTCGAAGGCAGTACAAACGGACGCTTGCCCGTTGACGGAGTGTCGTAACGCGGCCCAGGAGGCTACGGAAAGCGCTACCAGCAGCGGTAAGGCATCCGCCAAGCGCCCGAGACAGTCCCCGGGGGATAGCACCCCTGGCGGACCGAAAAAACGCCTGATCGGTAAAAGCCCTCAGGCTAGCGGGTTGGCAGAGCTAAGCGATGAACCAGCGGGAAGCTCCAAGACAGGTGGCCCGTGGACCGAGGTTAGGGCCAAGAGAAAAGGCGGAGGAGGCTCCAGTAAAAAAACTGCTCCACCTAAACCGGCAAGAAAGCGAGCGAAGAAGGGCGACGCTCTTATCCTGAAAACCGACGGGTCGAAATACTCGGAGGTTCTGAAGGCCATGAGAGGAGACGCTCTACTCAAGGATCTGGGCGCGGACGTACGGAGCATCCGCCGCTCACGCACGGGCGATATGATCCTCGAGTTAAAGAAGGACGCCACAAAGAAGAGTTCCGCATACAAGCCCATAGCGGAAGGAGTGCTCGGGGACGGAGTGAAGGTACGTGCTCTCACACCAGAAGTGACTCTCCAGCTTAAGAACCTGGACGAGATCACCGAAGTGCGTGAGGTCGTACAAGCTCTCAAAGAGCAAAGTGGAGTGGTGGTGGCAACCGAGGCGGTTCGCCTACGCAAGGGTCCGGCCGGGACCCAGGTAGCCACCATACGACTTCCGCTGATTGATGGAAACAAAGCCCTGAAAGCTGCTAGGCTAAAAGTGGGGTGGTCGGTATGCCCACTGAGCGTGTCCAAGCAGTCGGAAGCTTGCTTCCGGTGTTTCGAGCACGGACATAAAGCCTGGAACTGCAAGGGGCCAGATAGGAGTCAGTTGTGCAGGAGATGTGGCAGTGCTGGCCATAAAGCAAAGGACTGCGCGGAGCCTCCTAAGTGCCTGATCTGTACCGGTAAACGGGACGCAAAGCACGTAACGGGAGGTCCAAGGTGCCCGGCCGGTGTGCCGGCGACTAAGCCACGTTCATAGTGCAAGTGACACAACTCAACCTGAACCACTGCAGCACAGCTCAGCAGCTGTTACACCAAGCAGTTTCTGAGTCAGCAATGGACATTGCCATAGTCTCGGATCCATATCGCGTCCCTGCCGGAAACGGCAACTGGGTCTCGGATAGGTCTGCGACGGCGGCTATATGGACAACAAGCAGGTTCCCGGTTCAGGAGGTTGTGTCAACTGCAGACGAGGGATTTGCGGTTGCCAAAGTGGGTGGAGTGTTCTACTGCAGTTGTTATGCTCCGCCGAGTTGGTCTATCGAGCAGTTTACGCGGATGGTAGACCGAGTATCAGTTGTGCTGACTGGTTTAAGGCCGGTGGTTGTGGCGGGCGACTTTAACGCTTGGGCGGTAGAGTGGGGAAGTCGTCGCACGAACCATAGGGGTCGGATTCTGCTTGAAGCTCTGGCAAAGCTCAACGTAGATCTGGCCAACGTCGGCAACACAAGTACCTTCAGTAGGAACGGTGCGGAGTCTATCATCGACGTGACTTTCGGCAGTCCTGGTCTGATAGGAGACTGGCGGGTAGATAATGGCTACACTCACAGTGACCACCAGGCGGTCCGCTATGGTGTCGGTCAGATAACGAGGCGGCAGGCGGCGAGTAGGGCCAACACTCCAACCACCCGTGGATGGAAGACATCATACTTCGATCCCGAAGTATTTGTGGAAGCAATCCGGAGAGAGTGCGGTGATCGCGGTATGCCCGATCCGAACGCTGATCATTTGGTTGAGGTACTGTCGCGAGCATGTGACGCTACCATGCCTAGGAAAGGTCGTCCTAGGTATGGCAGGTCACCGGCTTACTGGTGGACAGATGAAATTGCGGAACTCCGCGGAGCGTGCTTTCGTGCGAGGAGAATTATGCAAAGAGCTCGTTCGGATGAAAGCAGGGCTGAATGTCGAGTAGCACTTGTTGCTGCACGCGCAGCGCTTAAGAGCGGGATAAAAGCTAGTAAACGAGACTGCTTTGAAAGGTTATGTGCTAGTGCCAATGCGAACCCGTGGGGTGATGCCTACAGAGTCGTAATGGCAAAGACCAAGGGTGTGATGGCGCCCGCTGAGCAATCGCCAGAGATGCTGGAGCGGATCATCGAGGGCCTCTTTCCGCGCCACGAGCCAAGGCCCTGGCCCCAGGCCGCTGAGTCGTCCCACGGCCGACGTTCCAGTATCTCAGACCATAGCGTAGGATGGTCGGCCTCCCAGCCGAACATCCAAAGTAACGTGGGCGACGGCGGTTTGGAGGTCGGGGAGGAAGTGACGGTTACGAACGAGGAACTCATTGATATCGCTAAATCCCTAAAGGTGAGCAAGGCACCGGGGCCAGACGGTATCCCGAATATGGCCATTAAAGCGGCTATCTTAGAGGCTCCCGAATTATTCGGGGCAGTAATGAATAGATGCCTGGAAGCTGGCCACTTCCCGGACAGATGGAAGCGACAGAACCTGGTCCTATTGCCGAAGCCGGGAAAACCTCCGGGTGTCCCCTCGTCATATAGGCCGATCTGTCTACTCGATACTGCCGGCAAGGTGCTGGAGAGGGTTATCCTTAACAGACTCGTACAGTACACGGAGGGTACAAACGGTCTGTCAAGGAACCAATTCGGCTTCCGAAAAGGCAAATCTACGGTGGATGCCATCTTGTCTGTCACTAAGACAGCCGAGGTGGCAATCCAGCCCAAGAGGACAGGTATTCGTTATTGCGCAGTTGTCACGCTCGACGTGAGAAATGCGTTTAATAGCGCTAGCTGGGACTCCATAGCCAGCTCGCTTCGGAACGTCCAAGTGCCGGTGTCGCTGTACAGAATTCTGGAAAATTATTTCCAGAATCGTGTGCTATGCTACAACACGGAGGAGGGTCAGAAATGCGTTCCAATCACCTCAGGGGTTCCGCAAGGTTCCATACTGGGCCCGGTGTTGTGGAACGTCATGTATGACGAGGTGTTGAAGCTAAAGTTTCCGGTAGGGGTGGCGATTGTCGGCTTTGCGGACGATATCACCTTGGAAGTCTACGGTGAATCTATCAGAGAGGTTGAGTTGACGGCTGCCCACTCTATAAGCATTGTTGAAGATTGGATGCGATCCAGGAAACTGGACCTAGCGCATCATAAAACGGAGGTTATCGTGGTTAACAACCGCAAGTCGGTGCAGCAAGCAAATATCAGTGTCGGGGACTGCACTATTTCGTCAACGCGGTTCTTAAAACTCCTTGGAGTCATGGTCGACGACAAGCTCAAGTTCGGGAGCCACGTCGACTATGCCTGCAAGAAGGCTTCCACAGCTATTTCGGCATTGTCTCGTATGATGTCTAATAGCTCTGCGGTATATGGCAGCAAGCGAAGGCTTTTAGCCAACGTGGTCCAGTCCATTCTCAGGTATGGCGGGCCGGTGTGGTCATCGGCGTTAGGTACCAAAAGCTATCTAGCCAAGCTGGAAAGCACCTATCGTCTCATGTGTTTAAGAGTGGCGAGTGCGTACCGCACAGTTTCACATGACGCAATCTGCGTCTTAGCGGGTATGATGCCTATTGGTATCATCATCAGCGAGGACGTAGAGTGCTTCAACCAACGTGGAACTAGAGGCATACGGAGTACCACAAGATCGGCCTCGATGATCACATGGCAGCGGGCATGGTCTGATTCCACAAAAGGCCGGTGGACACATAGACTTATCCCGGAACTATCCGGATGGGTCAACAGGCGTCATGGCGAAGTCAACTTCCACCTGACACAGATTCTGTCAGGGCATGGTTGTTTTAGACAGTATCTGCACAAATTTGGGCATGCGGAGTCCCCCGAGTGTCCCGAATGCGCGGACGTTGAGGAAACTGCAGAACATGCTTTCTTCATATGCCCTCGTTTCGAGGGCGTCAGAAGCAACATGATGGCAGTTAGCGGACAGGACACTACTCCGGATAACTTAGTCCAAAGGATGTGTTCTAGCTCGGACGTCTGGGGTGCGGTCAATGCGGCTGCTACCCAGATCGTACTTGAGCTACAAAACCGCTGGAAAGCCGATCAACGGCGAATAAACAGCCTAACTACCATAGTCCAGTAGTTATCTAAGAGCGTGCGTTAAGCACAATAGCCCCTCCCTGAAGTAATACCGATAAGGTGGTTCCAGGGGGGATTGAGGCTGGAGACTCGAGTAGGGTTTTAGTGGGTCTGGATCTTCACGATCTTCACGGGATACCAAACCCCACTCCCTGAGCTGTCTTCTCAGGTGTCTGATAGCAGATTTCCCTACTCGTTAAAAAAAAAAAAAAAAAAAAAAAAAAAAAAAAAAAAAAACGCATGTACGTATGCATATACAAGCATAGGCGTCACCACACACAAACCAATTTTATGTCACATACACAAACCAGTTAGCACCGCCTATAGTTAGCTTCGAGGTACGATGCTGGTCTAACAAGCCAGTCGTCGTATGTTCGAATCTCGGCTTGGCGGGACGTGCTACTGTGTTACCTGACTCACTGCGAATATGCGTTGTGTTCACGGGATCGTGTTGGTTCGAAAGGTTTCGAAAAATATCGCCCTTGTATCGAAAATATCGTTAATTTTGATCACTAAAATAAACGTACCTAAACGCTATGTTTCAAGCGCCAGTAGTACGCAATACCGTGGACCCCCGTTCGTTTGACCGTTTTTAATCTGAACACTTTTTAATTTGAACCCCGTTGGTTTGCACGACGTGCAAATTAAAAATGGTTCAAATGTCATTCTCAACACGACAACATTTGCTTATGCAGACGATGCACATAAGCACGACTTGTTTGACCTGATCTAGCGTGTTTAAGGGGAAACCGAAAGTGGCTCAAAGATGGCTGGATAAATGGCTACCATTCGAAGCATGTATTGTTTTGCGCCTTAAAAATGCATTTGTATTGGCAGAGCACGCTTTCGCCACGTAATCAGTGCTTCCAGTGCTGTTATAATTTCCTAAAACTTGTAGTTCAATTTATCGATCTGCTTTGTATCAATAAACGCTCAGCAAAACATAATTGCTAATGGAAAATAAATTTTACTGATCATATCGATCAGTACGTGTTCATAAAAGCGACCAATGTATAATTTGGAATTAGTTAATAGATATTTGGTAGCACACATATTTCGTTGAACTAGCGATTTCTGAAAAAGCAGCAACACAGTATCAAACTTTCATCACATCAATGAGCTTTTAAAGAGCTTTCAACTTTCGCCGCATCAATGAGCTTAGAGTGAAGTAAACAAACAAAACGCAAAAGCAGGAATCAAAAACGCAATCCGATGCAAGCGGATTAATTAAATATCCTAGTGATCCTACGCATTATTCAGTTGCTGCTGTTAATTTTGATTGAATCGGAAGGTCTTGATAAAGAAAACAAACCCTTTTTCGGGATGTTTGTAGTCAGTGCGGTTGGCTGCGGATCAGCTGTTTATGTTTGCAAGCTCCGCTATTTGACATATATTACCAATACTAATGTAATATTCAAATAAACGTTTAGGTTTTTAACGAACACATGAGATGTACAGCACAGTGTTTGTCGCACTAACACAATAACGTTAGCCACTTTCGGTTCCGCCTTAATATGTTTCACGTTGCGTTTTCCCAACAATTATGATAGAAATCCGATCGGAGAAAGAAATATTCGCTGCTTGCAACTGCCAACTGAATCAAACCACCAAACCAATAACAAAGAGCAGGGCGACCAGTTCACAAAAGTTTTACATATTTAGGGCTACCAGTTGTTCAAATTAAAAACTAAGCGAGTTTCTCACAACGGTTTCCAAAGTCGATGAGCATGATATCTCGAAAAAACCTAAACCGATCCACTTGAAACTTTTAAACAAGTTATATTTTCGATTTGTTGATTTAATACAATTTTTCTGGAAATATTTTCTAGAGATTAATCGAAGGTTAAAATTATTTTTCTTTTTTTTTTGGTCTGTTGCCGTAACATGTATACAAATTTCCACTTTAATCAGTTAAAAGGTTTAGTCCTCTCAACTGTGTAATGTAGTGTATAGTATAACCTCTTAACCTTACTAATGCATCAGAAAAAAGATTTGAGCTTGCTCTCATTCTCATTTTAATTCGAATTTCGTTTTGTATTTTGAAATAATTCATTGCCGCAAGCATCAATTGATGTACTGCAAACTTCGAATCACCTCAGCTTGATGAAATAAGACTAATAGAAGTAATGGAAACATTTTGGACCAACATGGCCACTTCACCATCGGTGCCGGAAGAACATCCGGTACCTGATTCGCGACACATTGTTTAAATTTTAGGATAATTCATCTTACGGCACGTCAAATCACATCATCTTGATAAAATGAGACTATTGAAAGTATAATAAAGACATTTTGAAAGCAAATGACCACATTACTATCGGATCCGGAACATTTGGTGCCTGGTTGAGAGGAATTGTTTGGATTTTGGGATAATGCATCATGAGGCACATCAAATCATATCGCTTTGATCAAAAGACATTACAATGTACAATGGAGACATTTTTCAACCAAACAGCCACTTCAGTAACCGGGTTTGGAGTCAATTGATGATTTTAGGGTATATAAGCTATTTAACTTATAATGAACCGGTTAACGGGGTAGTTCTGGTTATATTGGGGCGGTTTGAAACAAAATCGTATGGCTCTGAGAACTACAATGCATATATCAAACTAATAATGCGTTTTAGAAGCAACCATTACCATTGGAATAAAAACCATCTTATGTGTTGAAGGCATATCGTGCATAGCTTCTAAGGTATTACACATTTTTGTCCCGAATAACCGCATATGTGTTGAATCATAATCCACCAGTTAGCTTCGGGAAGATGCTAACATAACAAGCCAGACGTCGTATATTCGAATCTCGGCTGGGAGGTGCTGCTATAGAGTCAGTAGGATCGTTGCACTAGCCCCGTATTTATCCTGTACTCTAATAACCGTCTGCGGAGTCTGTCGATAAAGAAGGGTCAAGTTCTCAAGACGACGTTTATACCCATGGCTTTGCTTTGCTTTGTGCTGAATCATCCCGTTTTACGGTTCATTATAAATCAAATACCTTATGTAACCTAAAATCATCAATGGGCTACTAAATCCGGGTACCGGATTTTATGCGACTGACACTGGAGTGGCTATTCGACACCAAAATGTCTCCATTGTACTTCCATCAACTCATTTTATCAAAGCGATGTGATTTGATGTTCCGCATGAAACCTGAGCCTAACAGAGGGTACAAAAAAATGTCCGCCGAACCAGGTACCGGATATTCCCAGAACCGATGCTTATGTGGCCATTTGCCGTCAAAATGTCTTTATTATACTTTCAATAGTCTTATGGTATCAAGGTGATGTGATTTGACGTTCCGCAAGATGAATCATCCTAAAATTCAAAATTGCCCCCAAGTACCGGGTAGTTCCATTAGTGTTATTTTGCCAAGCCGATGTGATTTGATGTGCCGCAAAATGAATTATCTCAAAATACAAAAATGTCCCCGGAGACAGGTGGTTGATGTTCCGGAGCCGGCGACGCTGAAGCGGCCATTAGTCAACAAAATACTCCGGAATTTACCTTGGGTGTCAGTTTTGGGTCATACCTTTCAAGCGAGGCAAAGAAAACGAAGTTCGGATTGAAAATGGATGAAAAAGAGTAAGCCCAAAATTTGGGTCGTTTTTAATGATGCTTTCGTTTAGATAGACCGATAATACAAATTAATTGGGGAATCAAACGACATGCATTGTACAACGGGAGCAAATTATTTGAATTTATAAGAAGCAATAAATTGAAATAACTTACAGAAGATAACTATACAAAAACTTTTTAAATTAGGAATATCGTAAAAAAAAGAACTCATAACTACATATTTCATCACTTTACCCACTGTCCAGGTAGATTAGACGAGACACAGGGGGATTAAAATACCCAACTTTTGTTTTTGTTTTGGTTTGACTGAGCGAACTGACATATTCAGTTGGTTCGACTAGTTGAATTTCATAACGGAGACAACAACTAATAATAGTAAAATCGTAATAAAAATACAGTGTTTAATTGCTTCCTGTTTAATAGTTTATTGTTTATTGTTTATGTATAAAACTCATCTGACATTTGAGTCTTAATGAATAAACTAGTAACTAATTTCTACGAAAAACATCAAGAAGACGGTCACGAAAGACACTGATGGACACGTTAAAGTCGAACATTTCGAATACTTCATTAAAACGATGACATATAACACGTATCGGTTCATTAGCACCAAACAAATGAGCCCGCGGCTCCAGGTACAAAAAGTTTCATTGTCGTAGTGGTCGTATGGGAGCATATATGTTCAGCTGCTCTAACAACGCCGGGCAGTCGATGTGGTCGGTCAGAAGTTTAGCAGCAAAAACTGCTTGTGCGATTCGTCGTCTCAGTTCCAATGGCTGAATACCGAGAAGTCGGCAGCGGCTTTCGTACGGCAGCAAATTAGACGGATCGCTCCATGGGAGATGGCGAAGAGCATAGCGGACGAATTTTTTCTGTACCATTTCAATCCTGCGTGACCAATTTGCGTGAAATGGGCACCACACAACAGAACTAGTTTCGAGGATTGATCTCACAAGCGAACAGTACAGCGATTTCAAGCACAGTGGGTCACGAAACTCATCCGCAATCTTGAAAATGAATCCCAGCTGTCGGTTGGCCCTCGAGATTATGTTTTCGTAGTGGTTCTTGAACGTAAGTTCATTGTCTAGTAGCACTCCCAGATCCTTTATGCACTATACACGAAGAAGACGATGGTCGGCAATAGTGTAGCTATATTTAACGGGCGTACGTTTTCGGTGAAACGAAATCACATTGCACTTCTCTATGCTTAACGTCAAGCGGTTTCTAGCACACCAATCCACAAATATATTCAAGTATTCTTGCAGCTCCGCGCAGTCACTCAGGCACGTAATGACTTTAAAAATTTTAGTGTCGTCGGCATAAAATAAGCGGCAGCCATGTGAGAGCAAAAGTGAGACATCGTTTATAAAAATTGAAAATAGCAGTGGACCCAGGTTGCTGCCTTGTGGGACACCTGATTGATTAGAGAAACAGTTGGAGACAGCAGAGCCTATTTTGACACACAAACTTCTATTAGTCAAGTAAGATCTGAACCAGCATACGGCGTTTACAGATACACCTAATTTTTCCATTTGGCTAAGCAATATTCCGTGGTCGACTCGATCGAAAGCCGCTTTCAGGTCTAGGTAAATAGCGTCAGTTTGAGAGCTAGAATCCAAACTTTGGAGACAACGGGAAACAAATTGTGTCAGGTTTGTGGTCACTGATCTTTTCGGAAAAAATCCGTGCTGGTCAACGTCAATATAGAATTTACAGCAAGCAAATAAAGCGTCATTTATGATAATTTCGAATAATTTTGAGCAAGCGCACAATGACGTGATTCCGCGGTATTTAGTGATGTCTCGTTTGTCACCTTTTTGTGATTTCTATACCTTTATACTATATATAAATATATAGTATAAAGGTATAGAAATCACTTGGAAAACCGGAAATGGAAAGAATGTCCTGCGGGCCGAATGTTATATACCATTCGACTCAGTTTCGAAAACTGAGCATTTTCTGTGTGTGTATGTATGTGTGTGTGTGTGTGTGTGTGTGTGTGTGTGTGTGTGTGTGTGTGTGTGTGTGTGTGTGTGTGTGTGTGTGTGTGTGTGTGTGTGTGTGTGTGTGTGTGTGTGTGTGTGTGTGTGTGTGTGTGTGTGTGTGTGTGTGTGTGTGTGTGTGTGTGTGTGTGTGTGTGTGTGTGTGTGTGTGTGTGTGTGTGTGTGTGTGTGTGTGTGTGTGTGTGTGTGTGTGTGTGTGTGTGTGTGTGTGTGTGTGTGTGTGTGTGTGTGTGTGTGTGTGTGTGTGTGTGTGTGTGTGTGTGTGTGTGTGTGTGTGTGTGTGTGTGTGTGTGTGTGTGTGTGTGTGTGTGTGTATGTGATGCTTTTAATCTCACTCACTTTTCTCGGAGATGGCTGGACCGATTTCAATGTTCTTAGTGTCAAATGAAAGGTCTAGGTGTCCCATTGGTCGCTATTGAATTTCATACTGATCGGACTTTTAGTTCAACAGTTATGTATAAAAATACGAAAAATATGGGACTTCATTATCTCATAGGTCTCTTAACCGATTTGAACAAAATTGATTGCATATGAAAGAGGAGCCTTGCAAAGCCTTAACTTCCAAATTTCATGACGATTGGACTTGTAGTTTGAAAGTTACATAAAGAAATGTGAAAAAATAGTATTTAAAACATATTTATGTAACATATAAGCATTAATTTAATGAAAAACCCGAATTAATCCACCTAGCGGCGTGACCTAGCCTTTCTACCGCCACAATAATCATTATTTAATTTCTCAGGAACTTAATTGTAGATGTATAGATGTTATATTAGACTATATTTTTAAATATCCGTTCCGTATTCCTCAACATCCTTATTTGCCAGTAAAATTCACAACGTATTGTGTAGAATAATTATATTTTCTTTCCTTGGGTGCGTAAATACATGTAAGCGTCATTTATGTTACTTGATGAACACCTTATTTAGTTTTATAATATTTATAGAAAAATAATGTAAACACAAAAGATAATTTTTACAGACTTGAATGAATATGCATAGAAAATTAGAAATTAACCCTCTAACGGGTCTACAGACGGCCTTATCTTTCGGGCTTCAGAGCCACATACGAAACTTGTTTTAAATTGACAATATGAAGTATTTGTTCATAGCAGATTTTTTGATATTTTGATATTAATACCATGCATTCAAAAGTTAGCATTTTTGAAAAACAAGAGTTCAGAAAAATTATTATTATATTTCGCTTTTGAAGAAAAAGGATATCTACAACAAAATTGTTGATCTCAAAATTTTACTATTGGTTTGCTTGGCTTCAATTTTGCAATATATCTGAATCAGAAAAAAATTACTGAATAGAGCATTAGATATGAAAACGAGAAATGGAACTATTTCTTAGCTAGCGCTCCTTCAGATAATTATTTTTGCATGAAAATCAAAACTTAAGCTTCTTTTGAATGTACTTTCATGAAAAGATAGTCATTAGCTTGATCGCATCGTTTTTACAATGTTAGAGGGTTAGAAAAACAAGATGAGGTCGAAAAATAGTGCCAAAGCTGCGCCATAAACATGCTTGAGAATGGGAAATACGATCGATATGATTCCCAGTGCTTGTCTTTTTCTGATTTATTTATTAAAACATGATATATGACATTAGACATCTGTCCTTTAAAATATCACTAACGAAAACAAATCTTACAAAATTTCTACCGAGCAACGTTTACTTTCTATTTTTCATATAACATTTCTAAGCTCTAGTATCTATTGATTGAAAAGAGCATCTATTGATGCGCAGAATTTGTTTGGAATTTGTACAAATTTATTTGGAAAAATCAACTCACTAGTATTTTTGATTCTATACACCACTATACCTACATGCTTAAATTAACTGCTTTTCTTCGCTTTTTGCTTTTCTTGTACAATTGTGAGTAACAGCAAGTGAAGAAAATGACAATTGAAATCTGAAATCAAAGAAAAGAAAAAACTTTTCGATTGAATCCCACTATTTAATATTTATTTGCAACAGATACGTAGTTCACCTACGATGTGCAGGCTTTATCAGTGTCTTATTTCAAAGCGTATACGATCTGTCGCGAATAAATATTAAATAGTGGAATTTAGTCGGTAAAAGTTTTTTTCTTTTTTTTATTTCAGAGTTCGTATTCCACTAAGAGGCTTCAAAAACTTCAGACTATTGACATGTTTCTCACTTTTCTTGAATTTCATTGCAAATTTTAAAATTGCAAATTGTCATCACATATATACATACATACATACACACATACATACATACATACATACATACATACATATATACATACATACATACATACATACATACATACATACATACATACACACATACATCACACACATCTCATACATTGAATACAATCAACATTTGATTGATATGCTTTGATTTCACACGTTTTAACGGTTTAATACACTGTGCTTAAGTGTTAAAGTTTGAATAACTTTTGAATGAAGCGTCCGATTTTAAATAACTCGGTTTCGTTTGATAGATCTCAGCAGTAATTTTGAAATAATCATAAAATGTGTGATGTTTTTCATTAAATTAATGCTTATATGTTACATAAATATGTTTTAAATACTATTTTTTCACATTTCTTTATGTAACTTTCAAACTACAAGTCCAATCGTCATGAAATTTGGAAGTTAAGGGTTTGCAAGGCTCCTCTTTCATATGCAATCAATTTTGTTCAAATCGGTTAAGAGACCTATGAGATAATGAAGTCCCATATTTTTCGTATTTTTATACATAACTTTTGAACTAAAAGTCCGATCAGTATGAAATTCAATAGCGACCAATGGGACACCTAGACCTTTCATTTGACACTAAGAACATTAAAATCGGTCCAGCCATCTCCGAGAAAAGTGAGTGAGATTAAAAGCGTCACATACACACACACACACATACACACACACACACACACACACACACACACACACACACACACACACACACACACACACACACATACATACACACACACATACATACACACACACACATACATACACACACACATACATACACACACACAGAAAATGCTCAGTTTTCGAAACTGAGTCGAATGGTATATAACATTCGGCCCGCAGGACCTTCTTTCCATTTCCGGTTTTCCAAGTGATTTCTATACCTTTATACTATATATTTATATAGTAGAAAGGCAAAACGTCACACATTTTATTATTATTTGAAAATTACTGCTAAGATCTATCAAACGAAACCGAGTTATTTAAAATCGGACGCTTCATTCAAAAGTTATTCAAACTTTAACACTTAAGCACCGTATTTTAAAATACGTGTGAAACGTGTGAAATCAAAACATATCAATCAAATGTTGATTGTATTCAATGTATGAGATGTGTGTGATGTATGTGTGTATGTATGTATGTATGTATGTATGTATGTATGTATGCATGTGTGTATGTATGTATGTATGTATGTGATGACAATTTGCAATTTTAAAATTTGCAATGAAATTCAAGAAAAGTGAGAAACATGTCAATTGTCTGAAGTTTTTGAAGCCTCTTAGTGGAATACGAACTCTGAAATTAAAGAAAAGAAAAAACTTTCACCGACTAAATTCCACTATTTAATATTAATTCGCGACAGATACGTATACGCTTTGAAATAAGACACTGATGAAGCCTGCACGTCGTAGGCGAACTACGTATCTGTCGCAAATAAATATTAAATAGTGGGATTCAATCGAAAAGTTTTTTCTTTTCTTTGATTTCAGATTTCAATTGTCATTTTCTTCACTTGCTGTTACTCACAATTGTACAAGAAAAGCAAAAAGCGAAGAAAAGCAGTTTATTTAAGCATGTAGGTATAGTGGTGAATAGAATCAAAAATACTAGTGAGTTGATTTTTCCAAATAAATTTGTACAAATTCCAAACAAATTCTGCGCATCAATAGATGCTCTTTTCAATCAATAGATACTAGAGCTTAGAAATGTTATATGAAAAATAGGAAGTAAACGTTGCACGGTAGAAATTTTGTAAGATTTGTTTCTGTTGTTGATATTTTAGAGGATAGATGTCTTATGTCATGTATCATGTTTTAATAAATAAATCAAAAAAAAGACAAGCACTGGGAATCATATCGATCGTATTTCCCATTTTCAAGCATGTTTATGGTGCAGCTTTGGCACTATTTTTCGACCTCATCTTGTTTTCCTAACTCTCTAACATTGTAAAAACGATGCGATCAAGCTAATGACTATCTTTTCATGAAAGTACATTCAAAAGAAGCTTAAGCTTTGATTTTCATGCAAAAATAATTATCTGAAAGAGCGTCAGCTAAGAAATAGTTCCATTTCTCTTTTTCATATCTAATGCTCTATTCAGTTTTTTTTCTAATTCAGATATATTGCAAAATTGAAGCCAAGCAAACTAATAGTAAAATTTTGAGATCAACAATTTTGTTGTAGATATCCTTTTTCTTCAAAAGCGAAATATAATAATAATTTTTCTGAACTCTTGTTTTTCAAAGATGCTAACTTTTGAATGCATGGTATTAATATCAAAATATCAAAAAATCTGCTATGAACAAATACATTATATTGTCAATTCAAAACAAGTTTCGTATGTGGCTCTGAATCCCGAAAGTTAAAGCCGTCTGTAGACCCGTTAGAGGGTTAATTTCTAATTTTCTATACATATTCATTCAAGTCTGTAAAAATTATCTTTTGTGTTTACATTATTTTTCTATAAATATTATAAAACTAAATAAGGTGTTCATTAAGTAACATAAATGACGCTTACATGTATTTACGCACCCAAGGAAAGAAAATATAATTATTCTACACAATACGTTATGAATTTTACTGGCAAATAAGGATTTTGAGGAATACGGAACGGATATTTAAAAATATAGTCTAATATAACATCTATACATCTACAATTAAGTTCCTGAGAAATTAAATAATGATTATTGTGGCAGTAGAAAGGCTAGGTCACGCCGCTAGGTGGATTAATTCGGGTTTTTGTAACATATAATTATTAATTCAATGACGTATATCCTACAATTTATTATTATTTGAAAATTACTGCTGAGATCTATCAAACGAAACCAAGTTATTGAAAATCGGATCATCCATTCAAAAGTTATTCAAACTTTAACACTTAAGCACCGTATATTAAACCGTTGAAACGTGTAAAATCAAAATAGGGTAGTTTGCCAATTGTTGCTCACCTCCCAATTGTTGCCCACTTCTCGGTTTTTGAATAATATCTGAGAATATCTATATTATTGCAGCACTCCAAACAATCCAAACACAAATATATTTCATTACCTTCAAATATGTGTAAACATGATTGTTAGCAAACAAATATTTGGAATAGTAAAATTACCTCATAAAATCCAACTCTTAGTAGAGCCAAAATACGTCGAATGCTTACAGTGTGAATTAAGAAATCACTCATCAAATTTAAGCTTATAGATTTCAACAAAAAGCAAATTTATCCCATATTACTTCGTATGCCTTTCAAAATACCCACATTCATAATTTTTGATTAATTAAATAACTAAATGTTACTATTTTTGTGTAGTGGTTAATAATTGGAAAAAAATTAGAATTTTGTCCATTTCTTGCACACCATCCGCAAATGCCGCTAAGCTAGGCCCTACTGTACCATTCTTACTTGATCCAACTCTTATTGAAAATTTACCACTATTTGGATGTCGGATTAAAACAATACCAATAATTTTCGATTTCTCTGGAGACTAAATCAGCAAAAGCCTAATGATATTACCAGCGTGTAACAATTTTCGTGAATAGAAAATAATGTTCGTATCCGTAATCTACAGTCGATTGACGGAACAATGTGTGCGGAAGTTTATTATGAGAAATTCTTGAGAAATGAACATAATAACGCAGAACAATGCTTCAGCTTCTATTAAACAGAGAAAAAAGTTATGTTGTTGCTAAAAGAACTTAAAAGTCGAAGTTTTTCTTATACGCTCGAATGTAAAAAATCGAAAAACTTTGCATTTGAAAAAACCAAATCCCAGCCAAAAACGTATACTGCATTTAAATTTGAAAAAGGAAAGATACCGGAAAACAAAATTATATTAATTAATTTTAATTAATACATATATTAATTCAATGCAATAATTTTTACCTGTTCTTGTAAACCATTGTTCGGTGAAGATTGAATTACGTTCAAATACGTGACAAAATGGTAACGGTACGGTACTTATAATTGGTAAATCTCTTTTTAAGGAGTTCTTCTTCATGTGTCAGTTTTCTGTACTTGGTATTTCTCCTAATTCCATATTTTCTTTGCCGTGCAAAAATTGGATTGAAGGTGTGCAATATTAGGTAAAGGACATTAATGAAGTGGGCAACAATTGGGTCTGTATGCTGTTGAACAAAACCTCAAATTGCATAATATGTGCAATATTTCAGGATATGAAAACATACCAAATGTTTTAGTGAAAGGTCATTTTGTTTATAGGACAAATTTCGATTTTAGTAACGAAATAGTTTCCTCGAGACATAAGATGAACTGAACGTTCCTGCCTTAGGTGTGCAACAATTGGCAAATTACCCTATATCAATCAAACGTCGATTGTATTCAATGTATGTATGATTTATGAGTGTATGTATGTGTGTTTGCATGTGTGTTTATATCAATTTATGTATGTGTATGTGTTACGATTTGCAATTTTGAAATTTGCATTGAAATATAAGAAAAGTGAGAAACACGTTAATTTTCTGAAGTTTTTGGAGCGTCTTCGTAGAATACAAAACATGAAATTAAACAAAAAAAACTTTTTCCGATTAAATTCCACTATTAATATTTATTCGCGACAGATACGTATTTCGCTTACGACTTGCAGGCTTCGAAAATAGACACTGAATCAATAGATACTAGAGCTTAGAAATTTTATATGAAAAATAGAAAGAAAAAGTTGCTAGTAATTTTGTACGATATATTTTCGTTAGAGACACTTTAAAAGACAGAAGTCTTATGTTATGTATCATGTTTTAATAAATAAATCGAAAATGACAAGCACTAGTAATCATATCGATCATATTTTCCATTCTCAAGCATGTTTATGGCGCTGCTTTTGCACTATTTTTTGATCTCACACAATTTTTTAAACCCTCTAACGGGCTACATCGTAAAAACGATGCGACTATGCTAATGACTATCTTTTCATGAAAGTGCATTCAAAAGAAGCTCAGGTTTTGAGTTTCATGCAAAAATAATTAGCTGAAGGAGCGCCAACTAAGAAAAAGTTCAATTTCTCTTTGTCGTTTTTCATATCTAATGCTAATGTTATTTTATCTAATGTTATTTTTTCAAGTTTTCAGATAAATTTCAAAATTGAAGTCAAGTAAACTCATAATAAAATTTGAAGGCCAATCATTTTATTCTAGATATACTTTCCCTCCAAAAGTGCAAAGGAATTATTCGTGCAATAGTTTTTTTTCGTAATTTTTCTGAATTCTTGTTTGTGAAAGATGCTAACTCTTGAACGCATGGTATTAAAAACAAGAAATCTATTATGAACACACTTCTCAAATTGTAAATTCAAAACAAGCTTCGTATGTGGCTCCTACGCCCAAAAGTTAAGGCCGTCTGTAAGGCCTTAAGAAGGTTAATTTCTATAAATCAATTCAATAAATCACGTAAATATTATAAAACTAAATAAGGTGTTGATAAAGTAAATTAAATGATGCTTACAAATATTTATGCACTCCAGGAAGAAAAATGTAATTATTGCACGCAGTATGTTCTTGTGAATTTTACTGGTAAATAAGGATTCTGAGGAATAAGGAACGGAAAATAGAGTCAAGTTTATTATAAATGTTCCTGACAAATTAAGAAATAATTATTGTGGCAGTAGAAAGGCTAGGTCACACCGCTAGGTGGAATAATTCGGGTTTTTGTGTATTGGAAACAGATAAGAAAACTTCCATTGATCAGGAAATTTGCGCTGCTGTATCGACATATTAAAAAGTTTCGCGATTTGTGGGCTAAGCACGTTACTGCATCGTTTTAAAAGAGCAGAGGGGATACCATCCGGACCAGCTGCATATGAAGTCTTCAGTTTAGCCAGCGCGGCATTTACAATATCACTGTTAATATCCGGTAACTCAAACGAAAAAACATCACATGGCACTGCATTACTGGCTTCTTCAATTTCTGTAGCAGATGCGATGGAATCGGTGAATACATGTTTGAAATGCTCGGCAAAAAGGTCACATTTCTCTCCTTTACTATTAGCGATGCAGTTGCCCATAAACATAGTAGAGGGTAATCCACATTCTTTTCGTTTCGCGTTCACAAACGACCAAAATTGTTTAGGCTGCATGCGAAGACGATCTTGAATGCGATTCACATAGCAATTGTAAAGATAACGATTGTAACTACGATACCGGTTGCTTGCAGTGTTGAACTGATGTTTGTAATACGGTGAGCGATGGCAGCAATATTTTCGCAACGCGGCCGATCGCAGATGCTTAAGCGAACGTAGGCGTGCATTGGACCATGCTGGCTTGCGTAATGGTCCACATACTGGAACTACCCGATTGATGACATTTTGAATGGCACTGCTAAAAGAACAAACCGCATCGTCGATACTAGAGGTATCCAAAAGAGCATTCCAATCAACCTCAGAGAAGGCTGCACAGAGTTCGATGTAGTCGGCCCGGCGAAAATTCAAAATTGAGTTCTGCGACGGCTGGTCATACTGCACAGGTAATGGGATATTAAGTGACGCAATTATAGCAGGGTGAACAGCTTCTAAATCGACCAGCGCCTCGTGTGCCACAGATACGTCACAGTTTTGCATAGCCAATTCGTTTGCAAGAACAAGATCAAGCATGCGACCGTCCCGATTCAAAATTGTGTTGATTTGAGTCAGCCCATGCAAACTGAAACCATCTAGCAGGGCACAGCAGCAAAGAGGCATTTGCGACCGTAATGTATTCACTATAGGCAGACCATTGTTTGTAATGTGCCAGCTCAAACCAGACTGGTTGTAGTCACCGAATAGTAACGCCAGTGTATGAGGATCCTTACACATCAGTACTGCTCCTATTGAATCGATATGCTGTTGAATGAGCTGAGGATCAGATTTTCGATCGGGTGGCAAATATATAACGCCTACGCTGACGACCGAACACGATGTTTCGATGATCACCCATAATTGTTCAAGAGTGTCGAAGATAGGAGCGGTTTCAATGCAGCAATTTAGATTGTTAGAAACAGCAATCGGTACGCCTCCACCCCGTGTTTTTCGACTAGTTCGATGAGAGCGGTCATTCCGGAATACAGTGTAGAGATCACCAAATAGTTGCGTTGAGAAAATGCGGTCGTCGAGCCACGTCTCGGTGAGTACTATCACGTCGTAGTCTCCTTCAGAAACCGCCAGAAAGAAGGAGTCGATTTTTGTGCGCAACCCGCGCACATTGTGGTAATAAATCCGCAACCGATGTGGTGGAGAAGCTGAACCGTGATTTGAAATACTGGAATGCAAGGAATCATCAGGTACCGACAGCTCTGGAATACAATCATACTTGCCTGAGGACACAGGCTGGAAGACCCCGTCACCACTTCCGAACACAGGACCGGGACGACGATTGTGGCAGGTTTCTACAGCTAGCTCGACTGTGTCAGAGGGATCAGGGGCTTCCATAATGCCTGTAAAAAAGTGTCCCGGATCCAAAACAGCAACAGCAGGAACATCAAAACAGCACGTGGACGAGGTCAAAGTTTTATCAGAAATGCAAGCATTCCGATCGTCTGCAGTTAAGAGTAATTGCATGGCATCAATCTAACAGCTTCGGGTGGATTCATCACTTCCATCGATCCAGTATATCGGTTTTTTGGCATATCAATGAATTCCCGGAATAATAGTCCAGTTGGCCAGGGAGAGGCAGTCAAAGCTAAATGCTTGAGCCGTGGATCCAATCCGATTTTGTACGATACAAATGTTAAGTTGGAAGAGTCAATTCCTTTTGGAACCAAACGAGTGACGTCAAAAGTGTCTGTTTCATTTAGACCTAAACAGCGAGACACCACTTTCGTAACATCAGCATTGGTTATTGTCGGTTGAAAGCCGGATAAATACAGCCACCATCTAGCCGGACGGGGAGCGGGAGTAATAGACGTAACCGACAGATCACTAAAATCGATCGTGCTGGTGCCACGGTCAGTCGAATCACGTGCAGCTCGATCAGAATCAGCTCGTCGGCGTTTAACTCCCGGTTTGGGCCATGATGTTACAGTCGAGTTCTGTTCATTACGACTTTGCATAAGACGATCCACTTTATCGCTTAACGATCCAACGGTTTCAACCAACTGTTGGAATTGATTAGATACTGCATTATCCGGTGGTGCCGACACAGAATTTAACTTCTCGGCTAAATATGCACGGATGCTTCTTCCATTCAATTCCACTTTGCAGGCTGTGCAAATGAAGATAGCTTTCCCTTGATTGAACAGCTCTTTGTGTGCACGGCCGTTGAATCCACAACATTGCTGTCCGATGTGGAAAAGGGATTCGCAAAAGCCACAACACACAGGCTCCAGATCGTTGATCGGTAGGTGACATTCTCCACACACTTTTGTATCCATTTTGCGTTGGATACTGCCACGTACAAACAATAGGCGCCGGACCAAAAATGCACGTATGAGTCGTACTGCTCACGACCAGAAGCACAATCGAAATTGATATCACACACGGTCGAACCGAACTAAACTTCAATTTGAGCAGATACTTAATCGTCCAAATAGTGGGATTTCACTGAATATAGAGATAAAATTAACGGTTTACACTATAAAATATTCAAAAATAATTTATCAAACACTCGAAAACAATGTAAACAACGACAGAGTTGAACGATCTTCCAACCAGCAAGTGGGTAACAAAACCAAAACTGATAAATGCTTTACGGACAATATGTAGAATTTGACAGCCTCACCAGTCCCTAGTAACGAGACTGGAGCATTTAGACGAATTGGCAAGGATGCCAGAAAGAAAAGTGTTATGAATTTTCAAAATGTATCATCGCGACGAGAATCGAAATCAACATGCGGCTTGTGATCTTAAGCAAATTTTAGATATTTAAGAATTGTTTATGTGCGATGTATTGGTGGTTTGTATGCATCGGGAAACACTTTGCAACGAAAAAACTCCAGATGCCAACAAATCACGTACACGTATACGCGGCGATGTGTGCGTAATATTCTTGTCAGCAATCTCTATGCTAAACTTCCAACGATATGCGTAACCGGTGTAACGTATAAAACAGAAGTAAAATCAAAGGTCGCGTAGGTATAGATTTTGATTTTTATTATTGATCACCTGCGGTTAGCGGCAACTACATTAGCATGTCTGAGAGATGAAAAAACACCTATGCTAGTTTTGATCACACGGTGGCAACTTTGACGTTTTCGAACAAAATAGGTGGAACTTTTATGCTAGTGTGCGGCTAGTGTGCGTGTAAAAGAACGATTAATACGATATATCCGCAGCAGCAAACTTAACTTTTGTAGCGGCATCATCTGTTTCTCGCCCGAAAAGTGAAGTTTTATGTTAGACGAATGTAAATTATTGTTACCAACGCACTGTTTTTGAGATTCCTAGGAAATTCTTCACTTCTATATAACTAAATTGATACATGCATGATTGAGTTTTCGCTGGTTTGATCGCGTGAGCATAAAGATTATTAACACCTTTTTGCCATTTTCGTACAGGAATTGACAGGAATAGAATTGTTCTGGCAACTTTGCTTTGGGTCAGCTAGTCTAAAGTTGGAAAACAGTGTAGTAAATTTTCCGTGTAAAAAGCCACTTTCCACCGCCAGGTTCGCTAGTATCTGTAAAAGGTTAGAGTTACGAGTTTTGATTTTACCTTCCACTTTTGTTCTGTGTTACCCTAATGTTCTATGAATGGGAACTTCGAGTTCGAAAACAGACACTGAGGAAGCCTGCAAGTCGTAGGCGAAACACGTATCTGTCGTGAACAGAATATACATAGTAGAATTAAAGTGGATAAGTTTTCTTCTTTTTTAATTTTTAGTTTCGTATTCTACTAAGACGCTCCAAAAACTTCAGAGAGAGAGAGAGAGAGAGAGAGAGAGTTTTTATTCCGCAACGCTGCATTTTTGTTTATAGCAACCAACTAGAAAACCATGTGTAGTTTGAAAGATAACTACCTAGAAAACCATGTGTAGTTTGAAAGATAACTACTTTTTAGTTGCACGATAGTGCAGTGGACGTACAATTAAAAGACGGTGCGACTAGAGGCCGTGCAATTAGCGCACGAGTGCTGTATACTACTGGTGGAGCGGCATTGGCGTAACTAGGGAGGGCTATGGGGGGGCTAAGCCCCCTAGGCCCCCTAGGAGACATTTAGCCCCCCCTAGAAGAATTAAGCTGGATTTTTAAATTTAAGAAAAAACTATAGTTAGATAACTTTACATAATCAAAACTTGAGAGTAATTTTTATATGCATCACAACTTAAAGTTCCCATGCATCAATGTACATTTAATTTTAATATGTCAAGGAAATAAAATGGTCGAAAAAATGCCGGGGGCTATAGCCCCCCTAGAAATGAGCGCTAATTCCGCCAATGTGGAGCGGTAAAGGAATCTTTTATAGTCACTTTAACAGCTTGGGCCATTTGTGACTTCTACGGGGTTAGGAATTGAACCCGGGTCCTCGGCGTGAATGCTAACCACTACACCGGGATTGACCCCGGTAAAGGAATCGTTTTTACTGTGAAGTAGGAATCAAAAAAAGAATTCCCCGTGTTAGTGTTAGTTTGCCAAAAAATAAGTACGATTTTCTACACGAAACAAAATCATACCGGTTGGTCGATTTTCCGCTGTTTGTAATGATTCAATAGCTTTTTGTAATGACAATCCGTTATGAATAGCTTTCCATTTGATCCACGTAAATAATTATTAGCAGTTTGATCGTCTATAGGACCAAGCGTATCTGCTATGCGATTGTCCGCACCAGAAATTGATGAGCCAATCTGGAATTGAAATATTGAAAGTATTATCAATAAACGAAATCAATTTTAAGATATATATATATATATATATATATATATATATATATATATATATATATATATATATATATATATATATATATATATATATATATATATATATATATATATATCTATTGGGGGTTATTCTTTTTATTCATGCAGTGCTTATAAAGTTTATCTTAATCTTTTTGCCTTTCTACTAAGGTACCCCGGGGCAAGTGGGAATACGGGGTAAGTGGGAACGGAGCTCATAACTCTCTTCAACCTTATTTTATCCAACCGAACCTTTCTAGAAATGAAAGATACCACTCAAACGCGTGTATTAAAATTATAGATTATTTACAACTGGCATTCCAAACACCAAAATTGGACTTTTAATTTGAGCGTTATTTTCAATTTGCGTTGTAAGTTTGACGCACCTTTCTATAAATGATATTTTGGCCACAGGCTTCACGTAAAAGTACATGTTTTTCTGACAGTAGGTAAACATAATGAGTGTAATAACAAATTACACCCGAAAACTAGTTGTTTAATTTGACAAACGGTATTAAAAAAATGGGTCGAAATACGGTCGACACTTCAAAGCACCCGGGGCAAGTGGGACCTATTAAAAATAAAGTGTTTCAGCACAAAACTTTCTGTCTTAATACATTTTTACCTTTGTTATACTATATAACAAAGGTTTAGAAATTGGTCGAAAAACAGGAAATTGATCCAAGGCCCGGAGGGCCTGGTCACATATACCAATCGATAGGGTTCGACGAACTGAGCAATGTCTGTGTGTGTGTGTGTGTGTGTGTGTGTGTGTGTGTGTGTGTGTGTGTGTGTGTGTGTGTGTGTGTGTGTGTGTGTGTGTGTGTGTGTGTGTGTGTGTGTGTGTGTGTGTGTGTGTGTGTGTGTGTGTGTGTGTGTGTGTGTGTGTGTGTGTGTGTGTGTGTGTGTGTGTGTGTGTGTGTGTGTGTGTGTGTGTGTGTGTGTGTGTGTGTGTGTGTGTGTGTGTGTGTGTGTGTGTGTGTGTGTGTGTGTGTGTGTGTGTGTGTGTGTGTGTGTGTGTGTGTGTGTGTGTGTGTGTGTGTGTGTGTGTGTGTGTGTGTGTGTGTGTGTGTGTGTGTGTGTGTGTGTGTGTGTGTGTGTGTGTGTGTGTGTGTGTGTGTGTGTGTGTGTGTGTGTGTGTGTGTGTGTGTGTGTGTGTGTGTGTGTGTGTGTGTGTGTGTGTGTGTGTGTGTGTGTGTGTGTGTGTGTGTGTGTGTGTGTGTGTGTGTGTGTGTGTGTGTGTGTGTGTGTGTGTGTGTGTGTGTGTGTGTGTATGTCTGTGTGTGTGTGTTCGCTCCGAATTTTCTATCGCCAGTTACTCGGAGATGGCTGAACCGATTCGACCGCTATTACTGTTGTTTGGAAGGAATTGTTGCTTAGTATATCACTATTAAATTGTTTCATGGTCTGACTTTTCGTTTGAAAGTTATAAGCAAAAATGTGAAAACTACGTGACACGGGTTTCTCCGGAACCACGCAACCAATTTTAACGATCTTAGTACCAAACGAAAGCTCTTATCATTACTAAACGTTTTGCTAAGTTTTATTGAAAACGGACAAGCAGTTTAAAAGTTAGCCTTGAAAAACCTGTTTTGACTACGTACAAATGAACGCCTGTTTCTCAGAGATGGCCAAACCGATTTACGCGTTATTAGTTTCATTTATTAGGTAATATAGCCGAATAGATCACTATTGAATGATTTTTTGATTGGACGTTTAATTTGAAAGTTATGAGCAATCGAATACACCACACCAAAATTAACATAATTTATAATGATTTTAACCAAGATAATTTACCTAATTTCAATTATTTTAATATCAAACGAGAAGTTTTCACACTACGAATATATATGCTAAATTTCATAAGAGTTGGTTTTACCGGTCAAAAGATATTAACCCTCGAACACTCGCGCCCACTTTTATAACACGGTTACTTGCGCGCACAATAGCCCAAAACCAAAGAAAACGTGCGCACTAGAGTTTTGACTAGGAAAACTTGGTTTTAAGTTTATCGAACCTTTGGAAGAGTTTCTTAAAATTGAAAGCTCTATCGTCTGGTAGAATTTGAATTTTGATTAATCCCCCTAAAAGTGAAATAAACAAATTATTTTCCTTCAGTTTCACTATAACACATTGATGTGTTCTGCACAGTTTTAGAGCATATTATTGCAAGAAATTTTGCTGAAGACAGTAACTTTCTATCTCTTCAGTGAATATAGAAAAATCTTATTTATTGTATATGAATTTGTAAAGTCAGTTTTTCTATTCTAACTCTTTTTGTAATTATTGTATGACTTTTTCATGTATTACAAAGTTGCACAAATAATAAAAATACACAACTTTGCTGAATATAGTATACCACTATGTCTGCTCGTTTAGGAACTGTAGAACTTTGATTTTGAAAAATACCCTGATTTTGACCCCGAATTACTCGACTACCAACAGACGGATACATCTTAAACATTTTACATTTACACATGCTACTTGCTTCGTTTCTGTGATGTCGGTTTATGCTAATCTTGTTTTCTAACAATTTAAAGTATTAAGGCATTGAATAATTCTGACATTTTGCTCATAACAAGTTTACTGAAGAATATACGTTAGTATATACGTAATATACGATTTGTAACTTTATAACAATATGGCATTCAAAAACCTACACATGTTGTACAAAATACAACAGAGTGAGTAACCGAAAGTTAATAAAAATTGATGAAATTTATTCAAGAAAACTTTATTGTTGCGAATCAAATAGAATGGCATTACAGGAAATTATGCATGGTTCTAAAACTTAGAAACTAGACCTTTACTACGCAATGTATATGTTAAAGAATAATATTTCATCTTACAACTTACTTTTACTTGCACTTACCCTCATTAGTAACAACTTACTCAGCAATTTCATGAGAAAAGGAACTATCAAAATTTGTAAGTGCTTCTATTTGGTTCAAATTTTGAAAACTTATTCAAATTCCAAAAATTTCATGTAAACCAAACGTGTCGATTTCTATCTCAAATGGCAAGTAAGATCGTATAACAAAGGTTCCTTTCACCACTAGGTGGATTAAATCAGGTTTTTAGATGAACTACCGAACATTTTCGGTTCAATTACATAATATTTATACCAGTAAAAATTTAAAATAAAACCGAAAAGAACTAAACCAAGGGGCCCCCAAAAAGAAGGCCATATGCACAGCTTGTGAGGGAACAAACAGTTTGGTTACATTTTGATTACACCTAAACGATGTTAATTGAATTTGGAAAGGCAAATTTGATATAATTTAGCAAATCTGCAACTGGAATTGAAACAATAGAGTGTTGTGGTTATTATAACGTAACTATCTCTTATGAGTAGCTCAACCGAATTGGGCATGGTAGAACAAACAGATCATAATCGTATTTTCGAGCTATTAAACAATGGTTAATCCTAAATTACGTCTCGCAAGAATTGGATACAACGACATATTCAACTACATTTCATTACAATAATGCTTTACAGCGTAATTGCTCACGATCTATGTTTTATATAAATTATAAAGTCGCCCGTTGTGATCTGATTTTGTTACGCTATTTTTGATTGAACCCTTCTTACAAATATTGTTTTTGATTGCTACTTGCAATGCCTACCTGCGAGTGCTCGGAGTTTTCGAACGACGAGTGCTAAGAACGATCTTCGGCGGCGTACAGGAGAACGGAGTATGGAGGCGGAGGATGAACCATGAACTCGCACAGCTCTATGGCGAACCCAGTATCCAGAAGGCAGCTAAAGCTGGACGGATACGATGGGCAGGGCATGTTGCAAGAATGCCGGACAACTACCCTGTAAAGATGGTGTTCGCCTCAAATCCGGTAGGAACAAGACGACCAGGAGCGCAGCGAACAAGATGGTTAGACCAGGTGGAGCGAGATCTGGCGGAGAGTACTCGGTGTCCGAGCCGAGTTACATGGAGAAACTTTGTTCAACAGGCTTTGTCTTAGGACGGCAAGCCGCCACCGAATTCAATTCATATATATATATACTAGCTGACCCGACAAACTTCGTATTGCCACAAATTAACCTGTGTTGTACAAAAATCATGAATCTCGGATGATATTTGTCACAATCTCGAGTTTTGCAAGCCCCCCAGTGGGCGGCGCTTCCGACGGCGGGTCAGCGGCAACACTCGCGACCGTCTCGTCCTGAATGATCTAGTGTTACTATAGATAGTTTTTGTGGTCTTGTATTGACTAATGTTTTATGGAAGAGTCTCGGATTTCTCGAGTTCGATTAGTTTTTGAGTTTCGCAAAAATTTCTGTTTTATTTGTTTGAGAGTCCATATCCCCCTACCACAGGAGTGAGAGGTCTCTAACTATCGTAAAATAAATTCAAGACTCCAAAATCTCCCACATGCCAAATTTGGTTCCATTTACTTGATTAGTTCTCAAGTTATAAGGAAATTTGAATTTCATTTGTATGGGAGCTCCCCTCTTAAAAGGGGAAGGGGTCGTAATTCACCATAGAAAAAATTTCTGCCATCTAAAACTCCCACATGCCAAATTTGGTTCCATTTGGTTGATTAGTTCTCGAGATAAGAGGAAATTTGCATTTCATTTGTATGGAAGCGCACCCTCTTAAAGAGGAGATGGGCCATAACTCGCTTTCTAAAGAAGAGAGGGGTCTCAATTCACCATAGAAAAAAATCTTGCGTCCAAAACCACTTACATGTCAAATTTGGTTCCATTTGCTTGATTAGTTTTCGAGTTATGAGGAAATTTGTTTTTCATATGTATAGGGGCCCCCCCTCCTAAAGTGGGTAGGGGTCCCAATTCATCATAGAAAAAAATTTTGTCTCCAAAAACACCCACATGCCAAATTTGGTTCCATTTGCTTGATTAGTTCTCGAGTTATGGGGAAATTTGTATTTCGTTTGTATAGGAGCCCCCCACCCCCTCTTAAAGTTGGGAGGGGTCCTAATTTACTATAGAAAATATTCTTGCCCTCGAAAACCTTCATATGCCAAATTTGGTTCCAGTTGCTTGATTAGTTCTCGAGTCATGAGGAAATTTGTATGGAAGCCCCCCCTTTTAAAGAGGAGAGGAGTTATAATTCCCCTTATAAAGAGGGGAGGGGTCTCAATTTACCATAAATAAATTCTTGTCACCGAAAACACCCACATGCCAAATTTTGTTCTATTTGCTTGATTAGTTGTCGAGTTATGCAGAAATTTGTGTTCATTTGTATGGGAGCCCCCCCTCTATGTGGGGGGAGGGATTTCTAACCATCACTAAAACCTTTCCTGGCCCCAAAAAACCTCTACATGCATATTTTCATGCCGATTGGTTCAGTAGTTTTCGATTCTATAAGGAACATACGGACAGACAGACAGACAGACAGACAGACAGACAGACAGACAGACAGACAGACAGACAGACAGACAGACAGACAGACAGACAGACAGACAGACAGACAGACAGACAGACAGACAGACAGACAGACAGACAGACAGACAGACAGACAGACAGACAGACAGACAGACAGACAGACAGACAGACAGACAGACAGACAGACAGACAGACAGACAGACAGACAGACAGACAGACAGACAGACAGACAGACAGACAGACAGACAGACAGACAGACAGACAGACAGACAGACAGACAGACAGACAGACAGACAGACAGACAGACAGACAGACAGACAGACAGACAGACAGACAGACAGACAGACAGACAGACAGACAGACAGACAGACAGACAGACAGACAGACAGACAGACAGACAGACAGACAGACAGACAGACAGACAGACAGACAGACAGACAGACAGACAGACAGACAGACAGACAGACAGACAGACAGACAGACAGACAGACAGACAGACAGACAGACAGACAGACAGACAGACAGACAGACAGACAGACAGACAGACAGACAGACAGACAGACAGACAGACAGACAGACAGACAGACAGACAGACAGACAGACAGACAGACAGACAGACAGACAGACAGACAGACAGACAGACAGACAGACAGACAGACAGACAGACAGACAGACAGACAGACAGACAGACAGACAGACAGACAGACAGACAGACAGACAGACAGACAGACAGACAGACAGACAGACAGACAGACAGACAGACAGACAGACAGACAGACAGACAGACAGACAGACAGACAGACAGACAGACAGACAGACAGACAGACAGACAGACAGACAGACAGACAGACAGACAGACAGACAGACAGACAGACAGACAGACAGACAGACAGACAGACAGACAGACAGACAGACAGACAGACAGACAGACAGACAGACAGACAGACAGACAGACAGACAGACAGACAGACAGACAGACAGACAGACAGACAGACAGACAGACAGACAGACAGACAGACAGACAGACAGACAGACAGACAGACAGACAGACAGACAGACAGACAGACAGACAGACAGACAGACAGACAGACAGACAGACAGACAGACAGACAGACAGACAGACAGACAGACAGACAGACAGACAGACAGACAGACAGACAGACAGACAGACAGACAGACAGACAGACAGACAGACAGACAGACAGACAGACAGACAGACAGACAGACAGACAGACAGACAGACAGACAGACAGACAGACAGACAGACAGACAGACAGACAGACAGACAGACAGACAGACAGACAGACAGACAGACAGACAGACAGACAGACAGACAGACAGACAGACAGACAGACAGACAGACAGACAGACAGACAGACAGACAGACAGACAGACAGACAGACAGACAGACAGACAGACAGACAGACAGACAGACAGACAGACAGACAGACAGACAGACAGACAGACAGACAGACAGACAGACAGACAGACAGACAGACAGACAGACAGACAGACAGACAGACAGACAGACAGACAGACAGACAGACAGACAGACAGACAGACAGACAGACAGACAGACAGACAGACAGACAGACAGACAGACAGACAGACAGACAGACAGACAGACAGACAGACAGACAGACAGACAGACAGACAGACAGACAGACAGACAGACAGACAGACAGACAGACAGACAGACAGACAGACAGACAGACAGACAGACAGACAGACAGACAGACAGACAGACAGACAGACAGACAGACAGACAGACAGACAGACAGACAGACAGACAGACAGACAGACAGACAGACAGACAGACAGACAGACAGACAGACAGACAGACAGACAGACAGACAGACAGACAGACAGACAGACAGACAGACAGACAGACAGACAGACAGACAGACAGACAGACAGACAGACAGACAGACAGACAGACAGACAGACAGACAGACAGACAGACAGACAGACAGACAGACAGACAGACAGACAGACAGACAGACAGACAGACAGACAGACAGACAGACAGACAGACAGACAGACAGACAGACAGACAGACAGACAGACAGACAGACAGACAGACAGACAGACAGACAGACAGACAGACAGACAGACAGACAGACAGACAGACAGACAGACAGACAGACAGACAGAAATCCTTCTTTATAGGTATAGATATATCTATACCTATAAAGAAGGACTTCTGTCTGTCTGTCTGTCTGTCTGTCTGTCTGTCTGTCCGTATGTTCCTTATAGAATCGAAAACTACTGAACCAATCGGCATGAAAATATGCATGTAGAGGTTTTTTGGGGCCAGGAAAGGTTTTAGTGATGGTTAGAAACCCCTCCCCCCACTAAGAGGGGGGGCTCCCATACAAATGAAACACAAATTTCTGCATAACTCGACAACTAATCAAGCAAATAGAACAAAATTTGGCATGTGGGTGTTTTCGGTGACAAGAATTTATTCTATGGTAAATTGAGACCCCTCCCCTCTTTATAAGGGGAATTATAACACCTCTCCTCTTTAAAAGGGGGGGCTTCCAAACAAATTTCCTCATAACTCGAGAACTAATCAAGCAAATGGAACCAAATTTGGCATGTGAAGGTTTTCGAGGGCAAGAATATTTTCTATAGTAAATTAGGACCCCTCCCCACTTTAAGAGGGGGGGCTCCTGTACCAAAGAAACACAATTTGCCTCATAACTCGAGAAGTAATTAAGCAAATGGAACCAAATTTGGCATGTGGTTGTTTTTGGAGACAAAAATTTTTTCTATGATGAATTGGGACCCCTCCCCGTTTTGGGAGGGGGGGGATCCTATACACATGAAATACAAATTTCCTCATAACTGAAGAACTAATCAAGCAAATGGAACAAAATTTGGCATGTGAAAGTTTTCGAGGGCAAGAATATTTTCTATGGTGAATAAGGACCCCTTCCCACTTTAAGAGGGGGGGCTCCTATACAAACGAAATACAAATTTCCTCATAACTCGAGAACTAATCAAGCAAATGGAACAAAATTTGGCACGTGGGTGTTTTTGGAGACAAATTTTTTTTCTATGATGAACTGGGACCCCTCCTCACTTTAGGAGGGGGGGCTCCTATACAAATGAAATACAAATTTCCTCATAACTCGAGAGCTAATCAAGCAAATGAAACCAAATTTGGCATGTGAAAGTTTTCGAGGGCAAGAATATTTTCTATGGTGAATTAGGACCCCTCCCAACTTTAAGAGGGGGGGGGCTCCTATACAAACGAAATACAAATTTCCTCATAACTCGAGAACTAATCAAGCAAATGGAACCAAATTTGGCACGTGGGTGTTTTCGGAGGCAACCATTTTATCTATGATGAATTAGGACCCCTTACCATTTTAAGAGGGGGGGCTCTCATACAAACGAAATACAAATTTCCTCATAACTCTAGAACTAATCAAGCAAATGGAACCAAATTTATCATGTGGGTGTTTTTGTAGGCAAGAATATTTTCTATGGTATATTTTGTATGGATTTCTCCACTTTAAGAGGGGGGGGGCTCCTATACAAATGAAAAACAAATTTCCTCATAACTCGAGAACTAATCAAGTAAATGGAACCAAATTTGACATGTAAGTGGTTTTGAACGCAAGATTTTTTTCTATGGTGAATTGACACCCCTCTCTTCTTTAGAAAGCGAGTTATGGCCCATCTCCCCTTTAAGAGAGTGGGCTTCCATACAAATAAAATGCAAATTTCCTCTTATCTCGAGAACTAATCAATCGAATGGAACCAAATTTGGTATGTGGGAGTTTTAGATGGCAGAAATTTTTTCTATGGTGAATTACGACCCCTTCCCCTTTTAAGAGGGGAGCTCCCATACAAATGAAATTCAAATTTCCTTATAACTTGAGAACTAATCAAGCAAATGGAACCAAATTTAGCATGTGGGAGATTTTGGAGTCTTGAATTTATTTTACGATAGTTAGAGACCTCTCACCCCTGTGGTAGGGGGATATGGACTCTCATACAAATAAAACAGAAATTTTTACGAAACTCAAAAACTAATCGAACTCGAGAAATTCGAGACTCTTCCATAAAACATTAGCCAATACAAGACCACAAAAACTATCTATAGTAACACTAGATCATTCAGGACGAGACGGTCGCGAGTGTTGCCGGTGACCCGCCGTCGGAAGCGCCGCTCACTGGGGGGCTTGCGAAACTCGAGATTGTGACAAAGATCATCCGAGATTCATGATTTATGTACAACACAGGTTAATTTGTGGCAATACGAAGTTTGTCGGGTCAGCTAGTATATATATATATATATATATATATATATATATATATATATATATATATATATATATATATATATATATATATATATATATATATCTATACCTATAAAGAAGGATTTCTGTCTGTCTGTCTGTCCTGTGTTCCTTGTAGAATCAAAAACTAATGAACCAATCGGCGTGAAAATTTGCATGTAGAGGTTTTTGGGGCCAGAAAAGGTTTTAGTGATGGTTAGAGACCCCTCCCCCCACTAAGAGGGGGGGCTCCCATACAAATGAAACACAAATTTCTGCATAACTCGAGAACTAATCAAGCAAATAGAACCAAATTTGGCATGTGGGTGTTTTCGGTGACAAGAATTTATTCTAGGGTAATTTGAGACCCCTCCCCTCTTTATAAGGGGAATTATAACTCCTCTCCCCTTTAAGAGGGGGGGGTTTCCATACAAATTTCCTCATAACTCGAGAATTAATCAAGCAAATGGATCCAAATTTGGCATGTGTGTGTTTTTGGAGACAAAATTTTTTTCTATGATGAATTGGGACCCCTCCCCACTTAAAGTGGGGGGGGGCTCCTATACAAACGAAATACAAATTTCCTTATAACTCGAGAGCTAATCCAGCAAATAGAACCAAATTTGGCATGTAGGTGTTTTTGGAGGCAAGAATTTTTTCTATGATGAATAAGAACCTCTCCCCACTTTAGGAGGGGGGGCTCCTATACAAATGAAATACAAATTTCCTCATAACTCGAGAACTAATCAAGCAAACAGAACCAAATTTGGCATGTGGGTGTTTTCGGTGACAAGAATTTATTCTATGGTAAATTGAGACCCCTCCCTCTTTATAAAGGGAATTGTAACTCCTCTCCCCTTTAAGAGGGGGGGCTTCCATACAAATTTCCTCATAACTCGAGAACTAATCAAGCAAATGGAACCAAATTTGGCATGTGAAGGTTTTCGAGGGCAGGAAAATTTTCTACGGTGAATTACGACCCCTCCCCACTCTAAGAGGGGGGGCTCCTGTACAAATGAAATACAAATTTCCTCATAATTCGAGAACTAATCAAGCAAATAGAACAACATTTGGCAAGTGGGTGTTTTTTTTGGTGACAAGAATTTATTCTATGGTGAATTGAGACCCCTCCCCTCTTTATAAGAGGAATTATAACTCCTCTCCCCTTTAAGAAGGGGGGCTTCCATACAAATTTCCTCATAACTCGAGAACTAATCAAGCAAATGCAACCAAATTTGGCATTTGAAGGTTTTCGAGAGCAAGAAAATTTTCTATGGTGAATTAGGACCCCTCCCCACTTTAAGAGGAGGGGCTCCTGTACAAATGAAATACAAATTTCCTCATAACTCGAGAACTAATCAAGCGAATTGAACCAAATTTGGCATATGTGTGTTTTTGGAGACAATTTTTTTTTCAATGATGAATTGGGACCCCCCCCCACTTTAGGAAGGGGGGTCCTATACAAACGAAATACAAATTGTAGAAGCCCCCCCTCTTGAAGTGTGGAAGGATCCTAATTCACCGTAGAAAATATTTTTGCCTCCAAAAACCTCCACATGCCGAATTTGGTTCTATTTGCTGGATTAGTTCTCGAGTTATGAACTAATCCAGCAAATGGAACCAAATTTGGCGGGTAGGTGTTTTTGGAGGCAAGAATTTTTTCTGTGATGAATTAGGACCTCTTCCCACATTAGGAGGGGGGGCTCCAATACAAATGAAATACAAATTTCCCCATAACTCGAGAACTAATCAAGCAAATAGAACCAAATTCGGCATGTGGAGGTTTTTGGAGGCAAAAATATTTTCTACGGTGAATTAGGATCCTTCCACACTTCAAGAGGGGGGGCTTCTACACAAATGAAATACAAATTTCCTCATAATTCGAGAACTAATCAAGCAAATGGAACCATATTTGGCATGTGGGTGTTTTTGGAGGCAACCATTTTTCCCATTATGAATTAGGACTTCTTACCTTTTTAGGAGGGGGGGGGGCTCCCATTCAAACGAAATACAAATTTGCTCATAACTTTAGAACTAATCAAGCAAATGGAACCAAATTTGGCATGTGAGAGTTTTAGATGGCAGAATTTTTTTTCTGTGGTGTATTACGACCCCTTTCCCTTTTAAGAGGGTGGGCTCCCATACAAATGAAATACAAATTTCCTTATAATTTGAGTACTAATCAAGCAAATGGAACCAAATTTAGCATGTAGGAGATTTTTGAGTCTTGAATTTATTTTATGATAGAGACCTCTCACCCCTGTGGTAGGGGGATATGGACTCTCATACAAATAAAACAGAAATTTTTGCGAAACTCAAAAACTAATCGAACTCGAGAAAATCGAGACTCTTCCATAAAACATTAATCAATAACAAGACCACAAAAACAGTAACACTAGATCATTCAGGACGAGCCGGTCGCGAGTGTTGCCGGTGACCCGCCGTCGGAAGCGCCGCCCACTGGGGGGCTTGCAAAACTCGAGATAGTGACAAAGATCATCCGAGATTCATGATTTATGTACAACACAGGTTAATTTGTGGCAATACGAAGTTTGTCGGGTCAGCTAGTATATATATATATATATATATATATATATATATATATATATATATATATATATATATATATATATATATATATATATATATATATATATATATATATATATATATATATATATATATATATATATATATATATATATATATATATATATATATATATATATATATATAGAGTTAGCAACATCGCTATCATCTCACCCAGTCTTGCTTCAGTGATAGTTTGCACATAACATATAGTATGGTAGGATATATAAGTTAACGACGGATCCAAAGTACACGCACCGAACGACAACCAACCAACTCTAACTCAGCGATCAATCACCTGTACAGGAAAACAGTCAGCAGTTTTCATACCCAGCAACGCCGGACGATCGAAGGCATCGAATATCAACATCAGTGCATGCAACGTGACATCGCCAGGTCTTGCAGGCTTAGCATATTTTAGGCAACAGACTAGGGCAGTGAGTACCATAAACGATTCCAATAAAACCATTCCATTGACGACCACTGTAGCGGGCAGTACTTAGTTTCCTTTTTTAAAAACTCCTCGTATGTAACCCAACTCTTAACTGGCGCAGTCGGCGCGGATCTCGAATAGTTTTATCTTCCGCTAAGGTGCGTTCGCGAACGAATATCGCGAATTTGTGAAGAAAAGTATTTGAAATCCGTAGGAACCTAGTAAATTGTAACACGAACGAATATCGTGGATTTGTGAAGAAAATAATTGAAACGAACGAATATCATGGATTTGAGAAGAGCGAATTGTATTTATTGTCCAGAAAGTCTCATGAATTTAATCCAAACAGTTTATAAAAACCATTTCAGTAGAACGAAACCGTTTAAAATTTACTTAACGCAAAAATTAATGATCGATCTAAGAACCTTGGAGGAACAAAACATCATCATTGAACAGACACACGATCGCTCGCATAGAGGTATATGGGAGAATCTCCAACAAATCTCTAAAAGATTTTACTTTCCTAAGATGAAAGCAAAAATTAGAGATCATATTAAGTTCTGTGAAACCTGTCACAAGAACAAATATGAACGTCATCCCTTTAAACTTAAGCTAGGTTCTACCCCTAATCCTAATAGACCTCTAGATATTGTACATATTGATATTTTTACCGCGCAACAAATATACTTCCTTTCAGCAGTCGATAAGTTTTCCCGCTTTGGATCATTGACACATATTAAATCAAGAAGCATAGTAAACGTCAGAAAAGGACTGACAAAATTCATAAAAACGTATGGAACACCGAAGAAAATAATATGTGACAATGAACCGTCTTTGCGATCAGTAGAAGTACGAGGACTCCTACATGATCTAGATATAGAAATCTACTATACACCTCCTAACCATAGTGAAAGTAATGGTACCGTCGAAAGGTTTCACTCTACCGTAACCGAGATCTTTCGATGCACCAAACCAAACTATGAAGATCTAAGTACGAAGGAAATCTTTTATATTGCTTGCACACAATACAATAACACCATCCATTCCGCAATCAAGATTAAACCAAGAGAAGCCTTCTTTGGATTGAAAGACAATCAAGAAAGGTCTCTCGATATGGAATTAATGATCCAAAACAGAAACAAAGTATATGGTGAAATTATTTTAGCACATGAAAAGTCAAAAAAACAGAACCTTGACTATCACAACAAACACAGAGAAATCGAACCAGACTTCGAGCCGAACAAAATCGCATATAACAAAGTGCAAGGAATAAAAAAGAAGACCAAGCCACAGTATTCACCGATCAGAGTGGTCGAGGACAAAGGCAGAACCTTTGAAGACGACTCTGGCCGGGAGATACACAAAGAGAATGTGAAACGGATCTAAAAGACCGTGTTGCACATTCTTTTCAAGTACAATAACTAATGCTTTGTATATTTTTAGGCCAACAAGATGGAAAATACGGCAAGGATAATCCTAACAATATTCCTCATAAACACCAACATCCCACCATCCTACCAACAATCCATTCAAATCCACGACATTACCAACAACGCAGGAGCGTTGCTTTTACAAAGGGGGGAAGGGAGAGTAATTGCTGGACATGATAGACTATTGCATATTATCGATTTTCCACAATTCGAAATTTCCGTATCAATTATTGAAAACGTAATCAATCAGCTAAACAATTCATCCAGTGATTTCTCAGGTATCATCAGAATGAAACTAAAAGAAATTAAATCATTCTTCAGTTTGTTACATATCAAATCAAATAGAAACAGACGCTCAATTAACATGTTAGGAAGTGCAATCAAATTTATTACAGGCAACCTAGACGCAGAAGATATGATTCTAATTGACAATAATTTGAATGAGCTTAGAAAAACAGGAAATTCTCTGATAAAGCAAAATAATAGACAGATAAAAATCAACACAAAATTCGAAAACAGACTTCAACTGATCAACAACGAAATTAGAAACCATCAAAGCATTTTGCACAACATAATCGAAAAAGATGATTACATTATATCAGAATTTCAAAAACTATCAATCATTCTACAGATGGATACTTTCCTAGAAACTCTTAAATCAATCGAGTACGCAATAATGTTAGCCAAATTAAACATTGTAAGCAAATTTTTACTGACACCTAAAGAATTAGAGATAATAGCACAAGAGATCAAGAATCAGGGCTTAGAAATCAATAGACTTGACGATGCCAGCGGCTACCTCACGACCACCATAATTTACAAGGGATCAACATTAATCATCAGCGTAAACATTCCGCAACTAGTTACCACATCCTACAGAAAAATCATCATCGAACCATTACCTCTTCTCAATCATACAGCCAAGATACCCTACAAAACAGTATTTATGAATGAAATGGAGATTTTGGCAATCAACTCACAATGCCAAGAAAATCATAAAGTTACGATCTGTGAACGGACATAATTAACCGATATCAGCGATAGCCTATGCGAAGCACCACTTTTGCGAGGCCATCATGGTAATTGAAACCTTTCAGAAAAACCTCCAACTTCAGATATAAAAATGCTAGCCCCAGACACACTGTTGGTTCAAACCGTTCACCAAGACGTAAAAATCAACAGCACCTGCGGCGTCAGCAACGAAAAATTAACCGGAATCCACCTAGTAACATTCCGCAATTGTTCAATATACGTTGGAAACCAGCTCTATGAAAATTACGAACTTCAGTTCTACCAACCAATAATGCTTCCACTGCAACCTGGGAAAATAAAACCCCTGCAAATCGAAAGGCATGTAAATTTTACAGAGCTGCACGAACTCAATCTACAAAACAGACAACACCTGGAAACAATCGACGAAAAACACTTAGTCGGTTTCACATCGCTCAGCATTACCATAATTTTCATGATCGGACTTATAATTTTTGGCATCATCAAAATTCACCAGCTAACGGAAACCGGCGATTTCTCGGGACGAGCAATACTTGAGGAGGCACGAGTTAACGACGGATCCAAAGTACACGCACCGAACGACAACCAACCAACTCTAACTCAGCGATCAATCACCTGTACAGGAAAACAGTCAGCAGTTTTCATACCCAGCAACGCCGGACGATCGAAGGCATCGAATATCAACATCAGTGCATGCAACGTGACATCGCCAGGTCTTGCAGGCTTATCATATTTTAGGCAACAGACTAGGGCAGTGAGTACCATAAACGATTCCAATAAAACCATTCCATTGACGACCACTGTAGCGGGCAGTACTTAGTTTCCTTTTTGAAAAACTCCTCGTATGTAACCCAACTCTTAACTTATATATATATATATATATATATATATATATATATATATATATATATATATATATATATATATACTAGCTGACCCGACAAACTTCGTATTGCCACAAATTAACCTGTGTTGTACATAAATCATGAATCTCGGATGATCTTTGTCACTTCTCGAGTTTTGCAAGCCCCCCAGTGGGCGGCGCTTCCGACGGCGGGTCACCGGCAACACTCGCGACCGGCTCGCCCTGAATGATCTAGTGTTACTATAGATAGTTTTTGTGGTCTTGTTATTGATTAATGTTTTATGGAAGAGTCTCGAATTTCTCGAGTTGGATTAGTTTTTGAGTTTCGCAAAAATTTCTGTTTTATTTGTATGAGAGTCCATATCCCCCTACCACAGGGGTGAGAGGTCTCTAACTATCATAAAATAAATTCAAGACTCAAAAATCTCCTACATGCTAAATTTGGTTCCATTTGCTTGATTAGTACTCAAATTATAAGGAAATTTGTATTTCATTTGTATGGGAGCCCACCCTCTTAAAAGGGAAAGGGGTCGTAATACACCACAGAAAAAAAATTCTGCCATCTAAAACTCTCACATGCCAAATTTGGTTCCATTTGCTTGATTAGTTCTAAAGTTATGAGCAAATTTGTATTTCGTTTGAATGGGAGCCCCCCCCCCCTCCTAAAAAGGTAAGAAGTCCTAATTCATCATGGGAAAAATGGTTGCCTCCAAAAACACCCACATGCCAAATATGGTTCCATTTGCTTGATTATTTCTCGAATTATGAGGAAATTTGTATTTCATTTGTGTAGAAGCCCCCCCTCTTGAAGTGTGGAAGGATCCTAATTCACCGTAGAAAATATTTTTGCCGCCAAAAACCTCCACATGCCGAATTTGGTTCTATTTGCTTGATTAGTTCTCGAGTTATGGGGAAATTTGTATTTCATTTGTATTGGAGCCCCCCCTCCTAATGTGGGAAGAGGTCCTAATTCATCACAGAAAAAATTCTTGCCTCCAAAAACACCTACACGCCAAATTTGGTTCCATTTGCTGGATTAGTTCTCGAGTTATGAGGAAATTTGTATTTCGTTTGTATAGGACCCCCCCTCCTAAAGTGGGGAGGGGTCCCAATTCATCATTGAAAAAAAAATTGTCTCCAAAAACACACACATACCAAATTTGGTTCAATTCGCTTGATTAGTTCTCGAGTTATGAGGAAATTTGTATTTCATTTGTACAGGAGCCCCTCCTCTTAAAGTGCGGAGGGGTCTAATTCACCATAGAAAATTTTCTTGCTCTCGAAAACCTTCACATGCCAAATTTGGTTGCATTTGCTTGATTAGTTCTCAAGTTATGAGGAAATTTGTATGGAAGTCCCCCCTCTTAAAGGGGAGAGGAGTTATAATTCCTCTTATAAAGAGGGGAGGGGTCTCAATTCACCATAGAATAAATTCTTGTCACCAAAAAAAACACCCACATGCCAAATGTTGTTCTATTTGCTTGATTAGTTCTCGAGTTAGGAGGAAATTTGTATTTCATTTGTACAGGAGCCCCCCCTCTTAGAGTGGGGAGGGGTCCTAATTCACCGTAGAAAATTTTCTTGCCCTCGAAAACCTTCACATGCCAAAGTTGGTTCCATTTGCTTGATTAGTTCTCGAGTTATGAGGAAATTTGTATGGAAGCCCCCCCTCTTAAAGGGGAGAGGAGTTACAATTCCCCTTATAAAGAGGGAGGGGTCTCAATTTACCATAGAATAAATTCTTGTCACCGAAAACACCCACATGCCAAATTTGGTTCTATTTGCTGGATTAGCTCTCGAGTTATAAGGAAATTTGTATTTCGTTTGTATAGGAGCCCCCCTCCTCTTAAAGTGGGGAGGGGTCCCAATTCATCATAGAAAAAAATTTTGTCTTCAAAAACACACACATGCCAAATTTGGTTCCATTTGCTTGATTAGTTCTCGAGTTAGGAAGAAATTGGTATTTCATTTGTACAGGAGCCCCCCCTCTTAAAGTGAGGAGGGGTCCTAATTCAACATAGAAAATTTTCTTGCCCTCGAAAACCTTCACATGCCAAATTTGGTTCCATTTGCTTGATTAGTTCTCGAGTTATGAGGAAATTTGTATGGAAACCCCCCCTCTTAAAGGGGAGAGGAGTTATAATTCCCCTTATAAAGAGGGGAGGGGTCTCAAATTACCCTAGAATAAATTCTTGTCACCGAAAACACCCACATGCCAAATTTGGTTCTATTTGCTTGATTAGTTCTCGAGTTATGCAGAAATTTGTGTTTCATTTGTATGGGAGCCCCCCCTCTTAGTGGGGGGAGGGGTCTCTAACCATCACTAAAACCTTTCCTGGCCCCAAAAACCTCTACATGCAAATTTTCACGCCGATTGGTTCAGTAGTTTTTGATTCTATAAGGAACACAGGACAGACAGACAGACAGACAGACAGACAGACAGACAGAAATCCTTCTTTATAGGTATAGATATATAGATATATATGGGTCATTCCACGGGAAATTTACAGTCAAAATTTTTTTTCTCTTCGGAATATTTTTTTTACGTTCTTTGTCCAAAAAAAATCGACACGTATTTTTCTATTTCGATGTTACTGTTGGAATTCGCAAGATATGATTTTTTAAAGTATTGTAATCTGAAAAAATCACTATTTTTTAAATGCTGATTGTAAACATAGTTTGTAATATCAAAAAATGACTTTCTACCAGATGTATTCACTATTCCACAAGCTTTCAAAATTGGTATAACATACCCCCTTTCGATTGTTTTTCAATAGTTAAATAGTGCATTTTTATAAACAATTGCAATTTTTTCAAAGTTGGAACTTTTTTTTCTCGATTTTTTTTATTTTAAAATATTTCTTCATCTTTCTCGAAGAAGCATGCAAAATTTGGAAATGGAGAAATGAAAACTCTAGAAGCTATGCATGTTTATATCGAAGCGCGCACATTAATGCAAACGAGCGGTTATGCTCAATCGATGCTCTAACCCACGGGCAGCTTCATAACGAGGCCGCCTTTGATGCTATTAAGTGTAACGAGTCGTAGAACCACGCGCGTTCGTCCGGTCGTTTGCATTAATGTGCGCGCTTCGATATAAAAATTCATAACTTCTAGAGTTTTCATTTCTCCATTTCCAAATTTTGCATGTTTCTTCGAGAAAGATCAACAAATATTTTAAAATAAAAAAAATCGAGAAAAAAAAGTTCCAACTTTGAAAAAATTGCAATTGTTTATAAAAATGCACTATTTAACTATTGAAAAACAATCGAAAGGGGGTATGTTATACCAATTTTGAAAGCTTGTGGAATAGTGAATACATCTGGTAGAAAGTCATTTTTTGATATTACAAACTATGTTTACAATCAGCATTTAAAAAATAGTGATTTTTTCAGATTACAATACTTTAAAAAATCATATCTTGCGAATTCCAACAGTAACATCGAAATAGAAAAATGCATGTCGATTTTTTTTGGACAAAGAACGTAAAAAAAATATTCCGAAGAGAAAAAAAATTTTGACTGTAAATTTCCCGTGGAAAATGACCCATATATATATATATATATATATATATATATATATATATATATATATATATATATATATATATATATATATATATATATATATATATATACATATTTTTTTTTTTCCTTTTTTTCGGGTTATCCAACTGGTCGCTTAATAGCGTATAAAACTCTGCGCTGGGCCCTTTTGTGATGTCAACAAAGTGTCAGGGAGACCTCAAACATCAGTTCTACCTGACGAGACAGGCACTGGCGCCCACTAAAACACAGGTAGAGCCCCAAGCATAGCCGTCACGCCTATACCCGCAGGCGGAGGCGTTTCGGCCCTGCGCGGACTCCACGAACTGACTCTAAGATCTCTCTGCCAAAGGCCGGAATGTCATATTTTAAATATAATGATGATGATGACGATGATGATGATAATGATGATGATGAGAAGAAAAATAATAGATCGAATTTGTAAATGTGCTTTGGACTTTTTGTACCACTCGAGTTGCAATATGTGGTATAGTGAAGAAGTGGAGGATTCGTCAGCCCCGCCTGACACCGGTCTTCAACCGAGCGCCCGCTTTCAGTTTTCCAACACAAACAACCACAAATGAACCAATAGGTAACACAAATTTCGGAGCATTAGTGGTTATCAACTTATCAGGGCAAATTTAATCTTTCATCCCCTTAGCATTCACAGTGCATTCCCACGATACAAAGCAAATTGAGCGCAGCACAAGCTGGACGTTCGCGGTAGTCGACAGAAGCTTCAAAATATAGAGACTCGCCCGCCTTCCAACCCTCGAGACCAAAGTGCTGTAAAGCTCTGGGCTTAAACAGAGCCCGCGGGCGGCCATCAGAGCTCAGAACAGCCACGAGGCCAGTGCAAAAATCCTACTCTATCTAGCAGCACAGCCTAGCCGAAACTCGAACACGCGACACGAATTGACTTAATTTTCCCATCTGCTACCTAAGAAGTGCTATTACCCGTAATCATTACAGAGTGATCCTTCGGCATCCAATCGGATCTGGTATCCCGCTTACATACCCTTGCTAACCCTAAGCCCCCGACCAACTCAATCAATCCGACATTTTTCGGAGATATTTGTGACAGTTGTGATAAATAGGGATGAATCCCAGAAAACTTCATCTATTGTCAGAGATCCCCATACTGGCCTTATTCTTAAACGGAATAAAAGCACTTTCTGAACAACGCAACAATCACATTTGGTAAATTTTTACCCCGAGTCCCACTTGAAATCACAAAAGTATTTTGATATATACCCACATTCAGAAGTAAACGTGACCGCTGTTCATTTACTGATTAGTTAAAAAGCCCTACACCACGACAAGGTTCAGTTTTATCGTAGGGATATATATATATATATATATATATATATATATATATATATATATATATATATATATATATATATATATATATATATATATATATATATATATATATATATATATATATATATATATATATATATATATATATATATATATATATCTATACCTCTAAAGAAGGATTTCTGTCTGTCTGTCTGTCTGTCTGTCTGTCTGTCTGTCTGTCTGTCCGTATGTTCCTTATAGAATCGAAAACTACTGAGCCATTCGGCATGAAAATATGCATGTAGAGGTTTTTTGGGGCCAGGAAAGGTTTTAGTGATGGTTAGAAACCCCTCCCCCCACTAAGAGGGGGGGCTACCATACAAATGAAACACAAATTTCTGCATAACTCGACAACTAATCAAGCAAATAGAACAAAATTTGGCATGTGGGTGTTTTCGGTGACAAGAATTTATTCTATAGTAAATTGAGACTCCTCCCCTCTTTATAAGGGGAATTATAACTCCTCTCCTCTTTAAAAGGGGGGGCTTCCATACAAATTTTCTCATAACTCGAGAACTAATCAAGCAAATGGAACCAAATTTGGCATGTGAAGGTTTTCGAGGGCAAGAATATTTTCTATAGTAAATTAGGACCCCTCCCCACTTTAAGAGGGGGGGCTCCTGTACCAAAGAAACACAATTTTCCTCATAACTCGAGAAGTAATTAAGCAAATGGAATCAAATTTGGCATGTGGGTGTTTTTGGAGACAAAAATTTTTTCTATGATGAATTGGGACCCCTCCCCGTTTTAGGAGGGGGGATCCTATACACATGAAATACAAATTTCCTCATAACTGAAGAACTAATCAAGCAAATGGAACAAAATTTGGCATGTGAAAGTTTTCGAGGGCAAGAATATTTTCTATGGTAAATAAGGACCCCTCCCCACTTTAAGAGGGGGGGCTCCTATACAAACGAAATACAAATTTCCTCATAAATCGAGAACTAATCAAGCAAATGGAACCAAATTCGACACGTGGGTCTTTTTGGAGACAAAAATTTTTTCTATGATGAACTGGGACCCCTCCTCACTTTAGGAGGGGGGGCTCCTATACAAATGAAATACAAATTTCCTCATAACTCGAGAGCTAATCAAGCAAATAGAACCAAATTCGGCATGTGGAGGTTTTTGGAGGCAAAAATATTTTCTACGGTGAATTAGGATCCTTCCACACTTCAAGAGGGGGGGCTTCTACACAAATGAAATACAAATTTCCTTATAATTTGAGTACTAATCAAGCAAATGGAACCAAACTTAGCATGTAGGAGATTTTTGAGTCTTGAATTTATTTTATGATAGTTAGAGACCTCTCACCCCTGTGGTGGGGGATATGGACTCTCATACAAATAAAACAGAAATTTTTGCGAAACTCAAAAACTAATCCAACTCGAGAAATTCGAGACTCTTCCATAAAACATTAATCAATAACAAGACCACAAAAACTATCTATAGTAACACTAGATCATTCAGGACGAGCCGGTCGCGAGTGTTGCCGGTGACCCGCCGTCGGAAGCGCCGCCACTGGGGGGCTTGCAAAACTCGAGATAGTGACAAAGATCATCCGAGATTCATGATTTATGTACAACACTGGTTAATTTGTGGCAATACGAAGTTTGTCGGGTCAGCTAGTATATATATATATATATATATATGATTGTATACCATTCCTCAGAAACCCATTTCCAGAATCCCATTCACCAGAATATACCATTCCCCAGAAAGACACTCCCCAGAACGAACCATTCCCTAGAAAACCAATCCCCAGAAAACGATTCCCCAAAAAGAAAGTTAGAAATAAAAAGGGCTGGCTTACAACTAGAAGCAAAATTAAAAAATCAGAGAGGTTGTGTACAAGACACGACCGCATATATAGGTGACGTAAGACTACGTAAGTGTCTTTGTTGCATGTATTCATGCTTGTAATCATTCGATTCTTCATGTATACATGCTATATGCAACATATATACATGCTACATGCGTTGCATGTAACATTTATCAAAGTAGTAACATTGTATATGTTCAATTCTCAAAAGATTGTACATTTGAAAACAATTTAACAAAATCAAGAAGCATGTATTCATGCTTGTAATCATTCGATTCTTCATGTATACATGCTATATGCAACATATATACATGCTACATGCGTTGTATGTAACATTTATCAAAGTAGTAACATTGTATATGTTCAATTCTCAAAAGATTGTACATTTGAAAACAATTTAACAAAATCAAGAAGCGTGTATTCATGCTTGTAATCATTCGATTCTTCATGTATACATGCTATATGCAACATATATACATGCTACATGCGTTGTATGTAACATTTATCAAAGTAGTAACATTGTATATGTTCAATTCTCAAAAGATTGTACATTTGAAAACAATTTAACAAAATCAAGAACACAAACTATTGCTTTCCTGCTACCTTACTGAAATTAAAGATTGTTTTTATTAGGCCCATGGTTCCCCACGTTGATTCAATCCTATTTTATCAACAGCACATCTTTTCACTACACTTCTAATGGAACGGCAAGCATGCGTATTCATACAGAGTCGTATTATAACCGAACACTACAACAGCTGTAGTACATTTTTCCAACACAGATATCAAATTCGCCGAGGTTTAATCGTCTCGCAGCAAAGAATTTGCGATCTGCTGGAACAATGAACTTGTGTCATTTTTTCTGGCACACTTCCCTAACACAGACATCAAATTGGACTAGATTTAATCGCGTTCGTAAGAAATTTGTTGGTACGAGCGGGCCTCGTCACTCTTTCTGGCATACTTCCCAAGCAAGGACATCAAAATGGTCTAGGTTTAACCGCGGTGTTAAGAAATCTTGTTGAAATGAGGAAGCTTTGTCACTTGTTTTAGCTTACTTCCCAATTCAGATATCAAATTGGTATAGGTTTAGATCATCGTAAAGAATCTTCCAACCAATCACAAAGCGAGAATTCTGGTAAAACATAGGTTCATTATTTTCAATTTTTCAATAGTTCAACATCAAGAATCCATACTTTTCTTCATTTGGGTCAATTCTTAAAAGATTTTCCGATCGATTGGTGTAAGAATATTGAAAATCGATCGGAAAACCGCTGAGCTATTAGCGCTCAAAACCTTTCATTTTTCGTGACGCTCGCATTTTTCGATTTTTTGGAATGACACCCTATCTCAAAACTTGCCGTATGACGTAGTCCTACGTCAAAAAAAAAAAGATGTTTCTCCGTGTCCCCAATACCCTGAATTCCACATACCCGAACACCAGCGGATTGAAGTTTCTATGACAGCAGCTTTGCCGATTAATAATTTCGAACTGTAAATTATTGCGAGGGGTATGGCTAAAGGATTGTAACTAGAGTTCAGTAAACCTAGGAAAACGAATTTTAGACGAGGTGTTTAAGTGTCGGCCTGATCAATTTATAAGTATATGCTGTCCTTACTCGCTGCCGCTCGTTCGGACTAAACTAAGGGATAACACCTACTAGTCAGTAAGTCTAGAAAACCGCCCGCTCCTAAATAGAGGTGGCTACCCCCCGCAGTGGCCGGCGCTTCCGACGGCGGGTCGCCGGCGAACACTCGCGGCCTGCGGCCGTCTCGCCCTCGTCACGCTTATTACCGAATTAGTAGCAAGCGTCGCCTAGATGATTCAGAGCGAGCCCCCCACAGAAACCACCTCTATTTAGGAGCGGGCGTTTTCCTAGGCTTACTGACTAGTAGGGGTTATCCTTTAGTTAAGCATATACCCAACAATTGACTAGGGCGAATTGGTAGAATTATTGGTGGGGATGGTCACAAAGATCCTTGTACTGCACGGACATTCACTAACGAAAGTAATTGCGGTGAATCAACCATGTAACAGTTTATCGCAAACAAAGCCCATTAAATTTTGCTTCGACGTTCTGATTATCTAGATCAAGCAAGCAGTAGCGATCGGGATAATTTTCCAGGTTGTGCCAAGGCAAACTACGCAAGGCCAATTGTTTGAACCTCTTGCGCACTCGTTCATTTTGAAGCTTCCAATGAAGTTTATGCGGAGTCCAAATTAGGCGCGCGTTGGCGTTTTTAAAAAGGGGGTAAACTAAAGTACAATACAATGCTTTTAGGCAGTGCAGTTCCTGGAAATCATCAATTCAGTTTTCGCAATAAATTCCAGCTGTTTGTTCTTTATACTCAATCATAGTAACTGATTACCTGTTGATTCTAACTGTTTGATTAACAACACTGTGTGACAACTGTTTTTGTTTTTTAGGCAGGAAACACCTATTCTTATTCCTTTGCCTAGGTTTACTGACCGTTAGTTACAAATCTTTAGTCCTCGTAACGATTCACAACTGAAACGGTGAGATCCTCCAAACCACTAGAATTACAGTCGAGCTAGTGTTATTAGAGCTACTGATATTCGGCCCAGTAACGTTCGCCCAAATGATTTATCATAACTTTCTAAGTGGCTCATTCTGGGACAAAATTTTCTAGGAAATAGTAGGTTCTGGGAAGCGGCTTTCTGGGCAATGGTATTTTTGGGATAATTACTTTCTGGGGAATGCTATATTCTGAGTAATAGTTTTCTGGGGAATGGGTCATTCTGGGGTTTGAAATTCTGGGGAATGAATTTCTGGGGAATGGTTTTCGGGGGAATGGTATGCAATCTATATATATATATATATCCACCATGTGCCAAAAACCAAAAATGTTTATTTGTGAAAATTTATTATATCTATAGAAACTGGTGACCTAAATTCAAAATGATGATGAACATAACGTATTTATTCATAACTTAGAATGGAACACAGATAATATTAGCAAGCTATTTAACGTAAACAGGGTTTCAAAGTTCGCGATCAAAAATACGCGGAAGTAACGCTTGTAAAAGATCTTCCGCATAAACCAACCCAAACCAGAAATCGCATCAACTTGCTATCTTGAATGTATCTAAACTAATCATTTACAATGTATTGAAAGGTTATTATGCGTTGGCAAAGGTTTTGATTACGAAAATAATATTTTTCGAAACTTTGTACTTTTCCAGCTTCACAGGGGTGAGATTGTGCCAAGCCATAATGGTCGATCCAATTTGTGGATTTCGCATACACAACAAAAATACGTTAGTATACACCAGCACACTCACATTCTTTACTATTGAGCACACTATTTTGTCAGATGAGATTGCATCATCCATTTTGGAGCAAACAGCATCATAGGTCTGCTAAATAAGACCATTACAAATATTTTATCAAGGTTTTGTCCTTCCGGTGATCGGTCACTGAATGGGGGAGGGGGGGGGGGGGGGGCGAAAAAAAACAAAGTGAATTTTTTAATCGAGCAAAAAAAACATGGATTTTAAGAATTTTTATTTAAGGTTTAAACTGAAAACCGAATCTATTCTTGCTTATAACATATACGTTATTATTTTCTATGCAAAAAAATACGAAAAATGACAAAAACGAAGGAAATTTTTTTTGAACGATTTTCGGAACTTCCATTGTTCGAATTCCATTTCTGTTTCGTGCTAGAAGCGTTAATTCAACTCGGAGACTCATTTTTCGAGTTTTTCAGACTGTAGAGCCCACAGACAATTGATTTTATAACAAGAAATTTGACTCATATCCTACAAATTATTTTTTGACGTAGGACTACGTCTTACGGCAAGTTTTGAGATAGGGTGTCATTCCGAAAAATCGAAAAATGCGAGCGTCACGAAAAATGAAAGGTTTTGAGCGCTAATACCTCAGCGATTTTTCGATCGATTTTCAATATTCTTACACCAATCGATCGGAAAACCTTCTAAGAATTGACCGAAATGAAGAAAAGTATGGATTCATGATGTTGAACTATTGAAAAATTGAAAATAATGAACCTATGTTTTACCAGAATTCTCGTTTCGTGATTGGTTGGAAGATTCTTTGCGATGATCTAAACCTATCCCAATTTGATATCTGTGCTTGAGAAGTAAACCAAAACAAGTGACAAAGTTCCCTCATTTCAACAAGATTTCTTAACACCGCGATTAAACCTAGACCATTTTGATGTCCTTGCTTGGGAAGTACGCCAGAAAGAGTGACAAAGCCCCCTCGTGCCAACAGATTTCTTACGAACGCGATTAAACCTAGTCCAATTTGATGTCTGTGTTAGGGAAGAGTGCCAGAAAAAATGGCAAACTCGTTGTACCAACAGATCGCAAATTCTTTACTGCGAGACGATTAAACCTCGGCGAATATGATATCTGTATTGGAAAAATGTGCTACAGCTGTAGTGTTCGGTTATAATATGACTGTATGAATACGCATGCTTGCCGTTTCATTAGAAGTGTAGTGGAAAGATGTGCTGTTGATAAAATAGGATTGAATTGGTAAAATCCCTTCAACGTGGCGAACCATTGGTAATAAAAACAATCTTTAATTTCTGTTAGGTAGCAGGAAAGCAATAGTTTGTGTTTTTGATTTTGTTAAATTGTTTCCAAATGCTCAATCTTTTGAGAATTGAACGTGTGCAATGTTACTACTTTGATAAATGTTACATACAACGCATGTAGGATGTATATATGTTTCATATAGCATGTATACATGAAGAATCGAATGATTACAAGCATGAATACATGCTACTATCACTACAAAGAGACTTACGTAGTCCTGCGTCACCTATAAGCGGTCGTGTCTTGTACACAACCCCTCTGATTTTTGCCTCCCGATTATTCAAGCCAATTTCCAAGGGGGGGGGGGGGGGTGACAAAAACTTTAAATATGATTTGCAATGGCCTAATTTAAACTGATTTTTACTTTTTCTCTGGAAATTTCAGATACTTGAATAAACACTCTAATAAGACGAATATATTATACCATGTATAAATTGCCAGTTTTAAGGAGGGGGAGGGGGTGGGATAGGCCACATATTCTGCGGCCGCGGGTTCTCGAACGAAGTAATGGTTACTTTTGTTAAATGATCAAATAGATACACCCCCCAGGATGGTAAATGGTTGAATAATGCGCTCCAGAACTACCACGAAGTTCCACAGCCTCTTATTTAGCAACACCTATCTCTACTTCCTCGTGGTACCATCAGGGATACGTTCCTTAGTGGAAACCGGACAACCGGCGGAAACTAGGGTCGTATGCGGACAGAGAAGGGGGCACTCATGCGAGAGCTGAGTATAAACTCTCCGCCTGCAAATGACGGATCTCTGTAGAAGCATGTTCGATGAACCTGAAAATACTGAGAACCTGAGCAGAGGGTCCAAAGCCCCTAAAGGAGGATGGTTGAATAGCTGTTATCCATGGCTAAAAGTAAAAACGTGAAGGGATAAACCCCTAATCCAAGGTGTCATGCGACCCGTGCCGAGGGATGAATGGTGGGGGGGTTCTATAAATACTCAGCCTCAAATGGAGCCTGTGGAGTACCAAAGCGCCCTCCACAGTAATCAGCCCTCTCCGCATCATGGGGAGATCTGATGCGGCGGACTCTTCTTTCCCCTCAACTCGTGGGATTCTATATGAATAATCAAAATAAAAAAAACGTAACTTCAGTGAGCGCGGGCGGATTAGATAATCCGTTCGCAAGAGGTGGTATCCAGCGATATCCGCCGATGGATACGAGTAGAAGCGCCAGCGTAAGCGGAAAGGGAAGCGGCACACCTGTCGCTAAAACTGCATCTACGCCGGACGCAGCGATGAATGGCCCGTCGCTAATAAAAGCAGTGGAAGGAAAAAGAGACATGCTACCAAGAGTGGTAGCCATTATGGCAGCTGGCAGACCGCAGCACCCTAGCGAAGGATCTGAAACAAAGTCTGCTCATGCTTCGGGTCACCATGCGTGCTGCGACGAAAGAACACAGTGAACTCGAAGCACGAGTAAAAGTGGTAGAGAAGGCATTTGTATCGAGGTGTGTACAAACGGATGCCTGCCTGTCAACGACTGACAACACCGTGGCCCTTGCGACTACGGAGCAGTCCAGTGACAACAAGGTATCCACTAAGCGCGCAAGGCAGTCCCCAGGGGAAGAAACCCCCACGGGCCCGAAGAAGCGCCTGATCGCTGAGGGTCGCAAGCAAACAGAGGAATCCACCGAGGGCAATAAGATGCAGTTAGCGCCCGACAATCAGTGGGAAACAGTGGAAAAAAGAAGACCAGGAAGAAGGAGGAGGATCGAACTCCACCGAAAGTGGTCAGAAAAAAGAGGAGCAAAGGCGATGCCCTTATCCTCAAAACAGAGGGGCTGAGTTATGCAGAAGTTTTGAAGGCCATGAGAGGGGACGAGCAGTTGAAGGGTCTTGGCGCGGATGTGCGGAGTATCCGCCGCTCCCGCCCCGGTGACATGATCCTTGAGCTCAAAAAGGATGCCACTGAGAAGGGTTCTGCCTACAAAGTGCTGGCAGAAAAGGTCCTTGGTGATGGCATACAGATCCGCGCACTAACGCCTGAGATGACTCTCCAGCTTAAAAACCTGGACGAGATCACCGAAGCGGTCGAACTGACACGAGCTCTCAAGGAGCAATGTAACATGGTGGTGACTACCGAAGCAGTTCGTCTGCACAAGGGACCGGCGGGAACCCAGGTAGCAACTATAAGACTTCCACTGGTAGACGGAAATACAGCCCTGAAGGCGGCCAAGCTGAAGGTGGGATGGTCATACCGCATCCCTGCCGGAAACGGTAACTGGGTCTCGGATAGGTCCGTGATGGCGGCTATATGGACGACAAGCAGATTCCCGGTTCAAGAGGTTGTGTCAACTGCAGACGAGGGATTTGCGGTTGCCAAAGTGGGTGGAGTGTTCTACTGCAGCTGTTATGCTCCGCCGAGTTGGTCGATCGAGCAGTTTACGCGGATGGTAGACCGAGTATCAGTTGTGCTGACTGGTCTAAGGCCGGTGGTTGTGGCGGGCGACTTTAACGCTTGGGCGGTTGAGTGGGGAAGTCGTCGCACGAACCATAGGGGTCGGATTCTGCTTGAGGCTCTGGCAAAACTCAACGTAGACCTGGCCAACGTCGGCACCACTAGTACCTTCAGTAGGAATGGTGCAGAGTCTATCATCGACGTGACATTCGGCAGGCCTGGTCTGATAGGAGACTGGAGGATAGACAATGGCTACACTCACAGTGACCATCAGGCGGTCCGCTATGGTGTTGGTCAGATAACGAGGCGGCAGGCGGTGGGTAGAGCCAACACTCCAACTACCCGTGGATGGAAGACATCATGCTTCGATCCCGAAGTATTTGTGGAAACGATCCGAAGAGAGTGCGGTGATCGCGATATGCCCGATCCGAACGCTGATCATTTGGTTGAGGTGCTGTCGCGAGCGTGTGACGCCACCATGCCTAGGAAAAGCCGACCTAGGTATGGTAGGTCACCGGTTTACTGGTGGACAGAAGAAATTGCGGAACTCCGCGGAGCCTGCTTTCGTGCAAGGAGAATAAACAGAGCTAATAACATGTTGGGCTTTATTAAACGTTTTTGCTATAACTTTCAGGACCCATACACTATTAAAACATTATACGTTACATATGTTAGATCAATATTAGAATATTGCAGTATAGTATGGTCTCCATTTACAATCACACATGAACAAAGAATAGAGTCAGTACAAAAACAATTTTTATTATATGCACTGCGTAGGATAGGTTGGACTCAATTCCCGTTAACGTCTTATAAAGATAGATGCATGCTTATTGATATTCAAACATTAAAGGAACGGCGAGAATTTGCAATGGCATCTTTTATTAATAATATCGTCTTGCATAAAATCGATTCAACTGAAATCTTATCAAAATTAAACTTTTATGTGCCAACAAGACATTTGAGACAACGACAAATATTTGCAATTAACAATTATAGAACGAACTATGCAAAATTTGGACCTATTAATCAAATGATGGCAGTTTACAATATACATTGCAACAATATTGACTTCACAATGTCCAAAATAAAACTTAAGCAATACTTTGGTAGTTTACTCCGCAGTAATAATTCCTAACATTAATTTAATAAGCTAGATCGTAAGATAATATTAAGTGTTTCTCAAAATGGCCTACAATATTGATTGGCGACAATAAATAAATAAATAAATAAATAAATAAATTATGCAAAGAGCTCGTTCGGACGAGGGCAGAGCAGAATGTCGAGTAGCACTAGTTGCTGCACGCGCAGCGCCTAAGAGTGGGATAATAGCTAGCAAGCGAGCCTGATTTGAAAGGTTGTGTGCCAGTGCCAATGCGAACCCGTGGGGTGATGCCTACAGGGTCGTAATGGCAAAGACCAAGGGCGTGATGGCGCCCGCAGAGCGATCGCCAGATATGCTGGAGCGGATCATAGAGGGCCTCTTTCCGCGCCACGAGCCAAGGCCCTGGCCTCAGGCCGCTGAGTCGTCCCACGGCCGACGTCCCAGTATCTCAGACCATAGCGTAGGAAGGTCGGCCTCCATGCCGAACATCCAAAGTAACGTGGGCGACGGCGGTTTAGAGGTCGGGGAGGAAGTAACGGTTACGAACGAGGAACTCATTGAGATCGCTAAATCCCTAAAGGTGAGCAAGGCACCGGGACCTGACGGAATCCCGAATATGGCCCTTAAAGCGGCTATTCTGGAGGCTCCCGAATTATTCGGGGCAGTAGATGCAGTAGGGGCAGTGAGTAGATGCCTGGAAGCTGGCAACTTCCCGGACAGATGGAAGCGACAGAACCTGGTCCTATTGCCGAAGCCTGGAAAACCTCCGGGTGTCCCCTCGTCATATAAGCCGATCTGTCTGCTCGATACTGCCGGCAAGGTGCTGGAAAGGGTTATGTTTAACAGACTCGTACAGTACACTGAGGGTACAAACGGTCTGTCAAGGAACCAATTCGGCTTCCGAAAAGGCAAATCTACGGTGGAAGCCATCTTGTCTGTAACTAAGACAGCTGAGATGGCGATCCAGCGCAAGAGGACAGGTTTTCGCTATTGCGCAGTTGTCACGCTCGACGTGAGAAATGCGTTTAATAGTGCTAGCTGGGACTCCATAGCCAATTCGCTTCGGAACGTCCAAGTGCTGGTGTCGCTGTACAGAATCCTGGAAAATTATTTCCAGAATCGTATGCTATGCTACAACACGGAGGAGGGTCAGAAGTGCGTTCCAATCACCGCAGGGGTTCCGCAAGGTTCCATACTGGGCCCGGTGTTATGGAACGTCATGTATGACGAGGTGTTGAAGCTAAAGTTCCCGGTAGGGGTGGTGATTGTCGGCTTTGCGGATGACATCACCTTGAAAGTCTATGGTGAATCTATCAGAGAGGTAGAGTTGACGGCTGCCCACTCTATAAGCATTGTTGAAGATTGGATGCGATCCAGGAAACTGGAGCTAGCGCATCATAAAACGGAGGTTATCGTGGTAAACAACCGCAAGTTGGTACAGCAAGCAAATATCAGCGTTGGGGACTGCACTATTTCGTCAACGCGGTCCTTAAAACTTCTGGGAGTCATGGTCGACGACAAGCTCAAGTTCGGGAGCCACGTCGACTATGCCTGCAAGAAGGCTTCCACAGCTATTTCGTCTCGTATGATGTCTAATAGCTCTGCGGTATATGGCAGCAATCGAAGGCTATTAGCCAACGTGGTCCAGTCCATACTCAGGTATGGCGGGCCGGTGTGGTCATCGGCGTTAGGTACCAAAAGCTATCTAGCCAAGCTGGAAAGCACCTATCGTCTCATGTGCTTAAGAGTAGCGAGTGCGTATCGCACAGTTTCACATGACGCAATCTGCGTCTTAGCGGGTATGATGCCTATTGGTATCATCATCAGCGAGGACGTAGAGTGCTTCAACCAACGTGGAACTAGAGGCATACGGAGTACCACAAGATCGATCTCGATGATCACATGGCAGCGGGCATGGTCTAATTCCACAAAAGACCGATGGACACAACGACTTATCCCGGAACTATCCGGGTGGCTCAACAGGCGTCACGGCGAAGTCAAGTTCCACCTGTCACAAATTCTGTCAGGGCATGGTTGTTTTAGACAATATCTGCACAAGTTTGGGCATGCGGAGTCCCCCGCATGCGCCATATATATATATATATATATATATATATATATATATATATATATATATATATATATATATATATATATATATATATATATATATATATATATATATATATATATATATATATATATATATACACTCAACCCCCGTTAATATGAAAAACACCTCGTTCAGATTGGGCGTGTTCATTTTTAATCTGAATATTTGGTTACTCTATTCATTTTCACATACGCGCAAGACGCGTACCCTATGAACTTGTTGTTTTGATTTGACGAAAACAAACGCTTAGAAAATTTTTCAAACATGCGTGAATCCCAAACGTCCGGTTTGTAGAAGAGGTAATTGGCTCGGCAGTTTTGACTAAAATCATTTATTTTGAGTGCTGGAGAGAGGTAAGTTCCATATGAGCTATATTGCGAAAGCTCTTGAACAAGAGGAAACGCATTAAGTTTTTTTGCTTTTTTTTTTTCAATTTACCCGGTCAACTTTAACTTCAATTGTGTATGACGGTTGATTGGTTTTTAATTTGAACGCATTCATACCACCGGGGTACAGATTAAAAATGTTCAGATTAAAGAAGGTCATGCCAACGGGGGTACACGGTATATATATATCAGGGTGGTAACTCAATCTGTGATTTCAAATTGCTGTTTTTTTTCGGTTTGCTGGTCGATTTAAAAAAAATTCCTGGCTTCCGAATATAACACAAAATTAGCATCAAGAATGGAAAAATATAACTTTTTTTTGTGTTGAATATTATGCTGGAAAGTTTGTTTGTTTGTTTATTTATTGTACATCATCTGACATAAAAGTCTTAATGAAGCGACTAAAATGAATTACTACTAGCTAATCTATTTTTAAACATATAAATGGGTTCGCCAAATTCGAAGAGATGTTCAACATTATTAAAAATTCTCACACAAAACGCTGTTGGTTCAAAATAACCGAAGTTCGTCCGGTGAAACTGGTTTACAAGCATCGAGGATGGTCGCAGCACACGTTGTGAAGCACGGAAGTTCATCATAGACAGCAGTTTTGGAGAGTCTATTTCACCGTTAAGCACTTTCGCCACGAGTAAGGCCTGTTGTAATTTGCGACGTCGTTCAAGTGTGTCCAAACCAATTAAACGGCAACGATCCGGGTAAGAGGGCAGGTTGGCAGGATCACGCCAGGGTAAATCCCTCAAAGCTAAACGAACGAATCTTTTCTGCACACGCTCAATCCGCAAGTTCCAATCGAGCTGGTGCGGGGTCCAAACCGCACATACATTTTCCAGTATCGGACGTACAAGAGAGCAGTACAAGGCTTTCAAGCAATGAGGATCCTTGAAGTCCCGTCCTATTCTAGCGATGAACCCTAATTGTCTACTCGCTTTAGACACGATCGCCGTGCGGTGCTTGTCGAATGTCAGCTTTCTGTCAAGAATAACGCCAAGGTCATTAACGTGATCCACTCTCTTGAGCGCTTGCCCATTAATCGCATACTCGAAAAGAATCGGCGTTTGAGTTCGGTAAAAAGTAATTACTTCACATTTAGCAGTGCTGATAAGCATGGAATTCAGTTTACACCACGTCGTAAATTTATCTATTAAAAGCTGCAGACGATAACAATCTTCTAAGCTACGAATCGTCAAGTAGATTTTGAAGTCATCGGCGTAAACAAGTCGACATCCATTGTCTATAGCACGAGCTGCGTCATTGAAAAATATAATAAAGAGAAGTGGGCCAAGAATGCTACCCTGCGGTACTCCAGATTCGTTTGTGAATGCAGATGATAAATCCGATCCAAGCTTGACTTGTAAAACTCTATTACACAGGAATGATTTCAGCCACGTGACAAACTGCTGAGTAGCACCCAAGCGCAAAATTTTGGTTAGCAGTGTAAGGTGATCAATACGGTCAAACGCTGCTTTCAAATCCGTATATATTACGTCAACTTGTGCTTTACGTTCGGTTTCCAATATACAGTTCGACACGAAATCCAAAAGGTTTGTAGTCACGGAACGACCAGGTACAAATCCATGCTGATCGGGATCTATGTAGTTCTTAGTGGTACTCATTATAACTGTGCTAACAACTATTTCAAATAATTTGGAAGCAGCCGATAAGTTAGTTATGCCGCGGTAATTCTTTACATTCCGACGGTCACCACTCTTGAAGATCGGGAACATATATGAATATTTCCAGATATTCGGGAATTTGCCCTGCATAAACGATTTGTTGAAAATGCAGCAGAGAGGAGCAGCTAGAGTTTCAATGCAACGACACAAAATAACAGCCGGAATCCCATCCGGGCCAGCCGAATACGAACATTTCAATTTTTTCGCAGCAGTAGTAATCATTTGTGGTGTAATTTCAAATATATCAAGATCAATAAGGTCAGCAGGAACGTTTTCAGCAGCACGCAAAGCACTATCATCTGAAGCAGACTCAGCGGCGAATACCGAAGAAAAAAACCTTGCGAAAAGCTCACACGCAGCAGATCCCGAGCATGATTCCTCATCATCGAGGTACACATCAGTAGTAGTTGAGCGGCATTTTCGTTTTGAATTTACAAAATTCCAAAAATTTTTCGGATTCCTGCGCAAATCTGTTTGGATTCTCAAAACATATGATTTGTAAAGACTGGAATTCAACCTACGGTATTCATCGCTAGAACGCTTAAAATCATTTTTTGTCGCTGCGGATTTCCAACGACGAAACTTGCGCAAGCATGCGTTTCGCTTCCGTTTCAGTACTCTCAAAAGACGGTTACTCCACGCAGGGGAGTGCGGCTGTCTAACAACTGGCACATTGTCACTAAGCCATGAACGAATAATTTCACAAAAACGTTCGGCCATCCAGTCAACATTGTCGCTGTGCAGTAAATCAAACCAGTCTATACTAGTGATATATGCAGAAAAGGCAACCAAATCGATCCTGCGGTAATTCAACTCACGCATCACAGAAATAGCATAAGAACGAGCAGAATCATGGTGTATATCAGACGGAAGCGAAATAGTCAGCGGGGGATGGTGTAAGTCCACCGGCAGCAACGGAGCAACACACCTATCGACTGTGACATCACACTCGGAAGAATGAAATATTAAATCCAACACACGGCCAAGATGATTACGGTGTAAATTAGCCTGGTTCAAATTCAGGAAATCCATGCCGTCGATGAGTGCGGCACTCGCAGTGGAGAGTGTCGTGGAATTATTATGCCTAATAGCACCATCGCTGTAGTCCCAAACAATACGGGGTTGGTTGTAATCACCGCAAACTAATGTAGTGCAATGATCATCGCAGCACTCACAAAAATCGCGGACAGAAGCGACGTGTGCATCGATGATTGCTTTATCATTACTCTTGTCCGGGGGAATATATATAGCACACATTAAAAGCTTCAAACCGTTGATAGTCGCTCGTACGCAAATCTGCTCCAGACATCTACCGTGGGCGCTTTCGAAGATCGAGCTCGTGTGTTGTCGTGCGACGGCAATCAAAACACCACCAAAAGAACGTTTATTACTGTTCGATGAACTGCGATCGCAACGAAAGACGTTGAAGCCACTACCAAATAACTGCACTGAAAGGATGTTATCGTCGAGCCCGGTTTCAGTAAACATGATGACGTCGAAGTTACAGTCGTTAATCGCCAAGAAAGCATCATCAATTTTTGTTCTCAATCCGCGCACGTTCTGATGGTATATCCATATTTTAGATGAACTACGATCGGTATGCTGAAAAGATGAGCGGTACAGCAGAGGAAGCGCAAGATGACTATTGTAATACTCGCCTCTGGTGGGAGCCCGCAGACTCCCACCGTCAATGGATGATCGCGAAAATGACGATTCTACGACAGCAGCTGGTTGGTTGATGGACGGAACTAGTTTTTTGGACGATCTATGAACTCTCTAAATAACAATCCAGCCGGCCATGAAGCAGGGTCAAGTGCGATGGATTTCACGTCGGGATCCAATCCGATTTTATATGACACGTATGAGAAATTGGCGGTGTCAGTTCCTTTTTGTACAAGGCGAATAACTGCTACAGGTTCGATTTCATTCAAGCAGCGCGAAACAATTTTATGCACATCGCTATCCGTTATTTTAGGATTCAAACCGGACAAATAAAGCCAGAAACAGTTTTGAGCTTTAGCAGTAGCTACTGTAGGCACAGAAAGGTCACTGAGGTCAACGCTATTAGTACCACGATCGGATGGGACATCAACTGGCATACGTTCAGCACGGCGGCGTTTTGCGTTTCTTACTGGCCATACTGGTGTAGTTGATAAATTTGTAGGGGTACAAATAACAGAGTCAACAATCGGCGGCTTATACGTTATATTGTCGAATCTTTCACTCAACCCTTCAACTATTTCAGTTAGCTTTTGCACTTGAGCAGGCAGATCAACGGGCAGTTGCGGGTGGGAAAGTTCATTTTCATGCATCTCTTTCATGTAGCAGCTAATCGAGCGACCGTTCAGATTTGTTCTACAGTGCGGACAAATAAATAATATTTTGCCCTGCGCAAAGAGATCTTTGCAAATACGACTATTAAATCCACAACATTGTTGGTTTATGTGGTAGCGAGCTTCGCAAAAACCACAACAAATCGGCTCGAGATCATTGATTTCGAGTTGGCATTCACCGCATAAATTCTTCTCCATGATGAGTGTACGCCTTTGGTTAGGCAAGATAAGCAGTTAACGAAAAGCGGCTCACTACTATCTTTTATCACAACACTCAAGCAGCACAAAGCACGACCAGCTCGTTAATCAGAAGTAACCAAATTGTGCAGAAATATTCGTAAACTTCACACTACACAGCATCAGAAAAGATTCAACAACGAGTAAACCGAAATCCAATGGTAGGAAATGCCGTTGCACAATAAATAAACGAAATTAAATACGCAGATAAAAATCAGTAAACAGAAACACAACAGAGTTGCCAGTTTTTGTGTTTGCCGAGTTATCTATTCCCTTTTACTTTTTTTCTAGAGTAAAGATAAAAATTTATATTTCCTACACCGACTAGGATTGAAACCGGCGGTGAGCCTTCTCTAGCAGAATTTTCTCATGAAAATGCGTCGGATACTTCAGCTAAAGGTAAACATTATGAGAAAAATCTGCGAAAGAAGCAAAATCGGACAAGATACTTTTTCTCGTCCGGGTCTGTCTTTTACACCGGTACCCATCGTAGCCTACTGACTTTAGCCAGATATACGATTGCAATCTTTCTAAAAAGTGTATGTAGCTCGTGATTCATAAATGTTCCCGCCAATCTCCACTTTCAGTTTGTACTTCGCCAAATATCATCCGCAGGCGCAGCATCTTCCGGTCAAACACGACAAGAGCGCGTATCTCCACTGTGAGCGACGTCACAGTTTCAAGTCTGTAAAGAACTACCGGATAAATAAGGGTGTTGTACATTGTCAGCTTCGTACAGCGGCGTATACTTTTTGATCGTAGCGTTTTGCGAAGGGCAAAGCAGGTCCTATTTCTTACTTGAATGCGCCAAATAATTAAGAATATTGCGCAACAAAAGAAATGTGCGATATACAGTGAAGCTGTTCAGAAAATCTTCAGTGAAAGTTGACGGAGTACTGTAGAGAAATGTCAGAACAAACCACGGAAGAAGGTTCGGTTGCAAATACAAACTGGAATAGAAATAACTTTCTGGATACTTAGAATAGCATGTTGACAAGGCTGAGCCAATTCTGCGGGCACCAATCATCGCTTCGAACGTCTCTGCCTGATCTAAAAAGTAAATATACGCTGTAGTTATACGATGAGTAATTCATGAAGAATGAAGAAATCGTTGCAGTGCCAGAACCAGTCTAGGCTACTGTCGAATTGCTGTACCGGAAAAATTGTAAACTCTGCGACTCTAGAGCTGCTCTCGGAACACTTCGCACAACTGCTGTTCGATTTACTGTATTGGTAGAATTTCAGAGAAAGTTCGTATATTTAAATTTATTCGTTTTATAATTAACCGCACTATTCGTGATTTGAAGACAAATGACTTTGTAATATTCTTCAAGGCATCAAGAATGTTTTGCTAGTAAAATTCTGTAAGGTACTTCCTTTTTGCGAGGACACTGAATGAAGATTCTCTACCTCCACAAGTTTTTTCATTAGAATTTATTCATTAACATTTGTTCTCGTTTAAGAGATGACATGATGAATTCTCTTCGCGTTCTAAAACTTAATTTTTTTTAAACCGAAAACCCGGTTTTAGAAATACCCCCTGGTATTGGTATTTCTATTCAGGAGTGCAGGTTTTCTTTTATTTAAATGTTTTTGTGACGTTTATTTTCTCCCATCCAAACCCTCCCATTCCTCCTGACCCTTTTCCCTTCCCAGCAGGTAAGTGATGATGATAAGGCAAAAGCAACGAGGCACAAATATCCAAAATAAATATGAAGAACGTGCCACCCGAGCCAAAAATTCTGAAACCTTTTGAGGATTGAAGCCACCCGTTTCCATAAGTTAACTTAATCTAGTACGATTAACTACTTTAAAGAGAAATTTCGTACTTATTTAAAATTTAAATCATTCTGTAACTCGAATTGAAAGCTTACTATTCAATTTTGTAAAATTAAGAGTTGCAGAATGTGGCCACAGATTACTTTACAGACCCTTGCCCAACAACTTGTCTTGCCAGTTGGCTTAATGGGCAAGAAAAGTTAGCAGCTTGTAGCTCCAAATACTGGAACTAATCGAGGTCCAAGGGGCTTACGAGTCTCGGGGCGAATAAACAATAAAAATGATCGTACCCTGATCCCAAACACAACCGATCGTGCCGGCCGATCGTGTGTGGATCATATCACGACACTCAGTATAATATTGGAGCTAATCATCGAAATCCAGGACTGCCTTTTGTTAGTGCTTCTTGATTTCGAAAAAGCATTTGACCGACTAAATCACAAACACATCTCGGCGTATGCGGAAAGCCTAGAGATGTTCCTGATATGCTATATGCTCATCGACGCTCAGTATGAGGCGGTTTCGTGAAAATTGCTGCACGATGACCTACTGTGGGGCCCTATAAGGGTTGCTACAGGAGTGAGACAGGCTTACATACCGTTCCTCGTCGTCATGAATAAAATTTTAATTGCCATTGATAGCAAACCTAACCGAGCATTACCCTGAAACTTTTTGACAACGGAGTAATTAAATAACGAGTTGTCAAGTTCACGTCATATAGTACAGACGTTATCTGATAGCATTCGACAAAAGTCTATAAGTTTTAACGGTTTTGCAAGGGGTCTAAAAGCTTGAGTTAATATAACAAGCTCCCCTGGTCAATTATGGAGTCACTAAGGCTACATACCTTATATATGGATATCCGAGGAATCTGTGGCATAAAACATCCGCAAATCTACGATTACATTGCTGATCAGCTGCTCCTGGCACCGCATGAAGTCCAATCCATTCAAGTAGACTTGACCGAAGGAAAAGTGTACATCGAACTCCAAACCGCAGAAAAAGTGACCGAAATCGTCGAAAATTTGGATGGTAAGCGAGAAATAATCATCGAAAACAAACCGCACAAAATACGACTCCACGTCGAAGATGGCGGGATCGACGTCAAGCTTCATCATTTGCCCCCAAGAATGCCAGAAGAATGGGTCACACAGCACATGGCTCGCAATGGGCACATTGTGCACATTAAAAACGAAATGTGCAAATCGGCGAAGTTTCCCAACATCCCCAGTGGCGTCAAAATAGTGCGAATGCAACTACGCAGAGCCATCCTGTCATACATCAGCATTCGTGGATACAACACCTACGTCACTTATGACAATCAGGTCCAAACCTGTCGCCATTGCGGGCACATAATGCATCGGGGACGAGGATGCGCTGAAAACAGAGAGCGGCTTGCGGCAGAGGAACGTACACTAATATCGTATGCAGATATCACTTCTGGTGCTGCAACTTCTAAGCAGTCAACACAATCAGCGTGCACCAATCTACCAGCAAACACCACAATCACGGAACCAACTCTTGTCACTAATGCTACACAAAATAACACCACGAAACGACCGGCGGTCACTACCGAAGCACTCGATATAAGCAGGAAAGGCAAAACAGCAAAAACTACTCTGGAACTACGTACTCTATCGGCCGAGCGAAATGCACCATCAACTTCCACTGGTATGCGAGGTGAACCCTACTGTAATCCAGGAGCGACCTCGATCAACATGCTAATAGACGACGCGACGATCTCTGACGATGAGAATGCATCCCAGCCAAGCAATCGACCCAGCCGTTCGACATCCAAGCTGCACCCGGCTACAAGATCGAGAGAGGCAAGTAGAACTCTGTTTACTCGCAAATAAATGGACACGATTCACAATCACTCCTATATAATCGCCACTATCAACATTAACGCAATACAAAACAAAACAAAATTGTCAGCACTGTCAGAGTTTATACGTAGGTTAGATATGGATATTGTTTGTCTGCAAGAAGTAGCGAGCAACGATCTGAGTATATATGGGTACAAAATCTTTGTAAATGTAGACGAGCGTAGAAGAGGTACAGCAATATTAGTTAAAAACGGTATTAATGTATCGAACGTACAGAAAAGCATCGACTCAAGGGTTATATGCACCACTATAGAAAACACAGTGACAATCATAAATATTTATGCTCCGTCTGGCACAAACAACAGGGCTCCCAAAGAAGACTTTTTCAATAGAATTATCGCTCAATATATGGTAAATCACGCTAAATGTTTACTAATAGCTGGGGATTTTAACGCTGTAACTTGCGCACGTGACACTGCTGGAGCAAATAATGTAAGTTCAAATTTGAAACGACTTATTCAAACTGGAAACTTAACTGATGCGTGGAGATTGTTTAACAATGAAATCGATTATACATTTGTGCGTGGGCTGTCTATGTCTCGAATAGACACTATCTATGTAAACCAACCTATAACCGACCAGTTGAGGTATTGTAAAATCCTGGCCGATTGTTTTAGCGATCATAAGGCAGTCGTAATGCGAATAATCCTTCCGTTCGTATCGGAGAATATCCCGCGCCCACCGTGGAAACTGAACAACTGTCTTTTAACACCGGCAAACCTAGAAGAGTTACAAAGAAAATGGAACTACTGGAAGAGAATCAAACAAAATTATCGAACGTGGACGGAATGGTGGGTGAAATTTGTCAAAGGCAAGCTGATATCATTCTTCAAATGGAAACAAAACCAATTATATAATACACATAACAACACAATGGGGTTCTATTACACATGCCTGCAGAGGGCGTATACAGCTCATATGGAAACTGAAAATATCACCGAAATCAACCGAATAAAAGCAACAATGCTAGTCAAGCAAAGGAAATTCAATGAATGTATCAAAAAACCATCCTTACGCCACCTGCCAAATGAGGATTTGTCGCTATACCAGCTTTATGATCAACGAAAGCGTAAAGAAGGAACCATGATTGAAAAACTCCAAATCAATGGGCAAACACTGAATAATGCACTTGACATTGAAACAGCACTCTACAACTACTATAACCTGCTTTTCTCAGAAGGAACGGTAGAATCTCGGACTACGTTTGAACCAGGGCAAACCATTCCACCGGAAACAGAAGCAAACAACGCTATGATGAATCGGATATCAGAAGAAGAGATTTTCGACGCAATCCGACTGTCTGCTGTGAACAAGTCACCGGGAAAGGACCGGTTAACGAGAGAATTCTACAAACAAGCATGGAACATCATTAAAATAGAGTTCATAGAAATAATCAACGAAATGAAAAATGGGCAAACTCTGCGAGAACAGCTCGAAGGAGTTATTGTATTAGTTCACAAAAAAATGGAAACAATACAGTACAATCTTATCGTCCAATTTCACTGCTAAATGTGGACTACACAATCTTAAGTCGAGTGCTTAAGGACAGGTTGAACAAAATCATACCGACAGTTCTTACCAGCGAGCAGTAATGCAGCAACAGTATGCGGAATATTTTCGAGGCAACTTGCTTGATTCGTGATGAAATCGGACATACGCACCATACAAAGCGTGGCGGACTCATAATGGCGTGCGACTTGAGCAGTGCATTCGACCGGGTTAGCTACGAGTTTCTAATCAACACTATGCACAAAATGAACATAAATGAAGGCTTCATCAATCTTCTTCATACGCTCATGAGGAATTCAAGATCGCAGTTACTGATCAACGGAAAACTCTCGGAGTTCTTCGACATCAAACGTTCAGTACGTCAAGGGGATCCCTTGGGCATGTGCCTGTTCGTCATATACCTACAACCGGTGATAGATAAACTGAAGCATATATGCGACGATCAAGGAGAAACTATTACAGCATACGCGGACGATATCACGGTAATAATTAAGCATTCTTCCAAAACGCAGATGGTGATTGATAGCTTTCGCCTATTCGGAACAGCATCCGGAGCGCAACTAAATTTACAAAAAACCGTGGGCCTCAAACTATCAGAAGACTTCCCTACCCCGCAAGAGCTTATAATCCAAGACGAGGTGAAAATCCTCGGTGTAAATTTCTGCCGAACAATTGAGGAAACCGTACGCTCTAACTGGGACAAATTAAAGCGTAATCTGAACTCACTTCTTTGGTTAAATCATACGAGAATAATGAATGTAAGGCAGAGAACTTGGATACTGAATACTTACATATGCTCCAAGTTATGGTATATCGCATCTATATTACCATTGCCAGCTGGAACAGGAACAGTGATTAAACAACGAATATCGCAGTTTCTTTGGAGTGGAACTCCGCACAGAGTTCGATATGAACAAATTGTTAAACCGAAAATCAACGGAGGTCTTGGGTTACACTGTCCGCTTCGAAAAAGCAAGTCACTCCTAGTAAATCGATTTCAAGAAACCAGAAGGATACTCCCCTACCAAAATGAATACGCTTTGCAGACCAGGAGCCGAAGAGAGATACAAAACATCCCTGTCGAAATGTCACATATCAAGGAGATAATAAAAGAACTTCTTAGCATTCCGCTAGAAGTGATAACCGAATCGACAGCGCAAAAGATATACAAACACTTTCTCCATAGACTCCCAGAAAATCGCATCGAACAGGGACTGGCCCAAAGTTTGGAAAAACATAAACCGCAAAGAATTGACATCTGAGGAGAAGTCTGTATATTACCTACTCTGCAACGAAAAACTAGACCACCATCAGCTGAATCACAGAGAGAACCGCAGAGACACGCCCAACTGTGCGAATTGTGACGCTGTTGAGACACTGGAACATAAATACTCAGAGTGCACGTATATTCAACCACTATGGAATTACATATTCACAGAATTATCAAGCATAGCTAGAATTCAATCTTTCAAGACTTTACAATACCCAGAGCTGCAAAGAGCAAATCATCCAAACAGCATGAGAAGAATAATGAAGATGTTCATTAGGTATATTATATTCATAAACGAAACACCTCAATCAAGCCAGAATGTTGCGAATTTGATACACAATTTGACCATGTACATATAAAATTTTAAAAATAAAGAGAATTACAAAAAAAATAACCTCAGGCTGACCGACATTTTCTTGCTCTCCGAATGGCAATATCATATGCAGAGAAATTTAAATGGCCTGTGCTACAACTCCAGGTCTTTGCGACCATAGTCAGTGGGAGTGAACAATAATAATTCCTCCAATTTCACAGTAGAGGTTGAGGAGGTGGAAGATTTTGGTAGCCAGACAACCCCAGACGGTGGTGCCAAGGCAAACAAATCAGGATGACTAGCGGCGATTTTTTGGATCTTACTTTGGAACGTTTGCTGCTCAAATAAGATCGGAGACAACTGCAGGTCTTCGTTAATCGTTGCCTGAATACATTATTCGGGCTTGATGGCCTAACACTCGTGATATCACCAGCGCCAGATAGAAACAGAGATTTGGAAACGTAGGTAGAGATGGATCATGGATGGACATATTTTTAGAAGAGTATCGAACGAAATTTGCAGGAAAACTGGACCCAACTGTAATCCACAGGGAGAGCAGATGAGGCAAACCTAGAGGCTCCTATAAGGATTATCTATACCTATAAAGAAGGATTTCTGTCTGTCTGTCTGTCTGTCTGTCTGTCTGTCTGTCCGTATGTTCCTTATAGAATCGAAAACTACAGAACCAATCGGCATGAAAATATGCATGTAGAGGTTTTTTGGGGCCAGGAAAGGTTTTGGTGATGGTTAGAAACCCCTCCCCCCACTAAGAGGGGGGGTTCCCATACAATTGAAACACAAATTTCTGCATAACTCGACAACTAATCAAGCAAATAGAACAAAATTTGGCATGTGGGTGTTTCCGGTGACAAGAATTTATTCTATGGTAAATTGAGACCCCTCCCCTCTTTATAAGGGGAATTATAACTCCTCTCCTCTTTAAAAGGGGGGGCTTCCATACAAATTTCCTCATAACTCGAGGACTAATCAAGCAAATGGAACCAAATTTGGCATGTGTAGGTTTTCGAGGGCAAGAATATTTTCTATAGTAAATTAGGACCCCTCCCCACTTTAAGAGGGGGGGCTCCTGTACCAAAGAAACACAATTTTCCTCATAACTCGAGAACTAATCAAGCAAATGGAACCAAATTTGACACGTGGATGTTCTTGGAGACAAAAATTCTTTCTATGATGAACTGGGACCCCTTTTCACTTTAGGAGGGGGGGCTCCTATACAAATGAAATACAAATTTCCTCATAACTCGAGAGCTAATCAAGCAAATGAAACCAAATTTGGCATGTGAAAGTTTTCGAGGGCAAGAATATTTTCTATGGTGAATTAGAACCCCTCCCCACTTTAAGAGGGGGGGCTCCTATACAAACGAAATTCAAATTTCCTAATAACTCGAGAACTAATCAAGCAAATGGAACCAAATTTGACACGTGGGTGTTTTTGGAGACAAAAATTTTTTCTATGATGGACTGGGACCCCTCCTCACTTTAGGAGGGGGGCTCCTATACAAATGAAATACAAATTTCCTCATAACTCGAAAGCTAATCAAGCAAATGAAACCAAATTTGGCATGTGAAAGTTTTCGAGGGCAAGAATATTTTCTATGGTGAATTAGGACCCCTCCCAACTTTAAGAGGGGGGGCTCCTATACAAACGAAATACAAATTTCCTCATAACTCGAGAACTAATCAAGCAAATGGAACCAAATTTGGCACGTGGGTGTTTTTGGAGACAAAAATTTTTTCAATGATGAATTGGGACCCCTACCCACTTTAGGAGGGGGGGCTCCTATACAAATGAAATTCAAATTTCCTCATAACTCGAGAACTAACCAAGCAAATAGAACCAAATTTGGCATGTGGAGGTTTCTGGAGGCAAAAATATTTTCTATGGTGAATTAGGACCCCTCCCAACTTTACGAGGGGGTGCTTCTACACAAATAAAATACAAATTTCCTCATAATTCGAGAACTAATCAAGCAAATGGAACCATATTTGGCATGTGGGTGTTTTTGTAGGCAAGAATATTTTCTATGGTATATTTTCTATGGATTTCCCTACTTTAAGAGGGGGGGGGCTCCTATACAAATGAAAAACAAATTTCCTCATAACTCGAGAACTAATCAAGCAAATGGAACCAAATTTGACATGTTAGTGGTTTTGGACGCAAGATTTTTTTCTATGGTGAATTGAGACCCCTCTCTTCTTTAGAAAGCGAGTTATGGCCCATCTCCCCTTTAAGAGGGTGGGCTTCCATACAAATGAAATGCAAATTTCCTCTTATCTCGAGAACTAATCAATCAAATGGAACCAAATTTGGCATGTGGGAGTTTTAGATGGCAGAAATTTTTTCTATGGTGAATTACGACCCCTTCCCCTTTTAAGAGGGGAGCTCCCATACAAATGAAATTCAAATTTCCTTATAACTTGAGAACTAATCAAGCAAATGGAACCAAATTTGGTATGTGGGAGATTTTGGAGTCTTGAATTCATTTTACGATAGTTAGAGACCTCTCACCTCTGTGGTGAGACTCTCATACAAATAAAACAGAAATTTTTGTGAAACTCAAAAACTAATCGAACTCGAGAAATTCGAGACTCTTCCATAAAACATTAGTCAATACAAGACCACAAAAACTATCTATAGTAACACTCAGGACGAGATCATTCAGGACGAGACGGTCGCGAGTGTTTCCGATGATCCGTCGTCGGAAGCGCCGCCCACTGGGGGGCTTGCAAAACTCGAGATTGTGACAAAGATCATCCGAGATTCATGATTTATGTACAACACAGGTTAATTTGTGGCAATACGAAGCTTGTCGGGTCAGCTAGTATATATATATATATATATATATTCTGCGCGTATTGAAGCGATGCGGTTCTGCACTTAGTTCTCCTATCGCCAAGCTTTTGAATATGTCGATACAGCAATGCAAATTCCCTTTCTTTTTTTTTTTTTTTTTTTTTTTTTACGAGTTGGGAAATCTGCTGAGCGCCTTAGAAGATACGGTACTATCAGACACCTGAGACGATACCTCAGGGAGTGGGGTTTAGGTATCCCGACCCCCCTAATGGGGCGTGAGGATCCCGACCCACTAAAACCCTACTCGAGTCTCCAGCCTCAATCCCCCCTGGCACCACCTTATCGGTATTACTTCAGGGAGGGGCTATTGTGCTTAATGCACTCGCTTAGATAACTACTGGACTATGGTAGTTAGGCTGTTTATTCGCCGTTGATCGGCTCTCCAGTGGTTTTGTAGCTCGAGTACAATCTGGGTAGCAGCCGCATTGACCGCTCCCCAGATGTCCGAGCTGGAACACATCTTTTGGACTAAGTTATCCGGGGTAGTGTCCTGTCCAAATTTCTGCATAACTCGACAACTAATCAAGCAAATAGAACAAAATTTGGCATGTGGGTGTTTCCGGTGACAAGAATTTATTCTATGGTAAATTGAGACCCCTCCCCTCTTTATAAGGGGAATTATAACTCCTCTCCTCTTTAAAAGGGGGGGCTTCCATACAAATTTCCTCATAACTCGAGGACTAATCAAGCAAATGGAACCAAATTTGGCATGTGTAGGTTTTCGAGGGCAAGAATATTTTCTATAGTAAATTAGGACCCCTCCCCACTTTAAGAGGGGGGGCTCCTGTACCAAAGAAACACAATTTTCCTCATAACTCGAGAACTAATCAAGCAAATGGAACCAAATTTGACACGTGGATGTTCTTGGAGACAAAAATTCTTTCTATGATGAACTGGGACCCCTTTTCACTTTAGGAGGGGGGGCTCCTATACAAATGAAATACAAATTTCCTCATAACTCGAGAGCTAATCAAGCAAATGAAACCAAATTTGGCATGTGAAAGTTTTCGAGGGCAAGAATATTTTCTATGGTGAATTAGAACCCCTCCCCACTTTAAGAGGGGGGGCTCCTATACAAACGAAATTCAAATTTCCTAATAACTCGAGAACTAATCAAGCAAATGGAACCAAATTTGACACGTGGGTGTTTTTGGAGACAAAAATTTTTTCTATGATGGACTGGGACCCCTCCTCACTTTAGGAGGGGGGCTCCTATACAAATGAAATACAAATTTCCTCATAACTCGAAAGCTAATCAAGCAAATGAAACCAAATTTGGCATGTGAAAGTTTTCGAGGGCAAGAATATTTTCTATGGTGAATTAGGACCCCTCCCAACTTTAAGAGGGGGGGCTCCTATACAAACGAAATACAAATTTCCTCATAACTCGAGAACTAATCAAGCAAATGGAACCAAATTTGGCACGTGGGTGTTTTTGGAGACAAAAATTTTTTCAATGATGAATTGGGACCCCTACCCACTTTAGGAGGGGGGGCTCCTATACAAATGAAATTCAAATTTCCTCATAACTCGAGAACTAACCAAGCAAATAGAACCAAATTTGGCATGTGGAGGTTTCTGGAGGCAAAAATATTTTCTATGGTGAATTAGGACCCCTCCCAACTTTACGAGGGGGTGCTTCTACACAAATAAAATACAAATTTCCTCATAATTCGAGAACTAATCAAGCAAATGGAACCATATTTGGCATGTGGGTGTTTTTGTAGGCAAGAATATTTTCTATGGTATATTTTCTATGGATTTCCCTACTTTAAGAGGGGGGGGGCTCCTATACAAATGAAAAACAAATTTCCTCATAACTCGAGAACTAATCAAGCAAATGGAACCAAATTTGACATGTTAGTGGTTTTGGACGCAAGATTTTTTTCTATGGTGAATTGAGACCCCTCTCTTCTTTAGAAAGCGAGTTATGGCCCATCTCCCCTTTAAGAGGGTGGGCTTCCATACAAATGAAATGCAAATTTCCTCTTATCTCGAGAACTAATCAATCAAATGGAACCAAATTTGGCATGTGGGAGTTTTAGATGGCAGAAATTTTTTCTATGGTGAATTACGACCCCTTCCCCTTTTAAGAGGGGAGCTCCCATACAAATGAAATTCAAATTTCCTTATAACTTGAGAACTAATCAAGCAAATGGAACCAAATTTGGTATGTGGGAGATTTTGGAGTCTTGAATTCATTTTACGATAGTTAGAGACCTCTCACCTCTGTGGTGAGACTCTCATACAAATAAAACAGAAATTTTTGTGAAACTCAAAAACTAATCGAACTCGAGAAATTCGAGACTCTTCCATAAAACATTAGTCAATACAAGACCACAAAAACTATCTATAGTAACACTCAGGACGAGATCATTCAGGACGAGACGGTCGCGAGTGTTTCCGATGATCCGTCGTCGGAAGCGCCGCCCACTGGGGGGCTTGCAAAACTCGAGATTGTGACAAAGATCATCCGAGATTCATGATTTATGTACAACACAGGTTAATTTGTGGCAATACGAAGCTTGTCGGGTCAGCTAGTATATATATATATATATTCTGCGCGTATTGAAGCGATGCGGTTCTGCACTTAGTTCTCCTATCGCCAAGCTTTTGAATATGTCGATACAGCAATGCAAATTCCCTTTCTTTTTTTTTTTTTTTTTTTTTTACGAGTTGGGAAATCTGCTGAGCGCCTTAGAAGATACGGTACTATCAGACACCTGAGACGATACCTCAGGGAGTGGGGTTTAGGTATCCCGACCCCCCTAATGGGGCGTGAGGATCCCGACCCACTAAAACCCTACTCGAGTCTCCAGCCTCAATCCCCCCTGGCACCACCTTATCGGTATTACTTCAGGGAGGGGCTATTGTGCTTAATGCACTCGCTTAGATAACTACTGGACTATGGTAGTTAGGCTGTTTATTCGCCGTTGATCGGCTCTCCAGTGGTTTTGTAGCTCGAGTACAATCTGGGTAGCAGCCGCATTGACCGCTCCCCAGATGTCCGAGCTGGAACACATCTTTTGGACTAAGTTATCCGGGGTAGTGTCCTGTCCGCTCACTGCCATCACGCTGCTTCTCGCGCCCGCGAAACGAGGGCATATGAAGAAAGCATGTTCTGCCGTTTCCTCAACATCCACGCATTCGGGACACGCGGGGGACTCCGCATGCCCAAACTTATGCAGATACTGTCTGAAGCAACCATGCCCTGACAGAATCTGTGTCAGGTGGAAGTTGACTTCGCCGTGGCGCCTTTTGACCCACCCAGATAGTTCCGGGATAAGTCGGTGTGTCCACCGACCTTTTGTGGAATTAGACCATGCCCGCTGCCATGTGGTCATCGAGGCCGATCTTGTGGTACTCCGTATGCCTCTAGTTCCTCGTTGGTTGAAGCACTCTACGTCTTCGCTGATGATAATGCCAATAGGCATCATACCTGCTAGGACGCAGATTGCGTCGTGTGAAACTGTGCGATACGCACTCGCCACTCTCAAGCACATGAGACGATAGATGCTTTCCAGCTTGGCTAGATAGCTTTTGGTACCTAACGCCGATGACCACATACCTAAGTATAGACTGGACCACGTTGGCTAATAGCCTTCGTTTGCTGCCATATACCGCAGAGCTATTAGACATCATACGAGACAATGCCGAAATAGCTGTGGAAGCCTTCTTGCAGGCATAGTCGACGTGGCTCCCGAACTTGAGCTTGTCGTCGACCATGACTCCCAGAAGTTTTAAGGACCGCGTTGACGAAATAGTGCAGTCCCCGACGCTGATCTTTGCTTGCTGTACCGACTTGCGGTTGTTCACCACGATAACCTCCGTTTTATGATGCGCTAGCTCCAGTTTCCTGGATCGCATCCAATCTTCAACAATGCTTATAGAGTGGGCAGCCGTCAACTCAACCTCTCTGATAGATTCACCATAGACTTCCAGGGTGATGTCATCCGCAAAGCCGACAATCACCACCCCTACCGGGAACTTTAGCTTCAACACCTCGTCATACATGACGTTCCACAACACCGGGCCCAGTATGGAACCTTGCGGAACCCCTGCGGTGATTGGAACGCACTTCTGACCCTCCTCCGTGTTGTAGCATAGCACACGATTCTGGAAATAATTTTCCAGGATCCTGTACAGCGACACCGGCACTTGGACGTTCCGAAGCGAGTTGGCTATGGAGTCCCAGCTAGCGCTATTAAACGCATTTCTCACGTCGAGCGTGACAACTGCGCAATAACGAATACCTGTCCTCTTGGGCTGGATTGCCACCTCGGCTGTCTTAGTGACAGACAAGATGGCATCCACCGTAGATTTGCCTTTTCGGAAGCCGAATTGGTTCCTTGACAGACCGTTTGTACCCTCAGTGTACTGTACGAGTCTGTTAAGGATAACCCTTTCCAGCACCTTGCCGGCAGTATCGAGCAGACAGATCGGCCTATATGACGAGGGGATACCCGGAGGTTTTCCCGGCTTCGGCAATAGGACCAAATTCTGTCGTTTCCATCTGTCCGGGAAGTTGCCAGCTTCCAGGCATCTACTCATTACTGCCCCGAATAATTCGGGAGCCTCCAGAATAGCCGCTTTAAGGGCCATATTCGGGATTCCGTCTGGTCCCGGTGCCTTGCTCACCTTTAGGGATTTAGCGATCTCAATGAGTTCCTCGTTCGTAACCGTTACTTCCTCCCCGACCTCTAAGCCACCGTCGCCCACGTTACTTTGGATGTTCGGCCCGGAGACCGACCATCCTACGCTATGGTCTGAGATACTGGAACGTCGGCCGTGGGACGACTCAGCGGCCTGAAGCCAGGGCCTTGGCTCGTGGCGCGGAAAGAGGCCCTCAATGATCCGCTCCAGCATCTCTGGCGATCTCTCTGCGGGTGCCATCACGCCCTTGGCCTTTGCCATTACGATCCTGTAGGCATCACCCCACGGGTTCGCATTGGCACTGGCACATAACCTTTCAAAGCAGGCTCGCTTGCTAGCTATTATCCCACTCTTAAGCGCTGCGCGTGCAGCAACTAGTGCTACTCGACATTCTGCTCTGCCCTCGTCCGAACGAGCTCTTTGCATAATTCTCCTTGCACGAAAGCAGGCTCCGCGGAGTTCCGCAATTTCTTCTGTCCACCAGTAAACCGGTGACCTACCATACCTAGGTCGACTTTTCCTAGGCATGGTTGCGTCACACGCTCGCGACAGCACCTCAACCAAATAATCAGCGTTCGGATCGGGCATATCGCGATCACCGCACTCTCTTCGGATCGCTTCCACAAATACTTCAGTATCGAAGTATGATGTCTTCCACCCACGGGTGGTTGGAGTGTTGGCTCTACCCGCCGCCTGCCGCCTCGTTATCTGACCAACACCATAGCGGACCGCCTGATGGTCACTGTGAGTGTAGCCATTGTCTACCCTCCAGTCTCCTATCAGACCAGGGCTGCCGAATGTCACGTCGATAATAGACTCTGCACCATTCCTGCTGAAGGTACTTGTGGTGCCGACGTTGGGCAGGTCTACGTTGAGCTTTGCCAGAGCCTCAAGCAGAATCCGACCCCTATGGTTCGTGCGACGACTTCCCCACTCAACCGCCCAAGCGTTGAAGTCGCCCGCCACAACCACCGGCCTTAGACCAGTCAGCGCAACTGATACTTGGTCTACCATCCGCGTAAACTGCTCGATCGACCAACTCGGCGGAGCATAACAGCTGCAGTAGAACACTCCACCCACTTTGGCAACCGCAAATCCCTCGTCTGCAGTTGACACAACCTCTTGAACCGGGAACCTGCTTGTCGTCCATATAGCCGCCAACCCGGACCTATCCGAGACCCAGTTACCGTTTCCGGCAGGGATGCGGTATGGGTCCGAGATGATGGCAATGTCCGTCAACGACTCAGTAACTGCTTGGTATAACAGCTGCTGGGCCGCATGGCAGTGGTTCAAGTTTAGTTGCGTTACCTGCACTACGCCCGTGTTTTAGTCGCAGGCGCGCCTGCCGGGCACTTTGAGCCTCCTGTTGTGTGCTTAGCGTCCCGTTGGCCTGTACATATCAGGCACTTGGGCGGCGCCGAACAGTCCCTCGCTATATGGCCCGCACCGCCACATCTTCTACACAGGTGGCTTCTGTCAGGCCCCTTACAGCTCCAGGACTTGTGCCCTCGCTCAAAGCACCGGAAGCAAGCCTCCGGCTGCTGGAACACGCTCAGTGGGCATACGGACCATCCCACCTTCAGCTTGGCCGCCTTCAGGGCTGTATTCCCGTCTACCAGTGGAAGTCTTATTGTAGCTACCTGGGTTCCCGCCGGTCCCTTGCGCAGACGAACTGCTGCGGTAGTCACCACCATGTTACATTGCTCCTTGAGAGCTCGTGTCAGTTCGACCGCTTCAGTGATCTCGTCCAGGTTTTTAAGCTGGAGAGTCAGCTCAGGCGTCAGTGCGCGGATCTGTATGCCATCACCAAGGACCTTTTCTACCAGCACTTTGTAGGCAGAACCCTTCTCAGTGGCATCCTTTTTGAGCTCAAGGATCATGTCGCCGGTGCGGGAGCGGCGGATACTCCGCACATCCGCGCCAAGACCCTTCAGCTGCTCGTCCCCTCTCATGGCCTTCAAAACTTCTGCATAGCTCAGCCCCTCAGTTTTGAAGATAAGGGCATCGCCTTTGCTCCTCTTTTTTCTGGCCACTTTCGGTGGAGTTCGATCCTCCTCTTTCTTCCTGGCCTTCTTCTTTTTCACTGTTTCCCACTGATTGTCGGGAGCTAACTGCGTCTTATTACCCTCGGAGGGTTTCACAGTTTGCTTACGATCCTCAGCGATCAAGCGCTTCTTCGGGCCCGTGGGGGTTTGTTCCCCTGGGGACTGCCTTGCACGTTTAGTCGATATCTTGTCACTGGACTGCTCCGTAGTCACAAGGGCTACGGTGTGGTCAGTCGTTGACAGGCAGGCATCCGTTTGTACAGACCTCGATACAAACGCCTTTTCTATCACTTTTACTCGCGCTTCGAGTTCGCCGTGTTCCTTCGTCGCAGCACGGATGGTGCCCCGAAGCATGAGCAGGCTTTGTTTCAGGTCCTTCGCTAGGGTGCTGCGGCCTGCCACAAACTCGATAATGGCATCGAGCTGATGAGACGCCGCTACCACTCTCGGTAGCATGTCTCTCTTTCCTTCCACTGCTTTTATTAGCGACGGGCCATTCATCGCTGCGTCCGGCGTAGATGCAGTTGGAGCGACAGGTATGCCGTTTCCCTTTCCGCTTACGCTTGCGCTTCTGCTCGTATCCATCGGCGGAGATCGCTGGATACCACCTCTTGCGAACGGATTATCTAATCCGTCCGCGCTCACTGAAGTAAAGTTTTTTTGATTTTGATTATTCATATAGAATCCCACGAGTTGAGGGGAAAGAAGAGTCCGCCGCATCAGAGCCCCTCATGATGCGGTAAGGGCTGATTACTGTGGAGGGCGCTCTGGTACTCCACAGGCTCCGTTTGAGGCTGGGTATTTATAGAACCCCCCCACCATTCATCCCTCGGCACGGGTCGCATGACACCTTGGATTAGGGGTTTATCCATTCTTGTTTTTACTTTTAGCCATGGATAACAGCTATTCAACCATCCTCCTTTAGGGGCTTTGGACCCTCTGCTCAGGTTCTCAGTATTTTCAGGTTCATCGAACATGCTTCTACCGAGATCCGTCATTTGCAGGCGCAGTTATGCAAATTCCCTGACCGATGGAAATCTTCTTATCTTTTTCCATAAAAAAGGCGATAAACGTGACATAACTAATTATCGCGGGATCACGTCCTTGTGCGCTTGCTCAAAACTTTTCGAGATAATTGTTAATGACGCTATGTTTGCTTGTTGTAAATTCTACATTGATGCTGAGCAGCATGGATTTTTTCCAAAAAGATCGGTAACCACAAATTTGATGCAGTTTGTTTCCCGCTGTATGCAAAGCTTGGACTCTAGCCTGCAAACTGATGCTATCTATCTAGACCTGAAAGCTGCTTTTGACCGTGTAGACCACGGAATACTGCTAGGGAAAATAGAGCGACTGGGTGTATCTACGGACGCCATCTGCTGGTTTAGATCTTACTTAACGAAGAGAAATTTTTGTGTCAAAGTAGGATCTACTGTTTTCAACTGCTTCTCCAATCGATCTGGAGTTCCACAAGGCAGCAACCTGGGCCCGCTTCTTTTCTCGATTTTCATAAACGATGTCGCGCTTTTGCTTCCGCAGGAATGTCGGTTGTTTTATGCTGACGATACAAAAATCTTTAGAGTCATCACGTGCCAAAGCGACTGCGTGGAACTACAGGAATACCTGAACTCTTTTGTGAGCTGGTGTGCAACAAACTGTCTAACTTTAAGTATAGACAAGTGCAACATAATTTCGTTTCACCGGAAGCGTGCGCCAATCGAACATAACTACACTATTTCGGGCCACTGTCTCCACCGTGTGCAATGTGTCAAAGACCTGGGAGTGCTGCTAGATAACGAGTTAACATTCAGGAGCCACTATGAAAGTATCATCTCAAGAGCTAACCGCCAGCTAGGATTTATTTTCAAAATTGCCGATGAGTTTCGTGATCCTCTCTGCCTTAAATCGCTCTATTGCTCTCTTGTGAGATCGATCCTAGAAACTAATTCTGTTGTTTGGTGCCCATTTCACGCTAACTGGTGCAACAGAATAGAAACGATGCAGAAGAAATTTATCCGCTACGCGCTTCGCCATTTGCCTTGGAGTGACCCGCTGAACTTGCCATCATACGAAGATCGCTGCCGACTTCTTGGTATTCAGCCTTTGGAGTTGAGACGACGAATTGCCCAAGCTGTCTTCGCTGCGAAGCTTCTATCCAACCACGTAGACTGTCCTTCGCTACTGGAGCAGTTGAACATATATGCTCCTGTTAGGCAGTTACGTCAAAGGAATTTTCTGTACCTAGAGCCGCGGAACCGCCAATTTGGCGCTCATGAACCTGTCAGAATTATGTGCCAACGTTTCAATGAAGTGTTTGAGTTATTTGACTTCAATGTTCCAGTTCATGTCTTTCGAGAGCGACTAGTCAATGTTTTCAATAGAAGCCAGAATTATTTTATTCATTAAGACAAACAGTCAGATGGATTATATATATATATATATATATATGTATCACATTGAAGTATTTATTATTAATCTGATCTTCCTAGACTACTGCTTTCAACCTGGCATGTTGCCTCCACCATCGCAAGGTTCCTAACTATGATATCAGTCATCTATATATATATATATATATATATATATATATATATATATATATATATATATATATATATATATATATATATATATATATATATATATATATATATATATATATATATATATATATATATATATCCGCAGTACCCTTTCGTTCGGATTCGGCAAGGGCGCATATATCCTCCGTGAGCGACCTAACGAGTCCATAAGAAACTACTGACCTAATAAAAGATTTGCGCATTATCAGATTCGTACGGTAGCGTGTGCTTCTTAATCGTAGCGTATAGCGAAGGGCAAAGTAGGCTCGATTTTCCGCTTGAATACGCCGCTGGATTTCCTTACTAATGCTGTCCGCGGTCACCAGCAATCCAAAATACACGAATTCATCTACCACTTCTAGTTCGTCGCCGTCAAGGGTTACCATCCGTGAGAGGCACGCGTTTGGTTCCTTGGAGTCTCTTCCTTTCATGTATCACATTGACGTATTTATTATTAATCTGATCTTCCTAGACTACTGCTTTCAACCTGGCATGTTGCCTCCACCATCGCAAGGTTCCTAACTATGATATCAGTCATCTACATATATATATATATATATATATATATATATATATATATATATATATATATATATATATATATATATATATATATATATATATATATATATATATATATATATATATATATATATATATATATATATATATATATATATATATGTAGATGACTGATATCATAGTTAGGAACCTTGCGATGGTGGAGGCAACATGCCAGGTTGAAAGCAGTAGTCTAGGAAGATCAGATTAATAATAAATACGTCAATGTGATACATGAAAGGAAGAGACTCCAAGGAACCAAACGCGTGCCTCTCACGGATGGTAACCCTTGACGGCGACGAACTAGAAGTGGTAGATGAATTCGTGTATTTTGGATTGCTGGTGACCGCGGACAGCATTAGTAAGGAAATCCAGCGGCGTATTCAAGCGGAAAATCGAGCCTACTTTGCCCTTCGCTATACGCTACGATTAAGAAGCACACGCTACCGTACGAATCTGATAATGCGCAAATCTTTTATTAGGTCAGTAGTTTCTTATGGACTCGTTAGGTCGCTCACGGAGGATATATGCGCCCTTGCCGAATCCGAACGAAAGGGTACTGCGGATATTTGGCGAAGTACTGAAAGCGAAGAGTGGTGGAGACGTATGAATCACGAGCTACAGGCATTGTTTGGAGTTAATCCCATCGTACATTTGGCGAAAGTCAGTAGGCTATGGTGGGCCATCCACGTCGTAAGAATGCCGATGGCACGATCACGGCGAAAGTGATTTGTGATTTTTAAGATGACTAGAAAATTGGCGACGAGTGGCCAAAGTTCGGGTTAAATGGAGGCGACTGCTTGAATCAGCACGAGCTACCCCGGCATTAAGCTACTGACGTTGACTACGATATATTGTGTCATCCACGTTTATCGTACGCAACTACCGACCAATAAGTTTAATCTAACTAATTTTTCTAACGGGACTACGTAACTATATCAGTAAATATCAATAATAGCGAAACCTTACTGATACTTAGTGATATTATTGCTTACTGATAACTATCAGTAGTTAATGATAGTTTTCCCATCCCTATTGACAACCAGTTTAAAATTTCAAGTATGGCTGTCAAGTAATGTGATTAGATACTTCTCTTGCTTTAAATTTTTGAAAAAATTGGTGCAAAAGGGCGTACTTGTGGGATTCAATTCATCCGGACGAAAAGAAAATGAGCGTTTAAAAACATTTCACTGGCATGAAAGAACAGCGATGAGCGCTCTAACCACAGCACCAACCAGCGCACAGATAAAGAACAGATAAATAACAATGAGCAACTTTGACAATGAAAGTTCCCGATTCACAGACTTGATACAGATTGTTAGCATCATGTTTACCACAATAAGTCCTATTCGCTATGACGGCACCGCACGATCTCTTTTCCACCTACAGAACTGCCCGTAGCTGAATGCGTGAAAATTATTTCCGACATATTCTGTCTTTTGCACTCTTTAACAAATCGCTATTCTGCTTCACGCAAACTCAAAACTAATAAAGGTGTCTCCACTGCGGCACCGTCATAGCGAATAGAAAAACAGCGACACTGGCATTCTATATATATTGCTTCTACTGACAAATCCGATTCAAATAAGAATACCTAACATGGTCATATATTAAGCACTACGACCATATTTTTTAAAAAGTGAGAATGATGGTATACTGTGGACAACCCTTCGCTATCGCTTGAATCAGTAAAAAAATCGGATACCTGTCGACCAACATTTGAAAGGGGCGGATAAGCCAACTGTCAAACAGAACGGATGAGAGTTATTTTTTGCTGGAACAGCATAGGAAAATAAACTCTCACTCGTTCTGTTTGACAGTTGGCTTATCCGCCCTTTTCAAATGTTAGTCGACACCTACTCTTACTTGAAGAGCTATACTTTAACAAGATCTAGGTAGAATTAGAATTCCAGTTAAGGTCTGCCAGAATTGGGCAATGGACAGAAACATAATGCTTCCCGAGGCTATAAACCGTTTCGAGAGATCCGCTGAGTTCGACCGCGACGACACCAGCAAGAATGCAGAGGAGCAGTCCGGCGGTGAGTTGCCACCGTCCGACTGATGGATTCTCCGACAGTAGCTCATCAGCATTAAGAGGGACTTTGGGAGACAAGCAGCGTCATTCATGATAATTTTATATTGTTAGTTGAATACCATTAACGCGATTAGTCACAAGACATGCAAATCACTCTAATAAAGGAGGGAAATGAGAAAATAACAATAAATATTAATACAGGGTGTCGATTATCCAGCGAAAATAAAATTCCCTGACTTTTCCAGGTTTTTCCAGGTGTATTTCGAAAAAATCCAGACGCAGACTATCTCGTTAATTTCTCTTTTTAAAGTGTTCATTTGGCTTAATTGGTTGTTTACTCTTAAATTATTATTTTTTAACGAGTTCGTTTTTCCTTTTCATCTTTTTATACGAAATTTCGAAGTGGAAAATTAATACTATCGAATTTGATTAACGCACATCGAAAGCACATTAACGCACAATTAAAGAATTGAGTTAAATAAAAATTGCAAGAGGTATTTATGGGAAAAGTTAAAATAGCCTGCTGGTTTAACCAATTGTCAAAAGGTGGTGGGATGAGATGGATGGGTATAAATCATTTAACTAAGCAAACCATTAAGCATAAAAGTTGGTCTTTTTTAGTTTAGAACATAATTTGAAGAAATTTTCTGACACAATGCCTGATTGCCTGAGCAGCAATTTCGATTTGTTATCAAAATTTGAAGAAATAATTGTTCCTCAGGAATTTAGCATCGTTGTATTATTTGCTTTTATTCGACCTACTTGCAATTAACTTTTGATAATCAGAAAACTTCGGGTTTGCGACTCTATCGACTTTCTGCTCACATTCGTGTTTCAAAAATATGACTGATGTGTTAGAATTAATCAGAATTTTGAGGCTGAGATGGTCTTTCATTCGAATACGCATTAAGCGTAGATTTTCATTAGTGATCGACATGAAACACGAGAATAAAAATTGAAATCCGCGGGTTCTGACCTGTTCAGGTTGAATATCGTAGCAAATTTTCAAAAGCTGATCTTGGTTCAGTTTGATTCCAGTTACAGTCCGATCTCGGTACGGAAGACTGCAATTATCTAAAGGCAAAATTTGCTTGTATTAAATGCTGAGTTTTTTTAAATATCAATGAATAGGTATTTGTTCTCGATGCATCGAAGAGTGTTTTAACATCCTTACTGAATTCGCCGCAGTGAAAACAAATAAAGTATTGTTCTAACAAAGTATGCGCTTTGCGGGTCACCTTCTACCAGCCTGGTATGGACTTTTCATGTCACTTTCCGTACAAAATAAGCAAATTTCTATACACAACTTTTGATCTACACAACTTTAGATTGTGAGCCCTTCCCTTTGAAACCAAAATCGGTCCAACCGTTGTTGAAAAAGTAGGTCAGTCACAGTCATGAAATTTGAAATTTCGAAACTCTGGGAAATTAGTACACAGCAGATTGGATGCACGCGGGTATACGCGAAGACCTTGAATAAAAAGGTGTTAGATACTTGAAGTAAATGTTATCCTTGCGATGCCATAACTTTTCCGATATATTTTCTTCCCATGCCAAAAATCCCTGACTTCAAAGAAAATTCCCTGACATTCCCTGACTTTTCCAGGTTGAAACGAAATTCCCTGACATTTCCAGGTTTTCCCTGATTTTCCAGGTAATCGACACCCTGTAATAATTACATCCAAAACAATACAATAGAGGTGACAGTAACAGAAATGGTAGCAATAGTGAAGATGGTTATAATCATAATTATAACACCAGTTTGTATTATCGTTTTTGTTAAATTATACTAATTTTTCAAGTGCGTCAAATAAGGAACATTTTGCGTCAAACAACGCACATTGCAAAATTCATGCGTCAATTTAGGAACCTCGAGCATCTCACAAAAACTTGACACAATATAAAGAATTCAAAGCATATTTACTGTTTGTTTAATTTGCACCTATTCTTTGCTATAGTCTAACTATTACTGTGCAAAACCTTGACTTTATTGGCCAAACCGTTATTTTGTAATTAATGTTAAAAATTACAAATTTCTTAACCGCGTCAAATTTAAAGAAATTATTTAAAGAAAAATTAATTCAATACTGTTCTTAATTGTAATTTCGAATCGTTCGCAATTATCCTACCTCTCTGACTATTTGCAACATTTACGAAATCTGATTAAGGTAAAATGTAGAAAATTTGTGATCGTTTGCTGCCGTTAGCTCATTTTTGTAAATTTTGCAGCATGATGTCTTATGACTATATAAATAAATACCTGCATTGTTCCGAATAAGCGCCGTTGTTTCCTAGGTAAGTAATAAGGCGTGTACGTATCACACCATATCTCCGAATCGGAAAGCTTTTCTGGAAACCCTAGTTGACTGCAAGGTTAGTCCAGAGAGGTTTTCTGATGTTCAAATTTGTTTTTCACCCCCTCTGGGTTGCCCTTGACGATCACCGAAATTTTCAAAGCGGAAACTGTTGAATGTATAAACAACGTCGATGGTTGCTAGCCAGTCGTTCCGCGCACTCCTGTTCTACAAACTGTGAAAACTAGATCACCTATTTTAACTCACCTTGGTTGACTGTTTATGCAATACAACTCTTGTAAAAACTTTCTTTCTACACGAAAAACGTTGAGGGAATTAGACGGAGACGCACAGTTGTTATGAAACGGAAAATGTACTGTTGTAGTATTTCGATATACTCTTCGCAGAATACGTTCGCGGGAAATAGCTAGTCTATGTGCTAGTATCCCTAGTAATTTTTGCTCCTGATATCGTTTTTCACGTCGTTGAGCTTTAACTACACTTTTATTCAGCATAGATATCTCTGGTTTGTAATCTCCTTGCTCCATTTTCCAGCGAAGTTTCACCAAAGAACATACACCAAAACGTAAAACATTCCCGTTAAGGAGTGACTTAATCGTCTCGGAACGTTCACACTCTATATTTTCAGTAAACATTGGTAAAAACAAGCTCAGATGCTTTCGTATCGGGTCCGACAAGGAATTCCATGTTTCCAAAGAAAAAAATTCCTCGAATATTATTTGGTTTTGACATAATTCTTTCGGCAGGTTGATTATTTCTGAAGTTATTTTTGTAGCCTCAAAACGCCTTTTTCGGGAATTTATCGATGGCGTGTCCGAATCAGATGCGGATGTAACGTTTGAAGAAACTGAATTTGTGGAACCTGATGTCGATAAATTATCCGGAGCTTTGCGATTCATGGCGGATGGCACTAATTATTAATCGAATAACACTTGACCTAACATCTAACATGAATCAATCACAATTTGCTATTCGCGTTGACGAACGTAGGCTGCTGCCAATGTGATATATACAGGTGTGGCAAAGTTGGTTAAGTGGTGTTAGTGCAATGAAGAAATTTCATCATGGTGTGGGTGAAATCGTAAATCGACCAATCACGATGAAGCGTGACGTAAAACTCCAAAAACAAACCCCATTGTCCGACGCGGTTTGTTTTTGTAGTTTGACGTCGTTTTCTGATTTTTCGCTACTAATACCATCAAATGTCTTCATCTGCCACACCTTTTTAAACCTCATTGGGCTGCTGCCACCTCCAAAAGTTTACTGTAGCGGAATAGATCATTTCGCGATGACGTCATTTTGCCGTCAAATGACACCACTTGGTGGTTTGTTTACATGTTTTTTGTCACATCCAGCGGTTTCGATTTGAAATTTCGTGAAGGATTACTGCATCAGGTGCTTTCTCTTAAATAAAAACTATAATTTTTTATCATTATCTGCCGGACAAAGATAGAAAACTCAATTCAAACTTTAACACCATGTAAACAAACCAAAAAGTGCTGTCAAAAAGTGTGGTTAGGAGCTCCCGTGTAATGATCTATAGGGATTTCTTAAAGAGCGCAAGAGATCGAAACATTTTGGCAGATTTTCACCCACACGTACATACGGGCATTTCTATGAGTGTGCAAGAGATCGTTTAATGCCGTCAACGCGAATTAGAGTGACTATATACAGAGTGGCGACATGTCATCCCAAAAGTATGCAATGCTCTATAGAGCTTGCTAATTTGCGGTTGTGTTGGTGGTTTGTTTTCCCCCAGTTTGAAAAACGTCATGGAAAAACCAACAGCAGCAACAACAAATTGCGTGTACGTATACGCGGCATAGTGTGCGTACGGTGGCTGTCAGCAATCTCAATAGCAATCACCTAGAGTGACTATATACAGAGTGGCGACAAGTCATCCCAGATGTATGCAATGCGGTTTTTCCAAAGTTTTTCTTTCTCTTTCCTGCATACGCGTTGGATAGGCCGTCTACTCGATTGGAATGACGCTGACAGATAATTATCATTCCAATTTTGACATTGTCGCCACTCTGTATATATAGTCACTCTACAATCACCCATCCCAGAGGCAGGCAACCATGTTTTCGCTGCCAACATCTCGTGTGTGTGAAAATGAGATAGCATGTCAGCACTGTGTTTCACTCAACTGCCAGCAGTCTGATTTGGGCCCGCTGTCAAATTTTGAGCCCAGGACATGCTGTCGCTGACGTTCACTGCAGCTCGTTATAGAGATGTCAATGGGGTGATAGCAATGCTTATTTTCTTTCTCTTTCCTGCATACGCGTTGGATTGGTCGTCTGCTCTAGAGAGCCTTAGAGAGTCGCCATCTGAAACAAATAATCTACTGTTTTACCTGACCCACTGCGAATATGCGTGTTATTGAAATAAAACGTCACCATGCGTTTTATTCGTTTATAACGCATATGCAGCTAATATCGATAACAACCGATTTTTTATAAGTTGTGCTTTTGTTATTGCATTTAACTTGTAAAAAGTTGCATAAATAACAATTCAGTTTCACAATACAATTATTGCGTACTATTGGCACATGAATTATAACGTTTAAGTATGTTATTTTTAGTGATCAAAATTAACGATATTTTCGATACAAGGGCGATATTTTTCGAAACCTTTCGAACCAACGCGATCCCGCGAACACAACGCATATTCGCAGTGAGTCAGGTAACACAGTAGTAGTGGAATAATATAACCTAAAATAGTGTATTTAAATCTAATTCCTATTGTTTAGATTTTTGCTTCTTTAAGTGCTCACTGGTTACTTGGTTAGTTCTAATTTATGCTGGTTTGCCAGTAACAAGCAAAAACCCAAGGGGTCGGTCACTCGGCACAGCCGTTTTTATGTTAGGCGACTTGAAACGAACCGAACTGTGCCGGTGCTGTACCGAAAGTGCCGAACTGGAAGATTTGTTAAATTCGTTAAAATCTGATAGATCTGGCAACCGTGCGAGATGATTTTGACAACTGGCAGTGCTCCCATTTCATATGTAAAATTGAACCGGAGGTGTGTAAAGCCCTATAAATGTTATTTTTATAAGGCTTTAGAGGTGTGCCGTTTGCTATCTCTGCAGTGCCGGGGCACTATGTGCTGAGTGTGCGACCCCTTGCAAAAACCAGTTGAACGTTAAACTTCCACCCGCGAAGCCACGTTTACTTACTTACTTAATTGGCCTAGCGTCTTATGACAAGGCCTGCGCAGTATAATTTCTCCATCTGTTTCGGTCCATGGCAACTGATCTCCAGTTCCGCGGGCACCCAGTGCTCGTCAGATCTCGCTCCACCTGGTCTTGCCACCTCGCTCGCTGTGCCCCTCTTCGTCTTGTTCCTACCGGATTTGATGCGAAAACCATTTTTGCAGGATAGTTGTCCGGCATTCTAGCAACATGTCCTGCCCAACGTATCCGTCCAGCTTTAACCACTTTCTGAATACTTGGTTCGCCGTAGAGACGCGCGAGCTCGTGGTTCATTCTTCGCCTCCATACACCGTTCTCTTGCACTCCGCCAAAGATGGTTCTTAGCACCCGCCGTTCGAAAACCCCGAGTGCTCGTAGGTCCTCTTATAGCAATGTCCACGTTTCGTGCCCGTAGAGGACAACCGGTCTAATTAGCGTTTTGTACAGTGTGCACTTTGTACGGGGGCTCAGATTGTTCGACCGCAAGTGTTTGTGGAGTCCGTAGTAGGCCCGACTTCCGCTGATAACACTTCTTTTAATCTCACGGCTGGTATTGTTGTCCTCTGTTGCCAGCGAGCCAAGGTATACGAACTCGTCGACTACCTCGAACTCATTCCCGTCGATTACCACGGTGCTGCCCAAGCGAGCCCTGTCGCGCTCGGTCCCGCCCGCCAGCATATACTTCGTTTTAGACGTATTTATCTGCAATCCAATCTTCTCTGCTTCGCGTTTCAGTCTGGTGTACTGATCTTCCACCGCCTCAAATGTTCTGCCGACAGCATCCACGTCGTCAGCAAAGCAGATAAATTGACTGGATTTGTTGAAAATCGTGCCCCGCATTTCGATCGCCGCTCGCCTTATAACACCTTCAAGCGCAATGTTGAATAGCAGGCAGGAAAGACCATCTCCTTGTTGAAGTCCCCTGCGAGATTCGAATGGGTCCGACAATCCACCCGAGATTCTCACACAGCACTGGATCCCATCCATCGTAGCCATGATAAGTCTAGTAAGCTTACCCGGAAAGCCGTTTTCGTCCAAAATTTTCCATAGCTCTTGTCGGTTTACGCTATCATATGCTGCTTTGAAATCGATGAACAGGTGGTGCGTGGGGACTCGGAATTCGCGGCACTTCTGGAGGATCTGCCGCAGGGTGAAGATTTGGTCTGTTGTAGACCGACCCTCCATGAAGCCGGCCTGGTAACTTCCCACAAATCTATTGGCTATTGGCGATAGTCGATGAAAGAGGACTTGGGACAGCACTTTGTAGGCCGCATTCAGGATAGTGATGGCTCGGTAGTTCTCACAATCCAGCTTATCACCTTTCTTGTAGATAGGACAGATAACCCCGTTTTTCCACTCCTCCGGTAGTCGTTCCGTATCCCAAATCTTGACAATCAATTGATGCAGACAGCCGGCCAACTTGTCCGGGCCCATTTTAATAAGTTCCGCTCCAATGCCATCCTTTCCCGCTGCTTTGTTGTTCTTCAGCCGCTGGATGGCTTCTTTAACTTCCCTTATCGATGGGGGTGGCACATCTTCGTCGCTTGCTGCACCAATGTGGTCACTTCCTCCGCTATCATGGTCTTCCGCCTGCACGCCATTCAGGTGTTCATCGTAGTGCTGCTTCCACCTTTCGATCACCGCACGGTCATCAGGTTAAGTGGAGCAGGCCAAAAGCGTCTCAAGAGACTAGTCGATAGTGGGTACAGCCGGCAGGAGGCATTCCAAATGGCTCAAACCCCACAAGAACAATCCGACGTAACCAAACGTCCCAGGAATTCCGACTTAAATGGGTCAAACACTAGTGGCAATCCTCGTCCACAAAAAATACGACGTTAGAATTGGAAAGCTAACATTCCCTCAGCATCCACTTCTGTACAGCAACGCATCGATATGATCAGACACTCAGGGCAATCAAGAGGAACTGAGGGTAAGATGCAACCATTATACCGAGATGTTGTCAGTGGTGTAAAGTTAGGTATTCTTCCAAGAAGCTATCCAAACATAGAACTCACCACACAACAATTAATAGCTATGCAAAATGAAATTTTAATTAGAGTAGAAAAGCAAAGAAAAGATACTCTAAAACCTAAATTTGGACACTGTGCGTTCAAATCGGGCTATCTTGTGATCTTTTGCAAAAACCAGGAAACAGCAACCTGGCTAAAAACTATCGTTCCGCCCCTCAACCTTGGGAGGGAGCAGAACTAGTAGCAGTAGACGAGAAAGATATTCCTCGTCCAGAAATACTGATTGCTTCTGGGAGTGCAGAAGACAGTAATGAGAGAATTCTTACACTTCTAGAGAGCCAGAATGATGGATTAGCGGTTGATGCGTGGAGAATACTCCAACGCAACATCGTAAATCAACATCTGGAATTAATTTTTACTGTCGATGGAGTCTCTATGAACTCGATCAAGAGCAGTGAATTTGTGCTCGACTTCAAATTCGGGAATGCACAAATCAGAAAAAAGTTTCATAAAAGAAATCTAACAGAAACGAAGCCAGGTAAAGAAAAAAAACAATTAAGTGGGGTGTCAACGCTCAGGAGTAACCCTAGCGTCATTGAGACCCACGAAGAAACTGGTGATACTGAAATGATCAGTGATATCCCAGGATCAAGTGGAGTCCAAGATGCGGGGTTAAGCCCGGAGCAATCTGCTCGTACCACAAAAGTCGAACTGGCAAATCAGGGATCAGGCACCGGAGTATAGAGAAATAAATCTCCATGCTAATCCAAATATTGGCAACCGCGGAGCTAACGTAGGGAAGCAAAGTCTACCACACCAACGCGGCAACCCAAACAAAATAATTCAATAAAAATATAAAATTTGTTCAAGTGAATCTTCATCATGCAAAGGGGGCAACTGCTGTACTTTGGAGAAGATTCACAGAAAGCAAACTGGATGTAGCACTGATCCAGGAGCCATGGACTAATAAAAGTAGGATACAAGGAATCCCTACAAATTCATGTAAGTTGATTTACGCTGAGAGCCAGCTCTCGCCCAGAGCTGCAATTTGGTAAACGAAAGGGCAAATTTCTTTCCTATTACAGAATTAATTACAAAAGATACCGTAGCAATCATGATGGAGGTGCCAACGACCCATGGCACAACTGAAATTTGTATTGCATCAGCGTACTTTCCAGGAGACATGGGAGAAGTACCTCCACCGGAGGTTGTAAATCTGGTCTCTTATTGTAAGAGACATAACAAGGCATTTATCATTGGATGTGATGCAAACGCGCATCATACAGTGTGGAGCAGCACAGATACCAACCAGAGAGGTGAGTACCTTTTAGATTTTATATCATCGCATGAAATCGATATATGTAATAAAGGGGACAAACCAACTTTCGTAAATAGAATAAGACAAGAGGTTCTTGATCTGACAGTATGCAGTCCAACGGTGACTGATAGAATAAAGAACTGGCATGTTTCGAACGAAGAATCCCTGTCCGATCACAAGCAAATTATATTTGATTACGAAGCTAATCAACAACTGAATGAAATTATAAGAGATCCTAGGAAAACAAACTGGGAGCAATATGATTTGAATCTCAAAGTAGGAGTCAATAGCTTGAAAGGTTGCTCAAAAACGTATGAAGAGCTAGAAAACAACTCAACGCAACTTTCAAGCCTGATCCTACAAGCGTATCATAAAAGCTGTTCTACAAAGGAACGTTCTACTAATAGAGATGTACCTTGGTGGAACAAAACCTTAGATAAATTTCGGAAGAAAACCCGGAAACTGTTCAACCAGGCCAAACGGACACAACAGTGGGAAGCATATAAGCAAACCCTCACTGCCTATAATAAATACACGTAACGTCTAGTAACATCGACAGTCGTTTTGTTTATCGTCTCCATTTCATCGATTATTTCATCGTATATGGATCTTGTTGGCCGCTAAAGTTCACCTGTGAGGATTTGGAAACACCGTTCCGAAGTGATTATTGTGCATTTGTGAGGTCCCGCTAATCTTAAAGTGCCTTAGTGGTTTTCAACATTTTTGCTTTTTTGTGATCAATCATAGAACCGAACACTTATCTGACAGCTGATCTCGTAAAACAATAAGTGCGTTACAGCTGTTACCCTTTCTGCCATTGGTCTCGAGTTGATATAGCAGTGAGCTATTTTGTTTTGATTTTCCTTGTGCACACGTAATAGTTGCTCATCAATCGGCGTAGCTGTTTCATCATCCACTTTGGTCTCAAAAATTGTGCATGGTGTTTGTAGTCTGCTGTGAGAGGTGCTGTGTTTCTAGATAGAGCTGTGTGGGACTGTAGACTCCCGCGGTCTCAAAAGTGGAAAGTGCAGATCTTACAACTGGCTCTGGTGCTAGTCCTTAGCTTCAGTAACAGTGTTCATAGGCAAAACTAGTAGTGAATTGTTGTGGTGATTGCTTTTATTTTGCTTCCCTTCTACTGCGCACACGGGAAAGTTGCTAATCAATTGAAGGGACTGTTTTCGCCATCCGCTTTGGTCTCAAAAATTGTGTGTGGTGTTTACAGTTTGCTTTAATTTTGATTGAGCTTTCGACAAGTGGTGCTGGCACTAGATAGAGCTGTGTGGGGTTGTAGACTCTCGCGGACTCAAAAGTGAAAAGTGCATATCTTACATTTGGCTCTGGTGCTAGTTGCTAGCTTTGGCAATTGCATGAATAGGTGAAACATATAACTGCAGCACTCTTATCAGCAATAATCGAACATTACGATCTGTTGGGGTGATTAGCTGCGATTTTCTTATTGAACAAGTTTCAGTATATTTTGGATATAAGTTCACTCTTTCATTGATTTCAGAATAGTAGGAGTTTTGTTGCCATGAATGCATGCAAGGTTTGTGCGGAGCCTGTTCAAGGCAACGAAAAATACGTCCTCTGCAGTGGCACCTGCAACAAGCTGCATCATGTGAACTGTTCCGGGCTCAACGCAACAAACTTCAAAGCATGGTCGTCGAATGTTGGATTGCTCTGGTTCTGTGATGCTTGTAGAATCAACTTTAACCCTACAATTATGGATCGGGAATCACAAATTCTGAAAGCATTGCGTGATCTCTTGATAAGAGTGGACTCGATGGACCTTCGGCTTGGCCAGTATGCCGAAAGTTTAAAAACTATGAGTAGTTTGTTATCCCTTCAGCAACGTAGAGAATCTATGGGTGGTACACGGTCGCAACCAGTTCTCGATACGTCATTGAATATTGGGGCAGGCTTTCGTCAAAGCATAGATCGTTTGAATCTCGATAGCTCAATCCACTCCAACTACGGAAATGCTTTCGCTGAGCATGATGCACCTCCAATCTCGGACACTGTTAGTGTTCCTACCTATAGAAGCACAACAACCAATTCTGATGCTGCACGATCAGGCACTGTGATGGTCTCCACTATTTCAGACGCTATCACTACCACTACTGCCACCTACGCCAACGTCGTTCTATCTTCCACTGCTCCCAGCGTCGCACCTGCCACAACCATTACCACCACCGCCACTGCTGCTGCTACAACTGTTACAACTGCTGCTACGACAAAAACTTCCAATGCACTGCCCGTTCCATCCACTTCTACTAGAAACATAACGTCTCTCGGTACGGAAACGAATAATGGAGAACGAGTAAATCCTCTACGAGTTGTCAATCGAACCGAACGTCGCCAGCAGGTTTCTGAGGATCTGAAATCATTCTACGTCACTCCTTTTCACGTCGAACAATCGGAGAATGATGTCATCGGGTACCTACGGGAAGCTATCAACATCGAGAATTCTACGGTGAAATGTATAAAGCTTGTACCAAAAGGCAAGCAACTCAACGAGCTGTCATTCGTATCCTTCAAAGTGTCAGTGTCGGCTGATCTGGAAGCTTCCGTAGGAGATTGTTTTTACTGGCCGGAAGGGGTAGTAGTCCGTCCTTTTCAACCAAAAAACGACAGCTCTGCGGTCATCATTCGCCCCCAGATGTAACATTAGCAACTTATCAGCAAACTCTGCATTACAACCAAGCAGCAGCACGTCAAGGCGCCGTCACCAGCTCTCAGGTTCATGAAAACAACTCTAGTTTAAGCAATGGCCTTACACTCTACTATCAGAATTTAGGCGGTATCAACATGAGTATTACAGATTATGCGCTTGCTGTTTCCGATGCCTCATATGATATGTTAATTTTCACTGAAACTTGGCTCAACAGCAACACGCTTTCCAAACAGATTTTTGGTGAACAATATACAGTTTTTCGCCAAGATCGCACTGCTGATAATAGCAATAAAAAATCTGGCGGCGGGGTCCTCTTGGCCGTTCGCTCGCAATACAAATCTCGGTCACTCTCGCCCCCTGGTTGCTCAGGCGTTGAGCAACAATGGATCACAGTAGGAATGAATATATATTCACTATACATCTGCGCACTATACATCCCGCCAAATCGCGTGAATGATTCTACCCTCATTGATCAGCATCTCAGTTCGCTCTCATGGATAACTTCGCGGATGGGAACCAAAGACAAAATCATATTATTGGGTGACTTCAATTTTAGTGGCATTAGCTGGACGTTTGCTGATGACCATCATGCTCTATATCCTGATCCCTCTCATTCATCAATAAACTCCTGCGCAGCTCAGCTCTTGGACGGGTATAGCACAGCTGGACTGGTTCAGACAAATGGTGTTTTCAATGAAAATGGACGTATATTGGATCTGTGTTTCGTTAGTACAGAATTCGGCAGTGACAGGATTTCGGTTTACCGCGCACCCAGCACTCTTGTCAAGATAACTCGTCACCATCCAGCGCTTCACGTATTTCTCTGCAATGGTATTCCTTGCTCATTCGATGAACCTAACGAACCTCTTTCGTATGATTTTCGCAAGACCGATTTTATAAAAATGAACCAATTTTTGTTAGACGTGAACTGGTGCTCAATACTAGAGAATATGGATACTAACTTAGCGGTCCAAAATTTCACAAACGTTCTTCTATATGCTATCGATCAGTTTACTCCAAAGAGACTTTTCTGCAAACCCTCACATCCCCCATGGTCTACCTGCACTTTAAAAAGTTATAAATCTGCTAAACGGATGGCTCTAAGGAGATTCTCGAAACATGGTACTTATCAATTCAAATGTCGTTATATTTCCCTCAACACTCGTTATAAACGACTGAACAAGAAACTGTTCCACTCGTATCAAAACCGTATGCAACAATGTCTACGTAGTAACCCCAAAAAGTTCTGGCATTATGTTAACGAGCAAAGAAATGAATCAGGTTTACCCACTACCATGATGCTTGGTGATGCGGAAGCGTCCACTGCTTCGGACATATGCGAATTATTTCGTACTCAGTTTAGCGCAGTTTTCTCTCATGAGACACTTAGCAGTCAGCAAGTTTCTCGTGCCATCTCAAATGTTCCAGACAAGGCAGCTATTGGATCCTACCCTGCCATCTCAACCCAGATTATCCTGAATGCTTGCTCTACCTTGAAGAGCTCATCGAACCCTGGCCCCGACGGCATTCCATCAATAATTTTAAAAAAATGTTGCTCTACTTTATGCAGCCCGTTGGCAAAAATTTTCAATACGTCCATGCTTTCGGGTGTTTTCCCTACCATCTGGAAGTCGTCGTACGTATTTCCGATTCACAAAAAAGGTTCAAAGCAGAACGTAGCCAATTACCGAGGGATTGCTTCGCTTTGTGCAAGTGGGAAGCTTTTCGAGCTTATAGTTCTCGAGTTCCTATCGTTTAATTTTTCCGGCTACATCGATAATACTCAACACGGTTTTATGCCCAAGCGATCAACCTGTACCAATTTGGTGTCTTACACATCCTTTATAGCCCACTCGTTGCAAAAACATCTTCAAGTTGACGCAGTCTACACCGATTTTTCAGCAGCTTTTGATAAAATAAATCATCAGATTGCAGTCGCCAAACTTCAGCAACTGGGAGTAAGCGGTAATATGCTTTGTTGGTTTAAGTCTTACCTCACTGAACGTTTCATGTCTGTCAAAGTAGGTAGCATCATCTCTTCGCCATTCCCCGTCACGTCTGGTGTGCCCCAAGGCAGTCATCTAGGCCCGTATATATTCCTCCTCTACTTGAACGATATCAATTTTGCTTTGAAATGCATGAAATCATCGTATGCCGATGATTTTAAACTCTTTGCCGTTATCAGAAATAACACAGACACTGATTTTCTGCAAGCGCAGCTGGATAATTTCGCCGACTGGTGCACAACGAATAGAATGGTACTGAATGCCTCTAAGTGTTCGTGCATTTCTTTTACACGCAAGAAATCAATTGTGTGCTATGATTACAAAGTCTCTGGAACACCCTTGAAAAGGGAAACATGTGTAAAAGACTTGGGAATTCTGCTCGATTCAAAATTATCTTTTAAAGAACATGTGGCCTATATTTCTACCAAAGCCTCGAAGAATCTAGGCTTTTTATTTAGATTTACTAAGAGCTTTAACAATATTCAATGTTTAAAAACACTATATTGTTCCTTAGTGCGGTCAATAGTAGAATACGCTGCAGTTGTATGGGCACCGTACTACCATAACAGCATCCAACGGATTGAGTCTATCCAGCGAAAATTTGTTCGATACGCCTTACGCCTTCTCCCTTGGAACGACCCTTCAAATCTTCCTAGTTATGAACACCGCTGTAATCTGATCGGGCTTGACTCTTTAGCTATACGACGAGATATTGCTAGGGCTCTGTTCATCTCTGATATTCTAAACTCTCAAATTGACAGCCCAGATATACTCCAACAACTAAACATCAATACCCGTCGGCGATCCCTACGATCTCACCCCTTTCTCAATCTTCCTGCTTCACGCACCAATTATGGCCAAAACGAGCCTCTCTCGAGTATGTCTCGCGTCTTCAACCGTTGTTTTAATGTGTTTGATTTCCATTTGTCCCGTTCTGTCCTTAAAAATAATTTTCTGCATGCTTTGAAGTAAATCACGTGCAAAATGTATAGTGTTAGTCATCAACTTATAGATACTAAGGAACTTTGTGTTATAATTTAAGTCCTCATTATGTAACTGCTTATAATTGTATCATTTGGTGTAAACTGTTGGTGCAAAAATGAAGGTTTTGTGCCTACGGAAGAAGGAGCGTCGAACAAAGTTCCACTTCCGCGGGCTTTTCCCTTCTTGAAAAGATTGAAATAAATAAAGAAATAAGGAGATCAAAGAGGATACACTGGAGGCATACATGTGAGAACATTGAAAATACTCCAGCAACAGCAAGATTGCAGAAAATCCTCGCTAAAGATCATTCAAATGGGTTAGGTACCTTGAAAAAAGAGGATGGCTCTTTTACTAAATCTACTAAAGAAACATTAGAGCTAATGATGAAAGCACATTTTCCATGCTCAGTCATTAACTCATACGAAGACCAAAGTACACCGGCATTGAGAACTGTAACTCTTGAAACCAGGACAGGCATTCATGAAATAGTGAATGAAATAACTGGGCTAGACAGAAACAGGAAGGACGCATGCACTTTGGCCAAAAAAATTTTTACGAGAAGCAAAGTGGAATGGGCGATTGAGTCCTTTGAACCCTTCAAATCACCGGGTAGGGATGGAATCTTTCCTGTACTACTACAGAAGGGCAAGGCGTTTTTAACACCTACTCTGACAAACCTTTATCAGTCCAGCCTGATACTAGGCCATATTCCAGCAGCATGGCGACAAGTGCGGGTCACTTTTATCCCGAAGGCCAATAAAAAGGACAAGACTTCACCAAAGTCCTTTAGGCCGATAAGCCTTTCGTCTGTTCTGCTGAAAATAATGGAAAAAATACTTGATGAGCATATAAAATCATCATATTTAGTTAAAAACCCTCTAAGCAAATATCAATTTGCATATCTAGAAGGTAAATCTTCAGTAACAGCATTACATACGGTTGTAAGGAAACTAGAAAAGTCTTTTGAAGCGAATGAAATATCACTAGCAGCCTTCTCAGATATAGAAGGCGCATTTGATAACTCATCCCATAGTTCAATGATTGCGGCTATGATGAAACGTGGTTTCGATGTATCCGTTATCCACTGGATTGGCGAAATGTTATCAAAACGAGATATATCAGCAAAACTTGGAAGTACATCCATTAGCGTTAGAGCAATGAAAGGGTGCCCACAATGAGGCGTAATATCACCTCTATTGTGGTCTTTAATAATTGATGATCTTCTTCACCAGATGACAGCCTTAGGCTTTGAAATCATTGGCTACGCAGATGATATAGTCGTAATTGTTCGTGGGAAATTTGACTCTATCATCGCTGACCGGATGCAAATTGCTTTGAATTTTATTTCATCATGGTGTGATAGGCAGGGCCTCAACATTAATGCAAATAAAACTACTATCATACCATTTACGAGAAGAAAAAAAGTTACATTGAGTAACATAAGTTTGAAAGGAACACTCCTGAAACTTTCGGACACTGTCAAATACCTTGGAGTTTTTCTTGACAGACAACTCAATTGGAATACACATCTAGAGCAAGCTGTAAACAAAGCTACAAATGCTCTATGGATATGTAAAAGAACTTTTGGTAAGCAATGGGGACTGAAACCGAAGATGATCCAGTGGATCTATTCGGCTATTGTGAAACGCAGGATTACCTATGCCTCGTTGGTCTGGTGGCCAAAAACAAAAGAGAAAGCTTCTCAGAAAAAGCTAGAAATTGAAGTCATTCTAGGCTAGCCTAGCCACTCTCTCAATAACAGGTGCAATGAGAAGTACACCGTCGAAGGCATTGGATGCTTTACTTTATATGCTTCCACTGCATCAGTTCATACAATTAGAAGCTGAAAAGAGTGCTCTGAGGATCAAAAGATCTATGAACCTCTTTGATGGTAATCTTACAGGTCATCTCAGTATTCTAAAGACTATTAGTATCTTGATTAGTATTAATCCTCTAGTAATCAATAATGAAGACTGGATGGCGAAAAAATACAACTTTGACCGAATTTTTCGTGTATTTGGCTCGACGGCTCGACGGTTTTTTACACAGATGGTTCAAAAATGGACAACCAAGTGGGAGCAGGAGTAACTGGCCCAGGAATAGACATGTCAATTTCTATGGGTAGATGGCCAACTGTGTTCCAAGCTGAAATTCAAGCAATTTAAGAGTGTTCTACTGTGTGCTTGCGCAGAAACTATAGACATTCAAATATATGCATCATGTCCGATAGTCAAGCAGCTCTAAATGCTTTAAAGTCGGCGACATGCACATCAAAACACGTCTGGGAATGTATTCAATCACTCCAAAAATTATCTTGCCGTAACCAAGTCAACTTATATTGGGTCCCAGGTCACCGTGGAATTGATGGAAATGAAAGGGCTGATGCGCTTGCAAGATTCGGATCTTCTCATCAATTTATAGGACCTGAGCGCTTTTGCGGCCTATTTGCTTCTGCTTTAAAAATGGAGCTGAAGGCATGGGAATGTAGGAAAGTGGAATCAAATTGGAATAACACCTTCAATGCTAGGCAGTCGAAACGGTTTATCTCTCCAAACATTTCTATGACTCGCAAAATACTGGAGCTTTCAAAGAAAGATCTAAGCATCTATACTGGTCTAATAACAGGACATTGTCCGAGCCGCTATCATCTGAAGCAAATGGGAAAACTTCAAGATGATATATGTCGCTTCTGTGGCATAGAAAAGGAAGACTCGGAACACCTGTTATGCCGATGTCCGGCAATTTTTAATAAAAGATTAAGGTTCTTCGACAGAGGGCTGTTAGAACCCTTTGATATTTGGAGAACAATTCCCAGTACGGTAGTGCACTTTATCCGAAATGTATCACCGGACTGGACAAATGCTATTAGTCAAACAATGACGGTTGCTTCTAATAGTGGTGCGTCATCTTGACAACATAGCTATAGTAAAATGGGGGATATATCACAATAGATCAAACAAATGGTCGCAGTGATAAAAATACCCAACATGGAAAAAAAACGGTCATCAGTCAAGATACCTCCATCTTTATCTCTGCACATTTCGGCTCGCGGCACGAAGCCTTTGCGAGATCCGTTGAGTCTCTGATAGAACTTCCGTGTGTCGTGAAAGCGGTACAGCTGTTCGAGTTCTTCGCACTCCTTCTCCTCTTTGTAACCGTTGGTTACATATGTTATATAAAATTAGCTCTGCCAATTTAAAATGCTTTTTTCAATCTGCTCATAAATCCCAATCTTATAAAAGGGTTCAGGCTCGATAAACACGAGATCATTTGATGTTTGGGAAAACTAAACGAAAGCAGTGCGCGAATATCGGTTTCTGTGTTAAGTATTTTATAAATATTTGAGGATTCTATTGTCGGTGAGATAAAACGAAGATTATGTAGTGTGTTGTGTGTAATTAAAAGAACAAAACTAGGTAACAGTAAAGTAGAAAAAAAGTGTATTGTGGAAAAAAGTCTATTGTGAAATCTTTATTCTAGTTCTAAGCTATAAAACAACAGAAAGAGCTAAAAGCGAACAATTCAGAAACACGTAACAAATAAACAGACGTGGATAAAAAGATTACAAAAATAATAGTGCTGTTATACAAAGAAGAAAAAGGTAAAAATAGTTCTAAGCAAATGTTAAAATGTATAAAAGTAGACTACGGCTGGTGTAGGAAAAATTAAGGCTGGTGTGTGAAAAAGGCTAATATCCCTCGAAAAGGTCCTCGAGGGACCTTTTATTCTTGGACTATTCCACAGGCGCAGAAAACCAGCGCGAACTGCTGTACCCAGCGAGCCTGCGTGCCCGACAGCATTCGGCGCAATGCAAGATTCGGCATTCCTTGTCATCGGTTCAATTGGTAGAGACAGTAGTCATTGCCAGCCGGATTCCGTGGCTGAGCTTACCCGCCGCAAAATCCCCGCTGCGGTCACACCTTGCGGGAAGAGAAAAATACCCCGTACCATACAGTTCTCGTGGCCAAGGCCACTTTGGTCACATAAAGGGATAAAATGTTCGTCGTAATCGTCGTCGAGAGGAGATATCTGTAGTACCAGCCTTAGATAAGTAATCTAGATTTAAACTTAAAAATTGTTGGCAGAGAGTTAATAAACCTGAAAATTGTGCACACAATCTAGAGTTTCACCAACAGCATCATAGTCCTAAATTTCTATCTCCACCTTGCTTCTAAATTCCGATTGCGAACTCGAAAGGAGTTTCAGTCCTGGTTGTTTATTTTTCTCCTGAAGTGTGACCTCAATATAATTTCGATCATTGTGTTTCTGGCAGCATTATTCTTCGTGATATTATCCTAATTGTTGGTTTATTTCCATCGGTTTCTGTTTGCGACGGATACACTTATTGTATTGAGGAATAGCCGTGATGCACAACCGTTTCTATCCGTTTTAGCACCATTACCCTTCCCTTCCCTTCCCGCTGAGCAGTTTGGAGGGCTACATCTTGGTGGCGCTTCTTTTCCTTGAAGAGTCGGGTTTGCTGCCTCCGCTTCTGTTTGTATCGCTCCACATTCTGACGGGTGGCGCTACGCGGGATTTGTACTCGCGCTGCGTTCTTCTCATCCAATATCTGCTGGCATTCCTCGTCAAACCATTCGTTACGTCGGTGCCACACTGCCAAGGACGTTCTCCGCTACGCTGTTAATGGCTGTTTTCACGGCATTCCAACAGTCTTCAAGAGGGGCTTCATCCAGCTCTCCCTCTTCCGGCAGCGCGGTTTCGAGAGATAACGCTTAGTTTTCGGCGACCTCCGGTTGCTTCAGTTGCGCTAGATTATACCGTGGCGGGCGGCGGTATCGTATGTTGTTCACAACAGATAGTTTTTGAGGTATCCTTACCATCACTAGGTAGTGATCCGAATCAATGTTAGCGCCCGGATAGGTTCTGACGTCGATAATGTCTGAAAAGTGCCGACCATCTATCAGAACGTGGTCGATTTGTGATTCTGTCTGGTTGGGTGATCTCCAGGTGTACCAATGGTAGAGGTTATGCTGGAAGAAGGTACTACGTATGGCCATGTTCTTGGAGGCGGCGAAGTCGACAAGTCTTAGGCCGTTTTCGTTCGTTTGCGGGTGAGCGCTGAACCGTCCAATCACCGGTTTGAATTCCTCCTCCTGACCAACCTGAGCATTACAGTCCCCGATGATAATTTTGACATCATGTCTTGGGCAGCGGTCGTATTCACGCTCCAACTGCGCGTAGAATTCGTCTTTGTCATCATCGGTACTTCCGAGGTGAGGGCTGTGGACGTTAATTATGCTTATATTGAAGAATCGGCCCTTGATTCTTAATCTGCACATTCGGGGGTTGATCGGCCACCACCCGATCACCCGCTTCTGCATCTCGCCCATCACTATAAAAGCTGTTCCCAGCTCGTGTGTATTGCCGCAGCTCTGGTAGATGGTATGACCATCTCTATACGTACGTACCATCGTTCCTTTCCAGCATACCTCCTGCAGCGCTACGATGTCGAACTTGCGGTTCTTCACTTCTTTAGAAAGCACGTGGGTACTTCCGAGGAAATTTAGAGACCGACAGTTCCATGTTTCTAATTTCCAATCGTTAGTCCGTTTTCGTCGCCTGGGTCTTTGCCGATTGTTCCGATTAGAGTTATTATTATTACTTACGGAGTCCATTGCTTTGGTTTTTTTAGTGGTTCAGGCTTGCAAAGCCCGCAGCCAACCCCACAGTATCGCCGGAGGGCCAACGTAGCTCGAGGGAGCCCTCCTCCCCTGTCAGCATACGACCTTGGTTTCCACCGGGGTTGGTTACCCGATCTCCCCCCGAGGTTGCTCGTATCCTGGCTGGTACCGCGAGGAGGTTGGGGTAGGAGTTGCTAGGTAAGAGGCTGTGAACCACTGTGGGGTCTATTTTATGCCCAGTGCACAAGGCACCGATGGTATGCATTACCAAGCCGTTTACCAGCCCGAAGCTTCGCTATTTCTTCTAAAATTTTCAGATACTTTACTACCGAACATTTGAAGTTTTCCTTTTCTTAATTTCACTTTGATAACAATGCGGGCGCGTGTACTTTTTCACTTTTTATTATCGATGAAAGTTCTACTTACTTAGGCCCCGTACAGAGTAAACGCGACACGACTTCGCTCTCATGTTGCCAAATGTACAGCCCTGCTTCGGGCGAAAAAGGGCTGCGCGTATAACTACAGCAAGAAATGTCGCGTCGCGTCGCATGTCGCTTGCACTCTGGCGGTACCCTTAGGCCCCGTACAGAGTAAACGCGACAGCGACGCGACACGACATCGCTCACATTGTTTTAAATGCGTTGCCCTGCTTCCGGCGAAAAAAAGCTGCGTATTTAAATAAAATACGCTGTCGCGTTTACTCTGGCGGTACCCTTAGGTTGTAACCGTTGCACGTTACAGCAATATAGAGTTATATTTAGTTTAGCTATTTAATTTGAATGGTTTTGTTGATCAAACCATAAATTGGCGAATATAACAGTTTCCGATCTTGCATTGATAAATATAGCAGATGCAATATTCACCACTGCTAAATTGACCGGTTGGGTGTTTGTCCAAGCTAATAGCAGCCATGCGTCCGTGTCGATGAAGCGCGAACCCTTAGGCAGCCGAAGCAGAATATATAACGTGGCCCGAATGAGATTGCTTCGAACGCGAGTTCAAAAGGAACCGTTCGAGTCAGGTTGAAGGAAAGGGAAGGCTAGATGACTTGCGTAGGCCAAAACGAACTGAAAGATTGAGTTAACGAACTAGCAATCAATCCCGAAGAGTTTTCGGCCAGGTACTTCCGTAAGTACCTAGATTCCTGGCTTTATCTGAGGACGAAATTTGCAATCACTTCATTCCCAACCGCCAAGTTAAGTGGAAGTGATTGTGCGCGATTCCGTTCTTTTTGCATAAAGGTAGTAATTAGTGATAGGGAAGTGTTACATGTGCTAAAGTTTCTATATTCGAAGGAGATAGAAAGATAGGCAACGTGCGAGTGCTTAGTGTGCGAAACCCGATTCGGGTAAAGCTTAGAAGAAAGAAAAATGTGAAAAAGTTAGGGATTTAGGAATTATCTTAGACTCCAAGCTAAATTTTATCGACCATTATAACGCAATAATACACAAGGCAAATAACATGCTAGGTTTCATTAAACGTTTTAGCTACAATTTTTTGGATCCATACACAATCAAAACATTATACATTGCCTATGTAAGGTCAATACTGGAATACTGCAGCATTGTATGGTCACCGTTTTCCATCACGCACGAAGAGAGAATAGAATCAGTACAAAAACAATTTCTCTTATATGCCCTTCGTAAATTAGGTTGGACAACATTTCCTCTTCCATCATACGAAGCACGCTGCATGCTTATAAATATACAATCATTAAAAGAGCGTCGTAAATATGCAATGGTCTTATTTGTAAACGATATCGTTTCGCAGCATATTGACTCAGCAACACTTTTATCAAAACTTAACTTTTATACGCCTACTCGGCAACTTCGTAATCGAAATTTATTTGCCATAAGCCATTATCGCACAAATTATGCAAAATTCGGTCCATTAAATCGTATGATGGCCTCGTACAATCAATACTGCGAAACCCTTGACTTTACAATGTCTCGGCATAGACTTAAACATCACTTTCAGTCAACACGTAATCGTAACGCGTAGCGAACGATACAAAAGAATAAGTACACTTTTTAATCTTCATTTAATTATAAGACTTTTATATGAGAAAATTGTATATATTATACTAGTCTACATCGGTTGACGAAATAAATAAATAAATAAATAGATAGGTAAGACATGTGCGAAGGCAATGACCTGTGCGTAGGGCTAACGACCTTTTTCTTTCGAGCCAGACGGCTCAAATTTCTCAGCGTACGAATCGGAGAAACCACACGAGAGCGTGTTCTACGCACGTTTGCCCCGCCGCTTGTCAGCAACCGCTACAGCGCCCAGCCAGCACCGGCAGGAAGCCGGCCCGCTCAACCGTCATTCCGGGAGATTGTCCCGACCGTTTTCGATATCCGCCGGACCGAATCAACCCTTTTCGGCCGGCATTTGCAGTTTTCGTCCAGGGCGGCCAATGCCGCAGAATTAGGACGTGATCGAGTGGGAAATCGATCCCTACCAGCCAACACCATCGCCTGCTAGAGCATCGAATGATCGGTGAATGATTGAGTTGTAACCGATTGCCAACCAACTCCGTCAGCAGCAGCTACTTCTTCGCATCGCATCGATCAGAGCAGAGAGCCCGTGAGTCCTTTCCATTTTTCGTCCGCATGCAGTGAAGAAAGTGCCGACCATTGAAAACGCCACGCGGTTAAAGTGACGCCGCTAGGCGGCCATTTTGTATAGTCCCGCTTGGGACGGGTGCACCCGCTAAGACTCACATGTTGTGAATTGAGCTTGGTCAGAAATAAATTGTAACCGCGTTTTTGGCCGTCCCCGATACGTTCTGCGTTCGCTCCCGAGAGTGCAAGAGATGCCATGTGACACTTGACTCCCGGGATAAGATTCATTGATAAGATTCTATAAACGTCATGCCCGCACAGTGAAGACAAATTGAAGAGAATATACATAGGAAGTGAGAGAGAGAATTCGCACACCCGCTAGATTAGTGAGAACTATGGAAAAACGATATATTGTAAATATTTGTACATAGTAGGATTATGAACTAACCCAAAACTGAATACAAAAGTAACCGGTGTATAAAGAACAACACTTTTTGATCTCTCCTGAGTTATGTAGGACTTTAGTAACAAAATATTTCCCTAGTCACCTTTAGTCGATCTTGTCCGCTTCGTTTGGTATGACTATGTTGAATACATACTTTCGTTCAGTTTCGCGTAACTTAGCGCAGTCTGGTGGTGAGTATTGTAAGTTCCCATGATGAGGAAAGCTTAAGTGATAGGAACTTTATGTTGGGGATTCTTGCAGGAAAGCTCGTTTAGTTCGTTGAGTTATCTTTCTAGGGCGTTTGCGCCTGTTTGGTCACAACCTAGTGTACCTAGCTGACCGATTCGGATTCTTTTCTTAGAAAGGATTCCAACTGGACTTGCATAGCAAGCAGTCTCATCCGGGCAAATAAATCTTGGCGGTAGCCTCCGTAAGGAGTGGCGCTTAAGCTACACGCTTCATCAGAATCGGTCCGCGACGGCTACAAATTGGCGCCCAACGCAAATTCGAACCGGAACATTGAGTGAGGGTTAAGTATTAGTTTCTTTCGGCTTTGGGCTACAAATTAGCGCCCAACGAAATACGAATCATTTGGGTAATTAGTGGGTACAGTTAGAGTTCAAGTTTATGGTGAAAATATTTTGAGATTATGGTTCAGTTAAAGTTACGTTTGAAGTATAATTGTCTGCTCAAGTTGCAGAAATTTAAGATTCGTGGAGTATTGCAAAATAATATAGTTTCTGACGTGGAACACGTTATATGCCCTGGCTAAAATATTCTTAGACGTTTATATTTATTTTCAACTTTAGTATAACGAATTATCTAAGGAATTTTTTGGTATTTTTCGGATATTGTGTGAAGAGTATACTCAGCGAAATTCACATAGGATTTTCATAACATGGATCGTATATGAATCAGGTAAATGGTATATAATTTCGCGTTCATACGAAACGTATGATTGTCATACGCAAAATAAAGAACTTCATAAGCTGCAGGAAGAAAAACATAATAGTTCACTTTGAATTTCATACGTGTGACGTATGAAATACAGGTTGATTACCCATTTTTGGGTTGTTTATAACTTTTTCGTTTCGTCTTGTTTTATCGTGTAACGATCGTCGGCTGTCAAAAGTTTTCGTGTTTTGTTTGTTTCTGAATGTGCGCGTTATTTAAATGTGTGAATTTTTAATATTACGTTGCGAATTTAATCTTTTTCGCATTTTGTTTGCGGTCGGCGTGTTGCGGGACATAATATCGAACGAGTGGATAATGTGTAGCTAGCTAATTGTTTTTCGGCACAATTAATGCAAAGGAAAAGTTGGTCTGCCGGTAAGTTGTTTCCTGCCTTTGGATTATATTTTTCCGGCACGTCGTGTTTCATTACCACAGAGGTGGGCACCGCTAACCGAAATTTTAGCTTCGCTAACAGCTAATTCGCTAAATCAAAACGTTAGCTTCGATAACCGCTAACCGCTAAATCAATCAACAATTTAGCGGAAGCTAACGCTAACCGCTAACAGCTAAATTTGTAAGCACTGTAGAATCAACATTACTTCAGCGAAAAGCGCTGATTTCGGCAATAAAAGATCATTTTTGTTTCAAAGGTAGTAATAAAATTTCAAGTTTTTAGTAAAAATCCAATGAAATCAGAATAAAGGGAATTAGCAGGTAGAAAATTTGTAAAAACATATTTTGTTGATAATAATTGTCCTTGGTTGTTGTGAAAACTTTATTGCGTTGATACTTGGCCCAACACTTATGAATTTATTAAACTAGTGATGTTCGAGAAAATTGAAAAATCTCCCTTGATGTTTTCAGTGAATGTAGGAGGCCTCGATTTTTTTTAAATATCGATTTATTTGAGCCCGCGTACAAAAGTAGTCCTCTACGGACTTGAGGCAGCAACTTTGTTTACGGAAGTGCACTTGCCGTATTTGAACGAAAGGTATTGCGAACTATTTTTGGCGGAGTACAAACGGATAGCGGAGAGTGGCATAGGCGTATGCACCATGAGTTGTAGTCACTATTTGGAAAAAGTTGGGAGACTACTGTGGGCCGGTCACATCGCAAGGATACCGAACGATTGTGCAGTAAAATCTGTTTTCTACAAGAGCCCCACTGGCGCCAGGAATAGAGGGGCCAAACGAGTTAGATGGCTTGACCAGGTTGAAGCCGACTTGCATGTGCCGAGACGCGTAACGATTTGGAAACGAGTAGCCCAGGACCCATGGGTGACATTGCGATTCTCGTTTCGAGTGATTTTGGTTCGTTTCGACCACGTTAAACGAATGGGCGAAACGAACCAAAATCACTCGAAACGAGAATCGCAATGTCACCCCAGAAGTACAATGGAGAGGAATTCTTGATACGGTAAGAGCCACCCCGGCTCTTGGCTGGTAAAGTACGTACAAAAGTTTGGAATTTGGAACCCTTCAACCGAAGCCTGTGTGATATTTCTCACAAATTTTCCTTCTGCCAAAAAAAAGTTAGCGGTTTATTTAGCGGTACATAAATTTAGCGGAAGCTAACAAAAACGCTAACGGTTATAAAAATTAGCGAAAACGCTAACCGCTAACCAAAATGTTAGCTGAGCTAATTAGCTGTTAGCGGATTAGCGGAATTGTGCCCACCTCTGCATTACCATTTTCCGTTATAGTTGCTATTGGTGCAGTTTGTATGATACTACGAGCTGCTTTTCCTAAACCTGTTTCGGAACTATCTGAACGGAACGATCGGGAAGATCCGGCAAATATACGACGTTTGGGAACTTGTTACCGGTCGTAGTTGTTATCGTGATGTGTTTGCTGCTAGAGAAGCCGGTATTCCCGCAACCCGCTAACTGATCGAACCTTCGGAATAACAAAAACAAACGGTACGGAGGAGCTTGCTGCTGCTTTGTATTACGTAGGTTTAGGAACTCATTTATCTACCTACCGCATTGTTTAAAATGGTTTAAATTACTTTGCAGGAAAACGATTAAAGTAACAGAATTCCTGATTTTATTCGGATTACGCAACATGGCACGATGAAAATGGAACTGGTTGCTGCTCGGTGCTACATAGGTAAAGAATTATGTTTAATAAGTTATCTATTTTCTTAAAACTCAATTGTAGAAATTGTAACGAGCCATATTTTTTTTATTTTGTTTATATATATACTAGCTGACCCGACAAACTTCGTATTGCCACAAATTAACCTGTGTTGTACATGAATCATGAATCTCGGATGATCTTTGTCACTATCTCGAGTTTTGCAAGCCCCCCAGTGGGCGGCGCTTCCGACGGCGGGTCACCGGCAACACTCGCGACCGGCTCGTCCTGAATGATCTAGTGTTACTATAGATAGTTTTTGTGGTCTTGTTATTGATTAATGTTTTATGGAAGAGTCTCGAATTTCTCGAGTTGGATTAGTTTTTGAGTTTCGCAAAAATTTCTGTTTTATTTGTATGAGAGTCCATATCCCCCTACCACAGGGGTGAGAGGCCTCTAACTATCATAAAATAAATTCAAGACTCAAAAATCTCCTACATGCTAAATTTGGTTCCATTTGCTTGATTAGTACTCAAATTATAAGGAAATTTGTATTTCATTTGTATGGGAGCCCACCCTCTTAAAAGGGAAAGGGGTCGTAATACACCACAGAAAAAAAATTCTGCCATCTAAAACTCTCACATGCCAAATTTGGTTCCATTTGCTTGATTAGTTCTAAAGTTATGAGCAAATTTGTATTTCGTTTGAATGGGAGCACCCCCCCCCCCTCCTAAAAAGGTAAGAAGTCCTAATTCATAATGGGAAAAATGGTTGCCTCCAAAAACACCCACATGCCAAATATGGTTCCATTTGCTTGATTAGTTCTCGTATTATGAGGAAATTTGTATTTCATTTGTGTAGAAGCACTCCCTCTTGAAGTGTGGAAGGATCCTAATTCACCGTAGAAAATATTTTTGCCTCCAAAAACCTCCACATGCCGAATTTGGTTCTATTTGCTTGATTAGTTCTCGAGTTATGGGGAAATTTGTATTTCATTTGTATTGGAGCCCCCCTCCTAATGTGGGAAGAGGTCCTAATTCATCATAGAAAAAATTCTTGCCTCCAAAAACACCTACATGCCAAATTTGGTTCCATTTGCTGGATTAGCTCTCGAGTTATAAGGAAATTTGTATTTCGTTTGTATAGGAGCCCCCCCCCCCCCCCACTTAAAGTGGGGAGGGGTCCCAATTCATCATAGAAAAAAATTTTGTCTCCAAAAACACACACATGCCAAATTTGGTTCCATTTGCTTGATTAGTTCTCGAGTTATGAGGAAATTGGTATTTCATTTGTACAGGAGCCCCCCCTCTTAAAGTGAGGAGGGGTCCTAATTCAACATAGAAAATTTTCTTGCCCTCGAAAACTTTCACATGCCAAATTTGGTTCCATTTGCTTGATTAGTTCTCGAGTTATGAGGAAATTTGTATGGAAACCCCCCCTCTTAAAGGGGAGAGGAGTTATAATTCCCCTTATAAAGAGGGGAGGGGTCTCAAATTACCCTAGAATAAATTGTTGTCACCGAAAACACCCACATGCCAAATTTGGTTCTATTTGCTTGATTAGTTCTCGAGTTATGCAGAAATTTGTGTTTCATTTGTATGGGAGCCCCCCCCCTCTTAGTGGGGGGAGGGGTCTCTAACCATCACTAAAACCTTTCCTGGCCCCAAAAACCTCTACATGCAAATTTTCACGCCGATTGGTTCAGTAGTTTTTGATTCTATAAGGAACACAGGACAGACAGACAGACAGACAGACAGACAGACAGACAGACAGACAGACAGACAGACAGACAGACAGACAGACAGACAGACAGACAGACAGACAGACAGACAGACAGACAGACAGACAGACAGACAGACAGACAGACAGACAGACAGACAGACAGACAGACAGACAGACAGACAGACAGACAGACAGACAGACAGACAGACAGACAGACAGACAGACAGACAGACAGACAGACAGACAGACAGACAGACAGACAGACAGACAGACAGACAGACAGACAGACAGACAGACAGACAGACAGACAGACAGACAGACAGACAGACAGACAGACAGACAGACAGACAGACAGACAGACAGACAGACAGACAGACAGACAGACAGACAGACAGACAGACAGACAGACAGACAGACAGACAGACAGACAGACAGACAGACAGACAGACAGACAGACAGACAGACAGACAGACAGACAGACAGACAGACAGACAGACAGACAGACAGACAGACAGACAGACAGACAGACAGACAGACAGACAGACAGACAGACAGACAGACAGACAGACAGACAGACAGACAGACAGACAGACAGACAGACAGACAGACAGACAGACAGACAGACAGACAGACAGACAGACAGACAGACAGACAGACAGACAGACAGACAGACAGACAGACAGACAGACAGACAGACAGACAGACAGACAGACAGACAGACAGACAGACAGACAGACAGACAGACAGACAGACAGACAGACAGACAGACAGACAGACAGACAGACAGACAGACAGACAGACAGACAGACAGACAGACAGACAGACAGACAGACAGACAGACAGACAGACAGACAGACAGACAGACAGACAGACAGACAGACAGACAGACAGACAGACAGACAGACAGACAGACAGACAGACAGACAGACAGACAGACAGACAGACAGACAGACAGACAGACAGACAGACAGACAGACAGACAGACAGACAGACAGACAGACAGACAGACAGACAGACAGACAGACAGACAGACAGACAGACAGACAGACAGACAGACAGACAGACAGACAGACAGACAGACAGACAGACAGACAGACAGACAGACAGACAGACAGACAGACAGACAGACAGACAGACAGACAGACAGACAGACAGACAGACAGACAGACAGACAGACAGACAGACAGACAGACAGACAGACAGACAGACAGACAGACAGACAGACAGACAGACAGACAGACAGACAGACAGACAGACAGACAGACAGACAGACAGACAGACAGACAGACAGACAGACAGACAGACAGACAGACAGACAGACAGACAGACAGACAGACAGACAGACAGACAGACAGACAGACAGACAGACAGACAGACAGACAGACAGACAGACAGACAGACAGACAGACAGACAGACAGACAGACAGACAGACAGACAGACAGACAGACAGACAGACAGACAGACAGACAGACAGACAGACAGACAGACAGACAGACAGACAGACAGACAGACAGACAGACAGACAGACAGACAGACAGACAGACAGACAGACAGACAGACAGACAGACAGACAGACAGACAGACAGACAGACAGACAGACAGACAGACAGACAGACAGACAGACAGACAGACAGACAGACAGACAGACAGACAGACAGACAGACAGACAGACAGACAGACAGACAGACAGACAGACAGACAGACAGACAGACAGACAGACAGACAGACAGACAGACAGACAGACAGACAGACAGACAGACAGACAGACAGACAGACAGACAGACAGACAGACAGACAGACAGACAGACAGACAGACAGACAGACAGACAGACAGACAGACAGACAGACAGACAGACAGACAGACAGACAGACAGACAGACAGACAGACAGACAGACAGACAGACAGACAGACAGACAGACAGACAGACAGACAGACAGACAGACAGACAGACAGACAGACAGACAGACAGACAGACAGACAGACAGACAGACAGACAGACAGACAGACAGACAGACAGACAGACAGACAGACAGACAGACAGACAGACAGACAGACAGACAGACAGACAGACAGACAGACAGACAGACAGACAGACAGACAGACAGACAGACAGACAGACAGACAGACAGACAGACAGACAGACAGACAGACAGACAGACAGACAGACAGACAGACAGACAGACAGACAGACAGACAGACAGACAGACAGACAGACAGACAGACAGACAGACAGACAGACAGACAGACAGACAGACAGACAGACAGACAGACAGACAGACAGACAGACAGACAGACAGACAGACAGACAGACAGACAGACAGACAGACAGACAGACAGACAGACAGACAGACAGACAGACAGACAGACAGACAGACAGACAGACAGACAGACAGACAGACAGACAGACAGACAGACAGACAGACAGACAGACAGACAGACAGACAGACAGACAGACAGACAGACAGACAGACAGACAGACAGACAGACAGACAGACAGACAGACAGACAGACAGACAGACAGACAGACAGACAGACAGACAGACAGACAGACAGACAGACAGACAGACAGACAGACAGACAGACAGACAGACAGACAGACAGACAGACAGACAGACAGACAGACAGACAGACAGACAGACAGACAGACAGACAGACAGACAGACAGACAGACAGACAGACAGACAGACAGACAGACAGACAGACAGACAGACAGACAGACAGACAGACAGACAGACAGACAGACAGACAGACAGACAGACAGACAGACAGACAGACAGACAGACAGACAGACAGACAGACAGACAGACAGACAGACAGACAGACAGACAGACAGACAGACAGACAGACAGACAGACAGACAGACAGACAGACAGACAGACAGACAGACAGACAGACAGACAGACAGACAGACAGACAGACAGACAGACAGACAGACAGACAGACAGACAGACAGACAGACAGACAGACAGACAGACAGACAGACAGACAGACAGACAGACAGACAGACAGACAGACAGACAGACAGACAGACAGACAGACAGACAGACAGACAGACAGACAGACAGACAGACAGACAGACAGACAGACAGACAGACAGACAGACAGACAGACAGACAGACAGACAGACAGACAGACAGACAGACAGACAGACAGACAGACAGACAGACAGACAGACAGACAGACAGACAGACAGACAGACAGACAGACAGACAGACAGACAGACAGACAGACAGACAGACAGACAGACAGACAGACAGACAGACAGACAGACAGACAGACAGACAGACAGACAGACAGACAGACAGACAGACAGACAGACAGACAGACAGACAGACAGACAGACAGACAGACAGACAGACAGACAGACAGACAGACAGACAGACAGACAGACAGACAGACAGACAGACAGACAGACAGACAGACAGACAGACAGACAGACAGACAGACAGACAGACAGACAGAAATCCTTCTTTATAGGTATAGATATTTAGAGAGACACTCTGAGGGAGTGACCTGATTTGCTTTAATTAGCTGGGCTTTATTGACATAGTTTTCAAGGTTTTTAGATGACGATTTATAGTTTGTTTTAAGAAATTAGGCACTTTTTTATCTGTTGTATTATGTTGTGGGATTGAAGTGAGTTATTTTAACTCTAGTGTAGCATTCGCCACTAGGGAAAACTGGGAACGTTTTAGAAATTTAATTAGTCTTCTCATTGCCACTATGGAACAATGACAAGGGACGCACTTGATAACTTGAACTTGATATTTTTTATCTGTTAAAGCGATCAAAAGCTCACGTATTTTTTCACAGGAAATACAGGGAGGGCTTTATCATCTTCATCGATCGTAGTCTCAATAATAATGTAACTATCTGCGAAGATAAAGTAGTAGCTTGTAGGTATAATTGCGACCATCCGGTGGTAGTATTGAATTACAACAGTTCTGCCTAGGGGTGACTCACTTCGCAATTTTGCATTAGCTTTTTACATCATTTGCATTCACTGCAAAAATGCAAGCGAGATTTTTTTGCTGCAAGATTTTTTTATTGGCGGCAACCGTCAGCGTGTGACAGCAAGAAATGTCATTGAAATCGATTCTATAGACAAGCAAGAGTCATGTTTATTTCGGATACGGAATTAGAATTTGTTTTAGGTGAGAGGGAATTCGGTCGTTATTAGTTAATAGGTTATTTGTGTCACATTCATTCGTATGCTGTTCGTAACTCTGAAGTCAGTGGTCGTACCATTTGGAGCATTTATCGTGAGGATTATCTGGTGAAATTTGAAGAGTATTATGGCTGTTGTATGTTTTTATTAGTAGGATGATACTATTTTTTTTTCTTTGTTTTAGAGCATCGCCATGTTTAATCATATTCAATGGAGACGGGGTGTGGGGTAGATAGAAATGTTTACAACAGTTTTACGATCATAGCCCGGAAGTGAGTTATCAGAAATAAAATGGTACTTCCGTGTGGCTGAATGAGTTCACTACCAACACCACTACCACCATCGCCGTTACTGCCATCTGCTCCGTTAGAACGGAACCAAAAGAGGCGCGTAATGTAATGTATGATTATTATCTTTTCATTGATTGGTTAGACTCGTGCTTCCGCGTGCTGCGAAGATTTTCCTGATCACAATCATCGGGGTACATTGCCTACTGGATATAACATAGCATAAAGAAATTTGCCATAACGACGACAAAACCAACGTTTTTTTAATGGACGATTTTTTTTCTCATGCAGGCATGCCCGCTGAATCCGACCCCAGAGCTGCAATCAGAGCAGGAGTTTAGTCAGCGCTTACCCCGGGGTGATTGACTTTGCCGACATGATGCTTCCAGATGCTGACCCCGGACGACAAGTTCACACTGCTGAAGACCGATCTGTTTGATGCGCTGTTCGTGCGGCTGAGCGGCTTGTTCGATTTGCAAATCAATTCGATCATCTGTTTGAACGATCAGGTGATGCAGCGCGATACGATCCAGAATGGTGCCAACGCACGATTTCTGGTCTATTCGACGTTCAACTTTGCCAAGCGAATGAACTCGATAAACCTAACCGATGAGGAAATTGGTCTGTTCTGTGCCGAATATGCCCGGTTTGCGGAATACGAAACTGATCGAGCAGATGTACTCGAAGCTAAAGGCCTGCCTTCAGTGAATTGCATCACAAAATTGCTAAGCTAAGCCAGAATTCATGCATCAACTACTCAGAACAATATCGGATTTGAGGACGCTCAGTACGATGCACACGGGAAAGATTGTAGAGTTTCGAACGGAGCACAAAGAGATGCTACGTCAACAGATGTGGAATTGGGAAGATCCCACAAAGAGTCCCAGCTCACATGGCACGTGGAGTTGCGAACGCATCACGTACACTACCTGAAACTGAACTCACCCAACGATTCTGGAATCGAGTTCGGAAATGAAAAACACGACCATAAACCGATTAACAACCTGTTCTTGTCCACGGTCAATCGGACGATAAGCGCCCAATTGTGGAACATATGCCAGTTTTGAAGCGAGTCCTCCAGGCTCCTCCCTTGTATGATACGAACAGTTTGATGGACGAGGCATACAAGCCTCACAAAAAGTTCCGGGTTATGCACCAACGAGAAAGTGAGGCAGAATCTCATCCAAGCTCACCCCCATCGTCGTCCACAATCACAACCAGTCAGCAGCAATTGCTCACAAAAGACTGACTCCGTTCAACAGCAAGAGGTTGCTGAAGTGTTAAAGTTGCAATTGGTAAAAGATCAAAGTCAGTAACAACGACCATCGCAGCAGCAACATTTACATGAAAGCAAATGGTGGGGAAGTACATGCTCTGCTCCGGATGTCGTTGTTCAGTATCATGACATGCTTTCGTAACGAATATTGGTAAGTAAGAGCATTAAAATTTTGATAAGATTTTTGACGTAGGACTACGTCTTTAATAGGGTGGCATGCTGCGAAAACAAAAATGATCGTGATACGAAAATTGATAGATTTTGAACGATAATAACTCAGTATAAGCGTTCTACGATTACCTCTTCTGAGCCTCAAATCTCTGCAAATCTACTGTATCCAGGAGACTTGAACAAGCTCGTCAGTTCTAATCGTGTGCTTGGTAGCTGTTACCTGTGTACTTGGTAATTCTAAGTGAATGTTGGAAAAGTTTTATAAATCCTCTACCAATAAGCCTCTTTAAGAGCCAATGGTTGAAGAAGTCTTAGAACTAATTTTCTATTCATTGAAATTAACTCTTCAAGTTCTAAAGGTATCACCGAAACCAATTAAAATGTTCATTTATGTTTGTGTTCCAAGCCTAATTTTAAGTCAGTTTTCAGTAATTCAATTCGACTTTTGTTTCAAGTTTGCTAGATATTTTTTGAAACTCAAGCGTGTAGGGTGCTATATCATTGCATATTAGCGTTGATAGGAGGAAATGCTTATCATCGTAGGGACTATATTGACTCGTTTCATCGTGCCTGATTTTTCAGGTATAATAAATTCAAGTTTGTCACGAGGTTTTCGTGCCACTGTAAATGTGGCATGTGCATATTTTTTGATATAAATGAACGGATGATGGTTGGTTATGTAGTACCATTACCATTATATTAAATTTATAAAAAAGGAGTATATTTGAAATTAATTTTTGTATTTACGAATATCCAGGATAATCTCATACAGCCGGTATCTACATACACTCAAGTCCCTTTATACACGTTTTTTTACGATTTTTGAATAGACGTGTTTTTATGACGATTTTTGAATCACGGCGGTTTTTTTATGATTTTTGAAATTCACATTTTTTAAAATTTAATTCACATCATTTTTCGAATTAACTTTGTTTTTTAGCAATTTTTGAACTTGAGCGGGTTTTCCGACAACTTTGAATTAACGCGGTTTTTTACGTCGAATTTTGAATTGACACGATCTATTTTATGACGGTTTTTCAATTGACGCGAATTTTTTTACAACATATTTCGAATTACGGCGGTTATAGGACTAGAGTGAATAGAATCATCACGATATGGGAAATGAATGATGCGCGGTAAAAAGATTAAAATAGTAATCTTCTATACCTATAAAGAAGGATTTCTGTCTGTCTGTCTGTCTGTCTGTCCGTATGTTCCTTATGGAATCGAAAACTACTGAACCAATCGGCATGCAAATATGCATGTAGAGGTTTTTTGGGGCCAGGAAAGGTTTTAGTGATGGTTAGAAACCCCTCCCCCCACTAAGAGGGGGGGGCTCCCATACAAATGAAACACAAATTTCTGCATAACTCGACAACTAATCAAGCAAATAGAACAAAATTTGGCAGGTGGGTGTTTTCGGTGACAAGAATTTATTCTATGGTAAATTGAGACCCCTCCCCTCTTTATAAGGGGAATTATAACTCCTCTCCTCTTTAAAAGGGGGGGCTTCCATACAAATTTCCTCATAACTCGAGAACCAATCAAGCAAATGGAACCAAATTTGGCATGTGAAGGTTTTCGAGGGCAAGAATATTTTCTATAGTAAATTAGAACCCCTCCCCACTTTAAGAGGGGGGGCTCCTGTACCAAAGAAACACAATTTTCCTCATAACTCGAGAAGTAATTAAGCAAATGGAACCAAATTTGGCATGTGGGTGTTTTTGGAGACAAAATTTTTTTCTATGATGAATTGGGAGCCCTCCCCGTTTTAGGAGGGGGGAATCCTATACACATGAAATACAAATTTCCTCATAACTGAAGAACTAATCAAGCAAATGGAACAAAATTTGGCATGCGAAAGTTTTCGAGGGCAAGAATATTTTCTATGGTGAATATGGACCGCTCCCCCCTTTAAGAGGGGGGGGCTCCTATACAAACGAAATACAAATTTCCTCATAACTCGAGAACTAATCAAGCAAATGGAACAAAATTTGGCAAGTGAGTGTTTTCGGAGACAAAATTTTTTTCTATGATGAATTAGGACCCCTCCCCACTTTAGGAAGGGGGGCTCCTATACAAATGAAATGCAAATTTCCTCATAACTCGAGAATTAATCAAGCAAATGGAACCAAATTTGGCACGTGAAAGTTTTCTAGGGCATGAATATTTTCGGTGGTGAATTAGAACCCCTCCCCACTTTAAGAGGGGGGGCTCCTATACAAACGAAATACAAATTTCCTCATAACTCGAGAAATAATCAAGCAAATGGAACCAAATTTGACACGTGTGTGTTTTTGGAGACAAAAATTTTTTCTATGATGAACTGGGCCCCTCCTCACTTTAGGAGGGGGGGCTCCTATACAAATGAAATACAAATTTTCTCATAACTCGAGAGCTAATCAAGCAAATGAAACCAAATTTGGCATGTGAAAGTTTTCGAGGGCAAGAATATTTTCTATGGTGAATTAGGACCCCTCCCATCTTTAAGAGGGGGGGCTCCTATACAAACGAAATACAAATTTCCTCATAACTCGAGAACTAATCAAGCAAATGGAACCAAATTTGGCACGTGAGTGTTTTTGGAGACAAAAATTTTTTCTATGATGAATTGGGACCCCTACCCACTTTAGGAGGCGGGGCTCCTATACAAATGAAATTCAAATTTCCTCATAACTCGAGAACTAATCAAGAAAATAGAACCAAATTTGGCATGTGGAGGTTTCTGGAGGCAAAAATATTTTCTATGGTGAAATAGGACCCCTCTCTTCTTTAGAAAGCGAGTTAAGGCCCATCTCCCCTTTAAGAGGGTGGGCTTCCATACAAATGAAATGCAAATTTCCTCTTATCTCGAGAACTAATCAATCAAATGGAACCAAATTTGGCATGTGGGAGTTTTAAATGGCAGAATTTTTTTCTATGGTGAATTACGACCCCTTTTAAGAGGGGAGCTCCCATACAAATGAAATTCAAATTTCCTTATAACTTGAGAACTAATCAAGCAAATGGAACCAAATTTGACATGTGGGAGATTTTGGAGTCTTGAATTTATTTTACGATAGTTAGAGACCTCTCACCCCTGTGGTAGGGGGATACGGACTCTCATACAAATAAAACAGAAATTTTTGCGAAACTCAAAAACTAATCGAACTCGAGAAATTCGAGACTCTTCCATAAAACATTAGTCAATTAAGACCACAAAAACTATCTATAGTAACACTAGATCATTCAGGACGAGACGGTCGCGAGTGTTGCCGGTGACCCGCCGTCGGAAGCGCCGCCCACTGGGGGGCTTGCAAAACTCGAGATTGTGACAAAGATCATCCGAGATTCATGATTTATGTACAACACAGGTTTATTTGTGGCAATACGAAGTTTGTCGGGTCAGCTAGTGCGCATATAAAAAATCTAGAAAGCAAGGGCCAGAAGTCAGACACGGAAAAAGGAGACGACTGAATACGATGACTATGACATGAAAATTCAGCGACAAAAATCTCGAGCTTAATTCAGGCAACTTAAGTCCTCTTGGTCCGAGAAACGGCGTTCAATTGACCCACTCAGGTTAGTTCGGCCGACTTATTTTGCACAGTTAACTCGCGAGTCGGGCCGCTGCAACCCATCAACTCGCACAAAAAAGTGGTTGATATTTTTTGAAACTCGATCCGTTCCGTAAAATTTTCAAACAATTTCATGTTTTGTAAAACAAATTTAGTAAACCCTTTTATTATAAAAAAATATCTCATCATTATAAGCTTTTAACTTCACTTTTGCGAATTAGTTAAATCGACCGTTTTATTCTAAATTTTTAACACTTGAAAGAGCTGAAGACGTTAATAACCAAAAATATCTCTGATCTTCCGTATTTTTTGCAATACAAAGATTTTTTTTGATCGGTCGATGTAAGTTTCTGTTCTGTTTCTGTTTCTGTTTGCAGCACGAGGTGGGGCAGTTAGAGCCAAGTCTGTCCAGGGCTGAGATAAGGTGGTTGTGATAATGATAAAAGAATCCGTGCGGATAACACTAGCGCCATAATGCGTTGGTGATTATGGATTAATGAGGAGGAAGAAGAGTGACAGAACTTGGCTCGTTATAATTGTGTACTTGGTGAATATTGAATAAGATGACTTGTACTTATCTTGTTTTCTCCTTCTTTTGTTCGTTTGCTCGTCTTGTTCGTACGTCTCTTATCTTAGTTTCCTCTTATTCACGGCTCCATGCCGTCCTCTCCATCGTTGTCACCAGTGTAGTCGTCTGTGGCTGATCTCTTGCCGCCCCTCACGACAACATTATTGTTACCGTGAGAAGAAGCGATAGAGATCAGGCAGAGAAAAAAAAAGAAAAGAAAAGAAAAGAGGAAGTTTTTAGTCAACATGTTGATTGCAATTTTCGGGTTAGTAATAACACGAGAATTCTATGTCTGTCCATCACCTATGCTACTACCAACTAACTACTCGCTAGGATTGACGCTACTCATCTCTCCAACTACCCATGTCATCACGGTTGACCCAGCGCTGTTCAATCACCTATGCTCATTAAAAGCCGCAGCCGCTTCTTTATCCACCATCTTTGCAGTATTGTAGCTGTTGGCGTAAATTTTCAAATATTTTGTGCGGAATATTATTCAAGAGCAATATTATCGCTCAGAACTATCGAAAAGCTACTTGAACTCCCGAAAAATAGAGCAGATGCGATATAATGGGGACTGGTACTCGCTCGTATTATTCCCGGTGGCAATAATTGCGTATTTGTAGCGGTAGTCAACCGATTTGTCGGTATGCTCTTCAGACCGTGGTCAAATTGAAGCAATTCTGTAACTAAGAAAGGATGAGGTGGATCATGTAGAACTTCACTTGGAGATATGTATATATGCCGTGTTAAGTTTTAAGTGCAAGCTGTCGCTAAAGCAAGACTTAATAAGATGTTAACGAAGTTGATAATTCTGTGAGGATGGTATTGAATCGAAAAAATCCTCATACCATGGCCATATATTATGTACTACGACCATATTTTAGGAAGTGGGAATGATAGTATATTGAGGACAGCGCTTCACTATCGCTTGAATCAGCCAGAGAATCGAATACCTGTTTTTACTTGAAGAGCTATACTCTAAAAAGATATAGTTAGAAATGGAATTCCAGTTGAAGTCTGCCAGGATTGGGCAATGGACAGAACAAAATATATATCGAGACTATAAAGCTTTTCGAGAGATCCACTAAGTCCGACCGCGACGACAGCAGCAAGAATGGAGAGGAGCAGGCCGCCGGTGAGTTGCCGACTTGATGCACTCTCCGACAGAGGCTCATCAGCATTAGAAGGGGCCCTTGGGAGACAAACAGCGTCATTCATGATCATTTTATGTTGTTGGTTGAATACCGTTAACGCGGTTAGTCACAAGACATGCAAATCATTCTGATAAAGGAGGGAAATAAGAAAATAATAATTATAATTAATTACATCCAAAACAATACAATAGAGGTGACAGTAACAGCAACGAAAGCAATATTAGTAATAATAGTAATAACATAGGAAACTGACACAGGAAACACAGCTACTGACTATAACTTCCTGCCCATTAATAATTGTAGTTTGGCAGCATAGGTATAAGAAGAATTTCCGACTCATCATAAAACACTCAAACATATATTCATTCGTACCTATACACCCATGCACACTCATACATGCATACACATGTATACATGTACGTGTGTGTATATTTTTCAGTGCTGTGCTGTCCATAATCGCATAACAGCCACAAATTCTATGGCAATCTCATAGAAAATGTCTCAATTACGCAAATAAAGACATCACATCATTTTTGAACACTCGTTCGTTCTAACTATCGATAAATTTTAATTTTCATGAGTAAGTCAAAATCTCATGAATGGTGGGTAGGATTTGGTTTCAGTTTTCTAGATAAATTTCTGTGCATACCAGCAATTCATCTAGGGAACTGAGTAAGCCCTCCCGGTGCTTCGGCCCAAACGGATTGAATTTAAAATCAAATCCGTTCGATTTCGCTCCATTCCGCTTTACGAGACACATGCTACACATAAAGCTAAATTATGCAATACTACATACTACACATATATCTAACTAAAACTATATTACATTCTACATGCGGAACTAAGCTATAGGATGATGCCGAAGAACACGACAAACCACCTACCCATGGGAGGGATTTTTTTTTTGATCGGTCGATGTTAGTAGGTACATATTTCAAAAAGGAAAAATTATAACTAAGACTCTCATATAGCCAATGCATATGGTTAAATTGATCTCTATGGTCTTTTAGAAAAAGGCTGAGTTATAAGTATATAAAACGTATCCATTTTCCGTTATGTTATCATTTATTTTTCGTATCATAAACTGCACCCCAAGAACGTAGTAAAGGTATATTTATAAATAACAGCTCTGCGTGGTCCTACGTCAATAGGTGGTAGGGTCTCTGACCCTGACGCAACCTTCCACTTTTTATTCTCTTTCTTAAGAATAGGTGTCCGTAAGAAAACTGGTAATCAAAATTTTTCGTGGCGTCTGCATCGAATATCCGGAACAGGATAAAATTCTGGACATTTGCGTGAATATGATTCGACAAGTTAACGATGAAGAGGAAATCGAACAGCTAGTGGCGACGTATTTATGACGCATGCTAATGATAGGATAAACAACAAGGGGGCATTTGTCAGAAATCTACGATGGAAAATTACTGAAATAGTTCATGTTGTATGCACGTCCCATAAGACTGAAGCTCAGGTATTCGATTCACTGCTTTAATCGGCAGGTTTCAGGAGAAAATGGAAAAAAATTAATATTCATTTTTTGCAGATTTTCGAACCAAAAGAGAATAGAGAGGAAGCGAAAGCCAAAAAAAATCCCCAAAACTCTACTACATAAAGCCTGTCATCATATCGTTTGATGGATGCTACCATAAAACTGAAAAGCCCGAAGATCATGAAGCAAGTGGGTTGCATCTATTCTCAAAAATTCAATCACAGCTGCTGGTAAACCATGCGATGATAGTGTACGGATCAAGTGTCTCAACGCTAGAATACTATCAACTATGTCGGTCGGAGAGAATGGTGGACTTGCTGTTTATGATTGAATATCAACCGGCTCGGATATTGATCGGTGAACATCAGAGCGAGTTGATTGATATTGATTTGGCTACGTACAGTGAGGCACTGTTTGTTCCGGCAGGAGAGATTGGATGTGCAATTTTGCGGAGTCACACCCGATATCTACGCGGTGATCGTGTGAAAAATTATGTGCGCATTCCTGGAGTTTGAGATGTGCAAGGCATTTATTTCATTTTTAGTGGCAGACAGAGGAGCCACAACTGTTGAAATTTTTACCGTCTCATTGTTCTAGGTTGGCAGTTGTTTCCCCGTTAAGGCTGCTTCGGCTCGTAGACACGGTTGCGTCGATTTTACTGCCTCCCCTTACAACTGGGCCTAGCTGGTTGAGCGACTGGCCAAAGTGTATGAACTGCGACTATCTTAGGAAAAAGCCAATCAATCCGGAAATTACAGCCTCCATGAAGAGCCGGGGCTCTATTGTCCGAATCTGAAAACATCGTTTCTAAATTAAATTCCCTGCATTATGGAAAAAAAATCGGCCTCAAGCCAGAGTTCGACACCGGCAGCGGGCAACGTACAGAAAGGCTCTAGGCAAAAGGCACGGCAAGATTTTGGTTTCCCGCCATCGTCGTGTGGAGGTAAAATATAGCAAGCTCGGTTGTGGGTATTTCGACTTTGAACAGCACAATCAAACCGGATTCCTTGGTTTAGAAGCCAACCTTCCAAATGCCTACTGCAATGCAATACTTTAGACTCTTGATTTTATTAATCCGTCGAGGAAAGGAATTTGGTCGCATTGTTGCGCGAAGGAGTTCATTCTGGCCTGTGAGCTTTGCTTTTTGCGCCACATGCTATGATGTTGGAACTTCAAATTAAGCTTGCCAGACTAGCAACTTTTTGCGCTTGTTACGTACCGTCCCGGCAATAATTGCAAGTTTAACTCAAAACTGGAATCCTTTCATTCTGCATCAAATGCACAACGAATTCTTGGAGGCGTCGAATTTTACAAATTGTCACAAATAGTGTTTTGTGGGCGTTTGAACAGAATTATTGGTACATTTAAATTAAGCATTGTTCACATATTTTAACAAAGTCACTTATAGAAGTAAATCATTTTTACAGATAACAATAGCAGCTGTCGAAGATTAACCGAGATAGACCAAGTTATAGCGGATGGTCAACTAAAAAACAAATCAGCTCACAGCAAGGCGAACTGTTCGCTCTCTGGTTCAAAGCCACCAGCAGTTCCCGAGATGACGATGGCAAAGGCAAAACCGACGTAGGATGGTAAATAGCGTTTCGGAGCAAAAGAGCGATGCAATCGCCGCATTAGCGAGTGTCGCGGAGAAAAAAAACCAACTACCGCGGCCGGTGTTAGTTTGTCGTCTGCGCTGCCGGCCGGAACCGGCAAACTTTCGTCTGACGGTGACAGTTTTAGCTCAAGTATTGGATGGCTTTGGATTGTGATTCTGTGGATCTAGTTTCATCGGTTTTGAGTGCTATCGATCAGCAAGATAGTGACAGTGTGGTTGGGTACAGTTGCGGCGCGATTAAGCTACTTTTTTTTCTCCTAAATCAAAGACGAATTCGGTACTGTCGTGGTCGCTACTGTATCCAAAATAAGGCCACACACATATCTGGACACGAAACGATTACTAGTGCTTTGATTGCTGCGCTGAAGCATGGCAGTCAAAATTCGTTCAAAGAGCGCAACAATCCAACAATGCATATTCTGGCGTGTAATTTACTGACCCGAGGTTATAGCGATAAAAACAGTGGTCGAAAACTTTGGTTCGTGCTTACAAAGACGATGTGATGAACGATCGTATTAGAGTTGATTATGAGAATTGCGCCCAGTTTACCGACAATTGCGTGGATGATTTCGGAACGAAGATTCCACCGAAGTGGATGTCGAAACAGGAGCTCAGTACGTTGGACCCGAGTACCGGAAACAATTTTGTTTCCATCGATGATAAGCATTCAACCGATAGTGGCAAGCACCTGATTGCTCAACTCGTAACTTCTTGAAGATTCCCTCGCTGGCTTGCGTTATACCGGAGCTACGTTGCTATCCTGTTGACTTTTATTCTGATAATGTAACCGGTCATAATGCGAAAGATAATGAAGTTCTATCTAACCTGGTTAGATGAGACTTAGAACTAAGCCGTTAATTAATATTTTTATGATTTGTCTCAAAATGAGCAACTGTAAGAAGAAAAAAAATCCTAATTATAATAATGAAATATATTGACATTCAAATAAAAAATAAATATATAAATAAAAAATCTGACAATGAAATGAATTTGAAACTTTGATTTTTGTTTAGCTATTTTCTCTAAAAATCCCACGAGAAAAGGTGATGTTTAACAACATTACTGAAAGATTTTGAGGGATCTTCGTGTTCCCTTAATAATGTATATGCTATTGCGGTTGCTGCGCCGAAAGGATTGCGACTGCTGAGCTTCTGTCTAACTGGTCAACAACGATGCAACCGATGATGGCACGCACCGTGATTCAGCTGTTCCGGTATTTTTTACGTCCTCGTAATCACTGCGGAGAATTTCCAAGTGACACCATACACCCTCCCTCAGTGATCCAGTATCGATATTTCGCTTTGAATGCTAAAACGACGAACAGCAATGGCAATGACTACGTTAAGCTATTTCATAGAATTACACTTACCGCCTTACCGTATTCACTTAGGTTTCGAGAACGGTCTTGCGAAGTGGTTCCCTCGTAGTAACAGCAAGTCGTGACGTGGTCCGGAACGCGACCAACAAACTCCTCCGTTGCCGGTATTTTGTACGACAGCCGGTTCACCTTATCATGGAATGTAAAAGTGCAACGGCGAGCCACCGATAAATTTATCAAACTGCAGGTTATACTTTGACTTTCATTGAATGCTCTATACTGCATCCTTCCACTGAATATACAAAATAAAATATTTACTCTGGCGTCTGGCGAAATAAACCAGCTACGAACGGGACAGAAAAACAACACAAACGCGAAGAACAACAACATCATCAGAGAAGTTTTTGACAGATGGTCTCGCAAAATTTGCATTCACTGCAAATGGATGCAAAGCGATATTTGCAGTGATTGCAGCATTTGCAGTGAATATATTTAATATAATTCTAGTGAGACGCCCCTAGAGTTCTGCGATATCCATGGATGCAGGAGCATCGAGCTTTTAAGGCTCAAGCACGCGTCATTAATTTCTAGGATTCAAAAGCAGTTTTCATGCTCAAAACACAAGATATGTTCATGAAAATTTACCATTGCGTTCTGACAGACGCAAAACTGCTTTTGAAATCCCAGAAATCAATCACGCGTGTTTGAACCTTTAAGACGCTCTCCTTTAGGAGGCGGGTTCCCATACAAATGAAATACAAATTTCTGTATATCTCAAAAACTAATCTAGCAAACGGAACCAAATTTGGTATGTGGGGATTTTTGCAGGGATGAATTTTGACGTAGGACTACGTCTTTGTTTACTATACTGGGACTGGATAGCACTTTCTGAAAACGAAAATAGAAGTGTAACGTTTGAATAAAAGATTTCAAAATGTAATAACTTCTGAACTACTGTATGAAACTGAACAATTTATGTGTCGTTGGATAGATAAAATGACCAGCAATTTTATGGAGAAGCAATTTTAAGAGAGCAATTTTAAGGAGGGCGTAAGAGGGGGGGCTCTTATACAAATGAAACACAAATTTCCTCAAAACACGAGAACTAATCAAGCAAATGGAACCAAATTTGGCATGTGGAGGTTTCAGAAGGCAGGATTTTTTTCTATGGTGTACTGAGACCGTTTCCCCTTCTTAGGGGAAGAGGGAGGGCTCCCATACAAATGAAGTACAAATTTCCCCAAAACTCGAGAACTTTAAGCAAATGGAACCAAATTTAGCATGTGGAGGTTTCAGAAAGCAAGAATTTTTCTATGGTGCATTATGACCCCTTCCCTCTATAGGAGGGGGGCTCCCATACAAATAATATACAAATTTCCTCATAACTCGAGAACTAATCAAGCAAAAGGAACCAAATGTGGCATGTGAGGGATTTTGGAGATAAGAATTTTTTCCATGGTGTACTGAGACCACAGAACAGAAGCGGAAGTAGAAATCCAAACACGTACATGTTACTTTCTACAGATACTGGCGAACCTGGCGGTAGCGAGTCACTTTTTTCCACGAAAACACACGAACGCATACGAATGCACACGAAAGCATGTGATAGCTCCTATGCGATTGGCAGCCAGCGTTCTGCTTATATTGCTGTTATTCGCTTCTATGCGAAAACCTTCCCAACGAAAAATAAAAACAAAAAATACTCTGTTACCAGTTTTGATCGCCGAATCATTTGGACTTTCACTTCTGTTCTGTGCTGAGACCCCTTCCCCTTCTAAAAGGGGGGGGGGGCTCCCATACAAATGAAATACAAATTTTCTCATAACTCTAGAACCAATCAAACAAATGGAACCAAATCTAGCATGTGGAGGTTTCAGAAAGCAAGAATTTTTCTATGGTGGATTATGACCCCTTTCCTCTATAGGAGGGGGGCTCCCATACAAATAAAATACAAATTTCCTCATAACTCGAGAACTAATTAAGCTAATGGAACAAAATTTGGCATGTGGGGGTTTTTGGAGGCATGAATTTATTTTATGATGGTTTGAGACCCCTCACCCAGGATAAGGACTCTCATACAAAGGGATCATTCAATAATGACGTCCATTGCTTATGGGGGGGAGGGGGGTGTCAATTTTGTGACAGGTTGTGACAAAGGGGGGGGGGGGAGGGGGTCTAGGCAAATGTGACATCCGTCGAAAAAAAATTGCATTTTCATCAAAAGGCAGCAAAAAAATGTTTCTCAGTCATTCATCACTCATTGATTTATTTCGATTTTCGAACTTATTGTTCCAGCTGACGGCGCTTGAAAGTCAGGCACAATTTGTCAATGTTAACTAGATAGACCACGCGTTACATTAAAGGATCAATTTACACATCAATTTCAGTTCATTTGCAATCAAAGTTTCTAGCTTTTTACTAAATAATGGATAGAAAAGTATAATGAACTCTAAAAGCTATCGTCACGATGTAGTGAAACCTGCTTCGCCAACGCAGATTGAAGCTTGTTTTGAAGCGGAGCCATGCTACTGCAATTTAAACCAAAGCTTCATTTTTTCATTGATTTGTAACAATTTGCAATTGAATGTTGTTAGAGCCCTTGTTCGTAGTTATTATTTTTTATTAATTGTTATTTTCTATTTTTTTTAAATCATACATTAACTCTTAAAAGCTTAAGCTAGTTTTATAAACCTCTTTTACTTTCAACACGCTTTTCATTTTTATTTTGAGTTTGTGTGACGTCCAAAGGGGGGGGGGGAGTTTGAGTTTTGTGACACAATCGGACAGAGGGGGGAGGGGGGGTTTAAAAAAGCAGAAATTTGGTGGACGTCATATTTGAATCGTCCCAAATATAACAGAAATTTTTGCGTATGTGCCATATTTTCTGCTATGTAACAAGCGGTAAGGTGTGAAAATAAACTAGTCAAACCTTCTCGAAGCAAAAGATAGTGAATCGACGCCGTTACCTTACGTGCCTGTTGCCATTCATGTTAAAAGAGAAGGACATTCGAATGGCACGTCATATTTACGATGAACGTGCTTTGGCTTTAATGTTACTTGTAACCAATGGCCCTTTGAAAGGCCTCAAGGGAGTTAAAGCACAGAGAACAGACTACCAGGTAATCGATAAAAAGTGTGTAAAAGGTTTTTATGTAATCTACGAGTAATCCTTCTATAGAGCACCCCTCGAGCAGTAAGTGGCAAACTAAATCTTGATGTCACTGCCATCGCTGCTATGTAACTTCAGCACAAGGAAATATTGATAAAGGTACATGCACATTTTTTGATGCGTTTGGCAAACTATTTCTGGAGGGCGCCACCGACAGATTTTACACACAAAAAATCGATTACTTCCTTCGAGCCTGTTAATCTGTTCTCTGTGGTTAAAGTAAGACTATTGGAATATGTCAAGCTACGCATAATTATATTTAATACAATAATCTGTAGGCTGGTCATTCATTACAATTTCAACTTTTATGATGCACACAAGTGATTTTTAAAAAAAATCTATATCTTAATGGTTGCAGGCGTTGTACTTATGAACCCTCGTCCACGTATTGTCAAAGCCACCATTGCGTTCAATGAAGAATTGAATTTGAATATTTCACTTTTGCTCTTAATGGCACTCACAGATTCTTATAAACATACATATGCCTGAAATGCAGTTTACATCAGTCTTTGATCTAATGATCCGATTTAGTCCTACGCCACCCTTTCGTACAACCCTTAGAGTTGTATACCTTGCAGTTTTTTCTATGGTGAATTATGACCTCTTCCTTCGTTAACGTTCCTAATGCATTAGAAAAAAGTTACACATGCATTGGGGTCGAAAACGACCCAAGTTTTGAAAGTGCTCTCATTCATCCATTTTCAATCCGAATTTCGTTTTCTTTACCTCGTTTGAAAACTATGGCCAAAAACTGGCACCCAAGGTATGTTAAGGAATATTTGTTGACTAATGGCCACTTCTGCGTCGGTTCCGGAACACCCAGTACCAGGTCCCGGGGGACATTTTTATATTTTGAGATAATTCATTTTGCGGTACATCAAATCATATTGGCTTGATAAAATAACACTAATGCCAGTGTACCAATAAAATTTCCAGCCAAAATTACCGTTTCACCATCGGTTTCGGGCTATCCGGTACCCGGTTTTTGGCGACATTTTTGGATTCCAGGGCAATTCATCTGCCCGTGTTACCTCGTTTTAAGGTTCAATATAAATACCGGGTACCGGATTATATGCGACTGACACCCCATTGTGCTTCCACAGTTATTTTATAAACGCGATGTGATTTGAGGTACCGCAAAATCCAAAAATGCCCCCAGAAACTGGCATCGGATGTTCCAGAACCGATGGTAAAGTTGCCATTTGGCTTCTAAATGACACTGTTTTACTTTCAGTCTTATTTTATTAAGCCGATGTGATTTTATATGTCGCATTATGAGTTATCCTAAAATATAAAAATGTCCCCAAAAACTGGTTACTGGTTGTTCTAGGACCGATGCTGATGTGGCCGTTTGCCTACAAAATGTCTTTATTATACTTTCAATAGTCTTATGTTATCAATGTGATGAAATTTGACGTGTCGCAATATAAATCATTCTAAAATTCAAAATTGTCCTCAAAAACCGGGTACCGAGTGTTCCGGAACCGATGGTGAAGTGGCCATTCGGGTGCAGAAGTGTCCCCATTGTACTTCCACTAGTCTTATTTTATCAAGCCAAAAAGTATAAAAGTGTCCCCCGGGTCCTGGTAGTGGGTGTTCCGGAACCGACGCAGAAGTGGCCTTGGGTGCCAGGTATTGGGCATATCTTTCAAACGAGGTAAAGAAAACGAAATTCGGATTGAAAATAGATGAATGAGAGCAATTTCAAAACTTGGGTCGTTTTCGACCCCAATGCATAATATGTAACTTTTTTTGCTATGGCACTTCTAGATGTCGCTGAAAGCTGAAACTCCCTAACAATGTTAGTTTTCCAAAGTTAGGAAAAGTCAGAAAATTTCAAGTCTCTAGCTCGTTCCGTTACTGAGTATCAACCTTTGTAAGCATGCCGATGGGTCGAAAACGACCCCAATGCACTAGGAAGGTTAAGAAGGGGGGGTTGTCCCATACAAATGAAATACAAGTTTCCTCATAACTCGGGAACTAATCAAGCAAATGGAACCAAATTTGGCATGTGGGGGTTTTTGAAGGCAGAAATTATTTCTATGGTGTATTAAGACCCCTTGCCTCTCTAAGAGGAATGGCTCTCATACAAATGAAATACGAATGGAGTCAAATTTGGCATGTGGGGACTTTTGGAGGCAGGAATTTTTTTTATGGTGAATTAAGACCCCTCCCTCCTTTAAGAGGGGGAACTCCCATACAAATGAAACACGCATTTCTGCATAACTCGAGAACTAATCAAGCAAATGGAACCAAATTTGATATGTAGGGGTTTTACGATGCCCTTTAAGAGGGGGGGGGGATTCCCATACACATGAAAACAAATTTCTGCATAATTCGAGAACTAATCAAGCAAGCGGAACCAAATTCGGCATGTGAGGTTTTCTGGAGAAAGCAATTTTTTCCATGGTGGATTGAGGTGGTGGGGGACTATCATACAAATAAAACTGAAATTTTTGCGTAACTCAAACTAATCGAACTCGAGAGATTTTAGACTCTTCCATAAAACAGTCAATAACAAGACCACCAAAAACTATTTGTAGTAACACTAGATGATTCAGAGTCTAGGTTTATTTGTTTTCCTAGATCTACTGACCTCTATTACTTTCCTTCAGTTGGGTTCAAACGAGCGGCGGCGAGTAAGATGGAAATCACCACTGCGATATGATACTTTCCGCGAAAAGGTCATTCGAGAATTGGTTTTCCGCAAACTGGTATTCGGCGAAATGTTATACAATCACGGCGAATATTTAAATGATATCCGTTTTAGTTTTTCTGTCTAAACAATGGGGGGAGTTGTTTTCTACTTTAATGTCCGGTAAAATTGGAAATTTGTGCATTGAACTACCCATGCTTTCATAGTTACGTAACTGCCAAAAATGATTTATTCTAAGGTTGAACTCCTCAAAAATGTCATCTGAGATTCCGGATTTATGTACAGCAGTTTAGTTTGTAGCGATACGAAGTTTGTCGGATCAGCTAGTCTTATATATAAAAATGTATTTCTGCCTGTCTGTCCATATGTTCCTTACAGAATCGAAAACTACTGATCGTGATACTGATTAATAACATACTGGAAAAGCGCAAACTCAGATTGAATTTTAAATGCAAAAGAAGGAACTAAAATACGAACATTATTAAAACGTAGTCGCAGACTACGAAAAAACAAAAGTAAACTAGTGAACCGACTATTTTAAACTTACTGAAAGGAGCTAAGTCAAGGGGTCGGACACTCAGCACATAGTGCCCCGGCACTGCAGAGATAGCAAACGGCACACCTCTAAAGCCTTATAAAAATAACATTTATAGGGCTTTACACACCTCCGGTTCAATTTTACATATGAAATGGGAGCACTGCCAGTTGTCAAAATCATCTCGCACGGTTGCCAGATCTATCAGATTTTAACGAATTTAACAAATCTTCCAGTTCGGCACTTTCGGTACAGCACCGGCACAGTTCGGTTCGTTTCAAGTCGCCTAACATAAAAACGGCTGTGCCGAGTGACCGACCCCTTGACCTAAGTATTATTTCATAAAGATCTTACTACATATATCTTTTCATTAGAACTTCTAAATACATACAAATGTGTATCCTATATCCTGGAATGCATTTTTCGCCTTTGTATTTATCATTTTCAATGATTTTTAGGACTACCTACTCAGAAAAGTTAATATTTCGGAAAAGTTAATCGACCCATTCCCCAATCGATTAACTTTTCCGAGAGTCCACTGTACAAATTTCCATTTAACTCATGAACTAATCAAGCAAATGGAGCTTAATTTGGCATATGGGGGTTTTTGAAGGCAGGATTTTTTTTCTGTGGTGTACTGAGACCCCTCTTTCTTTTAAGAAATGAAAAACATATTTCCTCATTTGGGGATCCTCACCCCTGTGATAAGTAGGAAGGATTCTCATACAAATGAAACAAGTGATGCCAGCGACGCGCCGTCGGAAGCACCGGCTACTCAGGGGGTAGCTCCCGCAGAAATCACCTCTGTCTAGGTATATTTGTTTTCCTAAGTCTACTGACCTCTATTACTTTTCTTCAGTTAGGTCCGAACGAACGAAAGCGGAGAGGATCACTCTTACGAAATGGTACTTTCAGAAGGGATAGGGGTCTTAAGTCACCATGAAAAATATTCATGCCCCCAAAATCCTCCACATACCAAATTTGATTTCATTTACTTGATAGTTCTCGAGTTATGCAGAAATTTGTGTGTGATTTGTATGGGAGCCACCTATTCCAAAAGGAGGGGGTCTCGAATCTTCATAAAAAGCTTCCCTGGCCCCAAAAATCCCTACATGCAAATTTTCACTCCGATCGGTTCAATAGTTTTCGATTCTGTAAGGAACATAGAGCAGACAGAAATCCATTTTTATAGGCATAGATTTGTATGGGAGCCCCCCCCCCTTTTAGTGGGAGGAGGGGTCTTTTGCCATCGAGAGAACCTTCGGCAACCCCAAAAAACCCTACATGCAAATTTTCACGCCGATCGGTTCAGTAGTTTTCGATTCTAAAAGGAACATATGGACAGACAGACAGACAGAAATCCATTTTTATAGGTATAGATATAAAAAAATCAACAATTTTTTCTCAAACTACATAATGCGATGTAGGTTCACAAACTTCATTTTCCATGAAAATGTCATGGATCTTGAATGTTTTATGACGTAATTAATCCCGTTGACTCACTGTTGACTACTATCCCCTACTATATTCAGCAAAGTTGCTTATTTTAGTATGTTCTCCAACATTCTGGAAGAATTTTTTTAATTATTTAAAAAAAGTTCGTATTCACTGAATTCAAGGTAACCCTATTGTTATTATTTTATTAATAAACTTCTTCAAGGACACCACCCTTGAAAAGTATTTTAAAAAAATACGGGTTTAAATTAAAATTTTCCGATAAAAATAAAGTACATAAAATTTGGACAAAATCAGAGTACTTTTAAATTTTGATGGTGCCTTATTTTATCGAATTGCTAATACATATATAAAATTTAAATATTTTTCATTAACTCTTTCAGACTTGCGGCTACAAGTTCTTGGTTTGAACACTGTGCTAACTCCAACTAAAGCACCAAACGGATTGAAACCAGCAATAGAAATTTAATTAGATCCTAAATTAAGATATTATAACTTTAAAAGGAAAAATAAATACAAAAATTAAAACAAAATAAATATATAAATTATAAACAGACTTACAGTTTATGTATTTAAATCGTTTTAACGTAAGAACAAGAAAAAATGCTTCACAGGTGCATATAATACACGCTATGAATTAGGTATTTATTAATCCCACACTAAGCTCGCTGAACGCGGTGATAGGGGACACGACAACTATCGTTCTGATGACATTAAAAATTATCTTGTTCCCAGCCGATTTTGGGTACAATGTTTCCTTGCCTAGATTGGCAACATTACATCCAAAATGGGTCGGTAAATAGATAATTTTTGATGTAAGAACGATAACTGTTGTGTTCCCTATATCACCACGTTCGGCGAGCGTAGTGCGGGATTCATAAATACACAATTCATGGTGTGTACTATAAAAAACCATATAAAAAGTATTAAAATCCATAAGAAAATTCTTCCATTAATCATATAGTTTTCGTATGAAAATTATTGGTCTTTTTTATGAAAATTATACGGGGCCGCTATAATTCCCATACGACATATATTAACATTTCATATCGTAATCGTATGATTTGCATTTGAGAAAATGTTAATTTTCATAAGAAATCTGTATGTTTTTCGATGCACGATGTATGAAAATCATAAGTTTGGTTCGATTGATTTTCATCAAAAAATCGTATGATATGCATTTGAAAAAATATTAAATTTCATAAGAAATCGCTATGTTCTTCGATACAGGATGTATGAAAATCATAAGCGTGGTTCGATTGATTATCATTAGAAAATCGTATGATTAACATAGTATTTTGCTTTGGCAAAAAAACATAAGTATTTCCTATGAAAATCTTATGTAAATTTCGCTGAGTTATTCATGAGACTTGGGGAAGGAATTTAGTATTGTATTTATCAAGGGGTCGGTCACTCGGCACAGCCGTTTTTATGTTAGGCGACTTGAAACGAACCGAACTGTGCCGGTGCTGTACCGAAAGTGCCGAACTGGAAGATTTGTTAAATTCGTTAAAATCTGATAGATCTGGCAACCGTGCGAGATGATTTTGACAACTGGCAGTGCTCCCATTTCATATGTAAAATTGAACCGGAGGTGTGTAAAGCCCTATAAATGTTATTTTTATAAGGCTTTAGAGGTGTGCCGTTTGCTATCTCTGCAGTGCCGGGGCACTATGTGCTGAGTGTCCGACCCCTTGATATTTATACTATCTCTTTGATCAATCATTGATCTTACATTAATAATATTTACATCGTATAATTATTATATTGAACAATCTATTACTTTACATTGGTGATCGAATCAAAACTATTTCTAACGTACATTACTTGGTCGTGTAATCATATAAAGATCGGAAATATGGCTGGTAAATATCCCTTCGCCGATCATTTACTCAATGATGAGGTAGATTACGAACTTAAACTACGGAATGATAAAGAGGTGGCAAGTGATTTAGACACGAAGCGAAGATTGCTAAGGAGACTTTTTAAAAGGGACGTAAAAGACAACCTAGAGTATATTTCAATATACACCATTGAGCAGGAATTAGACTTGGTTTCGTCAAGAGTGAATGCTATACGAGATGGTTTGAGTAAAGGAATGGACGGAAAATCAATTTCGCGTCTTAAACATTATTACTGGAGAATAACTCGCTGTCCTACTTCCGACGATAAGGCCCAGGCAATGAAAGACTTCATGATTGACGGAATTGTTGAACTTTTAAATAAACATGCTCCAAAAGATTCAACAGTACCACTGGAGCATACCGAATACCACGAATCGTCCGAAGAAACTGGGGCAGCAGGGGGAGCAACTCCGCGTATTTTGGCCACAGACTCGACTCACGAGAGAGGACAGGAGATGCCTGTAATAAGTCCAGTTCGTCAACGCGGAAATGATAGTCTAGGAGCATATAGGAAAAGTATGCAAATCAGCCCGGGGAACCAGGGTAATAATGATGCAGAGGACATAATTAAGCTTCCTTTGGTTAAAGAGCACCAAAGAGTACTGAATGAACTGTCTCAGGTTTACAAGATGAATCAAATATTGCAAAAGGAGATGCAGGATATGAATATGAAAATGAGTCAGTGTATGGAGAGGAACGAACAATTATCAAAACACGAAAAACATATGGAAATGACTAAACCTAAGCAACAACAGCAAATGGGACCACGAAACAAACCTGTGCAGAGCTATGCTCCACCGCGATTAGAATCGAGCTGGCCTTGGGAAAATGAAGGGCAGCAGATGAGAAGAGACCAGAAAAATAAGTTGAGTTATGATGCACAACCAATAATCAAGGAAGTTGGACCATCGACTATGCCGTACAGAATTTCGAGGCAGGGCGATGCACCTAGCGAGACAAGCGACGAGGAAGACCAGTATAGCACAACTACGCAAGCGACAACGGATCGCAGACGACGGACCGACGATCGCATGCAATATGACCGACGAATCGAGAAATGGAACATCTTCTTCACAGGTGAGTCGAAATCATCGACCATTGAAGATTTCATCTACAAAGTGAAGGTATTAGCCAATATGAATGGGATTCCACAGGATAGCCTGTTAAGCAACGTACACCTACTTTTACGTGGCGATGCTGCAAACTGGTTCTTTACACATTACGATGCTTCGTGGAATTGGACAGTTTTTGAGGCGCACATTCGGTTTCGATTTGGCAACCCTAACCAAGAGCAGGGAAATCGCCAACGTATTTACGACAGAAAACAGCAACGAGGAGAGACTCTCATTGCTTTCGTTACAGAGATCGAAAGAATGAATAAATTGCTGACGAAGCCTCTGTCTAGGCGCAGAAAATTCGAAATTGTGTGGAGAACATGCTGTGGGAGTAGAATAACCACCGGCTTGTCTCTGATACACTGATACAACGATACAGGTATAACTGCGTCACCTCATTTTTATATTCACATTGGTTTGTATTCATATTTTCTTTGTTCTGCTGACGAATCGAAGCATAATAAAAGTTGTTCCTTTTCTCGAGCATAACGCGTTTGGTCTTTTGGTTTAAATATCTACTTTCCCGTGTTCTCTCCGTCGCGCCCTGTCATCACATGCGCCATCACTATCGGGCCAAATTAGCTTGTTTTTCAGTAACCACTCTTGAGGAACTGAAACACGTCAATTATAGGATTGACGCTAGTGACCCTGCTCTACATCCATTGGGACCGCGACATGTGGTAAATAGCGTGGAAATGGATGAAAGCGATACATAATCTGAAGAAGTAAACGCTATAAACAGAAACAATGCCCAATTTCGCCGCTCTTCGGACAATCGCGATAAGATTACCCGTCCAGTTCGTACAGATGATTCACGGGAAGCAAGAACAGTAACTTGTTGGAACTGCAACAGCACTGGGCATCTTTGGAGAGAATGTAGAAATCAGAAAACGATTTTCTGTTATGTGTGCGGAAACCCAGGGAAGATCGTAAGAAATTGCGACAAACATCCCAGAAGTTCTGGCCAAGAAAAGGTGATGGGAAATCAGCAATCGGAAAACTAACTCCGGGGAGCGAATATGGGAAATCTAGCACCCCTGAACAGAAAACACCTAATTCCCAACCTTTCCTAGATCCGTTACAAAATCTTTCTGAAATTCATGTAAGAACTAACCAGTGTCCGCACTTGAAAGTAGCAATCTTTGATACAGTGTTAGAAGCGCTGTTAGACTCAGGAGTAAGTGTGAGTGTAACAAATTCAAAAGAGATTGTGGAGCAATATGGGCTAAAGATTTTCGAATCACCAGTTCACATTTGCACTAGAGATGGTCGGGTAGCGGAAAATTTGCCCGAAACCCGCACCCGACCCGTACCCGCCGGGTTCGGGTCGGGTTCGGGTATTGGAAAAAAATAATTTGCGGGTTCGGGTCGGGTACGGGTTCTTAATTTTTGTTTTTGAAACCGGGTACGGGTCGGGTCGGGTATCTCTATTGACCACATTTAACACTAAAGATGGTCGGGTACCCGTACCCGACGGGTTGCGGTCGGGTTCGGGTATCAAAAATAATAAACTTGCGGGTTCGGGTCGGATACGGGTTTTCAATTTTTTTCTTAATCGGGTACGGGTCGGGTTCGGGTATTCAAATTTTCATACCCGACCATCTCTAATTTGCACGGCAGATCGAACTCAGTACTCGTGTTTAGGCTACGCTAATATCCCTATAACGTTTAGAAACAAAACAAAGGTTATATCGGTGATTATCGTTCCACAAATCACCAGGAAACTGATATTGGGAATCGACTTTTGGAAAGCTTTCGGGATAAAACCAATGATAGAAGGTGAGTCCGGATATGAGGAAATAACAGAAATAAAAACCCAGCCATCTTCACATCAAGAAGATATGTACCACTTCTTTATACAGCCGATTGACTCGTTACCCGCAATCAAACAACAAATACCATACGAGACTTTGGATATACCAGGATTAGACCTACCGGAACCGTCAAAGGTAACTCCGGATACAATCGAAACGGAACATGAACTGACAACAAGGGAGAAAGCAGAGCTGGCGGAAGTCATACGAGCCTTTAGTTGCACGACAGATAGCAATTTGGGACGAACAAGTTTGCTACAACATGAAATTAACCTTCGGGAAGAAACCAAACCACGACGACAGCCGATATACCGTTGTTCACCATCGATACAAGCAGAAATGGACCGTGAGATAGAGCGTTATAAAAAGATTGACGTGATTGAGGAGTGCTCAAGTGAATGGGCCAACCCTTTAGTTCCTGTTCGCAAGGCAAACGGGAAACTTAGAGTGTGCTTGGATTCTCACAGAATAAATCCTTTGACCAAGAAGGACTCTTACCCAATGAGGGACATGAAAGGAATCTTTCATCGCCTTGAAAGTGCTAAATACTTTTCGGTGATCGACCTGAAGGACGCGTACTTTCAAATCCCCTTAAAAGAAGAATGCACTACACAGCCTTTAGGACATCCAAGGGGTTATTTAGGTTCAAGGTGTGTCCATTTGGTCTGACTAATGCACCTTTCACTATGTGTAGATTGATGGACAAGGTAATAGGTTTCGATATGGAACCACACGTGTTCGTGTACCTAGATGACATTGTGGTGGCAACCAAAACTCTAAAGGAACATTTTAGGCTACTACGAATTGTCGCTGACCGTCTACGGAAAGCAAATTTAACAATTTCGCTGGACAAATCTCGCTTCTGTAGAAAGCAGGTAAACTATTTGGGATATTTGCTAACGAACGAGGGTGTAGCAATAGATAATGCACGGATTGAGCCTATTTTGAACTACTGCAGGCCAAAGAATGTAAAAGACGTTCGTCGGTTGCTTGGACTTGCTGGATTTTATCAACGTTTCATCGGAAATTATAGTAAAATCGTAGCACCAGTCACAGACCTGTTAAAAAAAGGACAAACGAAGTTTCAGTGGACCGAAGCGGCAGAAGAAGGATTTCAGCAGCTGAAATCAGCGTTAATATCAGCTCCAATTCTGGCCAACCCAGTATTTGATTTGCCATTTACGATAGAGTCAGACGCTTCAGATAACGCAGTGGGGGCAGCTTTGATTCAAAATATTGACGGAGAACCCAGGGTAATAGCATATTTTAGTAAAAAGCTTAGTAGCAGTAGCACTCAGAAGAGGTATGCGAGTGTCGAAAAAGAGTGTCTTGGGGTACTATTGGCTATTGAACACTTTCGACACTTCGTAGAAGGATCGAAGTTTAAAGTCGTTACTGATGCGCGCAGTTTACTGTGGCTGTTTACGATAGGAGTAGAATCGGGGAACTCGAAACTTTTAAGATGGGCATTAAAGATTCAGTCATATGACAGAACTAGAGTATCGTAAAGGAAAGCAAAATATAACCGCGGACTGCTTATCTCGTTCGGTGGAAACAATATCATTAGTCTCCCTCGATCCTGATTATAAAGACTTGATAGAGAAAATTATACAGAACCCTCAGGATTACTCGGACTTTCGAATAGTAGACGGACAGATTTACAGACTAGTAAACAAAGCAGATGGGATGGAAGATGCTAGATTTTGTTGGAAACGGTATCCACCAAAAGCAGAAAGAACTGATATCGTTCGGCTCATACACGACAAAGCACACCTGGGTTACGAGAAGACCCTGGCGGCAGTAAGAGAACGTTTCTTTTGGCCGCTGATGAGCACGGAAATCAAGCGTTTTTGTCAGAGCTGCAAAGCATGCCAGACAAGCAAGGCGACGAATGTAAATACGACCACACCGTTAAAAATACGAAAGAAAATCGCTGAATATCCGTGGCAATTCATCACCATGGATTATGTTGGACCCCTACCCGTATCTGGCAAAGCAAAAAACACGTACTTATTGGTAATCACGGATGTCTTCAGTAAATTCGTGTTAATACAACCGTTTAGGCAAGCGAAAGCTGAATCACTGGTACCATTCGTCGAAAACATGGTTTTCCAACTATTTGGTGTACCAGAAGTGGTGCTCACAGATAATGGAACTCAATTCATTTCTAGACAGTTCCAAGATCTGTTGAGTAGATATAACGTAACCCATTGGAAGACCCCCAGCTATCATCCGCAGATCAACGATTCTGAGCGCGTTAACCGAGTCATGACCACAGCAATTAGAGTCACAATTAAGAAAGACCATAAAGATTGGGCGAACAATATTCAGATGATCGCGAACGCGATTCGTAACTCGGTACACGAATCTACGAAACATAAGCCGTACTTTGTGGTATTCGGAAGGAATATGATTTCAGACGGGCAAGAGTATCGTCATTTAAGAGATACAGCAGGCAGCGACAGTCATGGTAACGACGAAAGAGACAAATTGTATTCGGAGGTACGCGAAAACCTGAAAAAAGCATTCGAAAAGCATTCCAAATACTATAACTTGCGATCCAATTCGAATTGTCCACAATACTCAATGGGAGAGAAAGTTCTTAAGCGAAACACTGAGCTATCGGATAAGGGCAAGGGCTTTTGCGCGAAACTGGCTCCCAAATACGTCCCCGCAATTGTCAAGCGAGTTGTAGGAGAACACTGCTATGAGTTAGAGGACGAGAAAGGGAAGAGAATAGGGGTATTCCACTGTAAATACCTAAAAAAGTTTCATTTGCCGGACTCTTAACTCATATGAACTTCAATCATTAGCTATGCACCTTCACATGAAGCAACCAAGCACCAAAAATCCTTCAATGGCAACAACCACGTCCTCCTCGAAACGAGTTGAGTTGAAATAACTATTTCCTCCTCGGTTCGAGTTGAGTTGACCACACTTCCCAGCTATGTGCCTTCTTTCGAAGCAACAACGCATCTAAGATGCACCAAAACACCTTAAAAGGCAACACACCTATCTCGCGATACAACACAGTTTTCCCAACTAACCGCCTTGTACGGTAACCGTCGTTCTTCACATCGACCGGAGAATGAACACAAGTTCAGCTATGTAACTTCTTCTTCGGAAGTAACCAAGCATCAAGGTATGCACAAAAACTCTTTAAAGGAAACAACCACCTCTTCTAGAAACTAGTCGACTCGAAATATTCATTTCTTCCTCGATTCGAGTTGATTTGAACACACTTCGTAGCTGCATTCCTCTTTGCGAGACAGCGAGGTGTCTCAAATGCACTAGAAAATGCCATCCGTTTCAAAAGTACCACATCTTACACTCAAAATATTCTGCACATAGCTAATGGTAAATTTCCATATGAAATTCCAGATGGTTATCATGTGCCACATATAAGCACAATCCGCCTAGAAATACACATAAAAATTATACGGATATGAATAGCATGGTGCAATTATTCACATTAAATATATACGCATATGAATTGTATGTGCAAAAGTTTCGCGTACCCATAAATTATAACTGTTTGACATATAAAGTTCATTGACTGGGCACATTGCAAAAATCTATGTGTGGGACACATAGAAACTATACGAAAAGTTTTCTCAGTGTAGGATTGGGTTATTCCATTCATGCGCCGAGTGCAGTCGATGTCGCTCACTGCCGTCGTCAATTAACTCAGAGTAATTGATCACCCGCTAAGCCTTCTTATTCTTCCGTCGAGCAGACCTCGATTACATCCATTTTGGCTTTCGATAACTGTCGCTGCTAGAGCGGAATGATAAAAATAAATAATTTAGCTGGAGGCATTATCGCTTCCAGAGGTAGAGCAAACAAGCTGCTTAGCTAGACGCGCCAACGATGTAATCAAATAAACATGCCAGAAAACGATCCATCTGATCGGGAGTAGGAAAATCAGAATATGAAAAGGAATCTGAAAAACCATCTCGCGCATGGATTATGTACTGATTAGACTATTTATTTAGGGCATGAAAGATTAAGCCACTCCCATGTGTCGCATTTAGAATTTCTTTCTCTTTTTATCGTTAGGACGCAATGAGGAGTGTTCAAACAATTATAGTGTTTTAGAATAAGCACCCGTTAGACTCCAGAAGGAAAATAAATGAAAATTATGGATATTTGAAGAAGAGTCTGGTATCTAAAGGGACATAGTATATAAGTAAATTTTTCTGGGATGCTTTACATAAGTATCCATCGATTATTCAACGCGTAGCTTTAAGACGACAATTGTAACTTTTTTCAATAAAGTTAAGTTTTCCTGGGAATAGTTTCCCACATAGCAGTAAAGTGAAGTGAATTAATCAGCACGAGTGAATATCACATCCAATTTCAAAGTACGACCTAGTCGGAAAACTGACTTTGGAGCAACAACGAAAACCACCGGCTAAGACCATCTCTAGCCAAACTAAATGTTGCTCGCGACAACATTTAATGGTGGCTCCAGAGAGGAATATTTAAATGACCAACGTCTGATTAAAGACTTGGCCTTTAAATTACCAACAACATTGCATCAAAAATGGTTGATGCACCTTAATGAGGAGAGACTCATGTCAACTCCTAAAAACCCCTATACGGCTCCAACATTAGAAAATTTTTATAAGTGGTTGAAACCACAAGAAACTCTTGCGAACATGTTAATCGCGGAAAGAGGCGTTAACTATGAAAGAACAAGACCAGACCGGGTGAATTTCCTCGGTAATAAACAGTCCAGATGCTTTGCTTGCAAGGGCGATCATCGTTTATCTGATTGCTTAAATTTTAAAAGGATGCCACTTGACAAAAGAAGGCAATTCACAAGGGAAAGGAAAATTTGTTTCTCTTGTTGTAATTACAGCAACCATAGAATGCAGGATTGCAAGATTGGTAAAACATGTGGTGTTGACGGTTGCACATTGAAGCACCATCCATTGCTGCACGCGCCCTTTAATACAAGAAACAACAATTCAGACACGCCAAGAAGACAACCTGAAAATGTAAATTGTCTTGTGCAAAATAACAAGACTATCTACTATCAAGTAGTGCCGATTACAATAATCGGCGAAGACTGCGAATATAAAACATTCGCTTTCTTTGATACAGGTTCGTCTGTAAGTTTGATCAAAGAACAAGTTGCAAATGATGTTAAAGCAACAGGTTCATGTGTTCCGCTAACGCTTGCCTGGACCAATGGAGAAGTCCAGGAAGAACGGAATAGTCAGGTAATACAAATTAAGGTCCAAGCCGATAATGGACAAATCTTTACCATTAAAAACATGAGAACAGTTGATGAACTGAATTTACCTGTTCAATCAATAGATATGAAACAATTAAAATCACGATATCCTTACCTTCGTGATGTAAATATGCGATCATATGAGCAAGCGGTACCCACCATACTATTGGGGCTACCTCATGCTTATTTATTTAAGGCAATAGCAGAACGCTCGAGGGGAAATAATGAGCCCATTGCCAAACAAACAAAATTGGGATGGACTATTTTTGGTGGTAGCGAAGTTAATACTAACACCCAAAACTTGTTCTCCATAGATGAAGTCATTGAAGAAGAGAAGTCAATTAGAGAAATGATGTCGAATTACTTCTCAACAGAAGCCTTTGGGGTAAAAGTCCCACAAAGCAACCTGATTCCGAAAGCGGATGAGCAAGCCATTAAAATAATGGAAAACACCTTAACAAAAACTAACCAGGGCTATGAGATTGGCCTGTTATGGAAAAATGAAGACGTGAAATTTCCAAACAGCTTTAAAACTGCGTTGGGACGTCTTCTAATACAAGAAAGAAAGATGGATAAGGATCCAACGCTAAGAGATTGGTATAATGCCAAGATAAAAGAATATGTCGAAAAGGGATATATGCGTAAATTAACAGTTGAAGAGTATATGAAAAGTACTCCAAAAACATTTTATCTCCCTCACTTTGTGACTATAAACAAAAATAAGCAGCCGCCGAAACCAAGACTAGTATTCGACGCAGCTGCAAAAATGGAGGGCGTTTCCCTCAATTCTCAATTGCTATCAGGACCAGATATGACTGAATCAGCCTTAGGAATCAAGATGCGCTTTAGAGAAGCACCATTCGCGATTTCAGGCGATATTCAAGAGATGTTCCATCGAGTTGGAATAATAAAAGAAGATCGGCAAGCCCAACGAATCCTCTTCAGGGAAAGTTCCAAGGTTCGTTTGGACGTTTACGAGATGCAAGTAATGACGTTTGGTGCGACATGCTCGCCAGCTTGCGCGCAATTCGTAAAGAACACAAACGCGAAAAACTTCTTAAGCGAAAGTCCTGATGCAGTAGAAGCAATTATCAGAAATCATTATGTAGATGATTATCTAGATAGCTTCCATGACATAACTAATGCGACAAGAATAGTTTCAGATGTAATTCGCATACATGATGGGGCAAGCTTTAAAATAAGAGGCTTTGTTTCAAATTCTAAAGAACTACTCAGCAAATTGCCAGCTGATAGAATATCGCCAATAAAAGAAGTCTCTCTTGATGAAGAGCAAAACTTCGAGAAAATATTGGGCATGTATTGGAATACACAATCCGATACATTTAAATACAAATTAAAAATACCTGAAGCAGTCACATTAGAACCAACGAAAAGAGAAGTTTTGTCTTTCATTATGAGTGTGTATGACCCATTAGGACTCATATCTCACATAACGATAGAATCAAAATTAATAATGCAAGATTTGTGGCGCACTGGTATTGAATGGGATGATAAAATTCCCGACAATTTTAATAAAACTTGGCAAAACTGGATAAAAAAGCTATCGGTACTTGAGAACTTGAGTATTCCAAGATGTTACTCTTTTCAACAAAAGGAATCTAGAAGAGAACTTCATATATTTTGCGACGCATCATTAAAGGCATACGCAACTGTAATATATATGAGAACTATGTCACATTTGCAAACTGATGTCACTATAGTCGCCGCCAAAGCTAGAGTCGCGCCTACGAAAATTATATCGGTGCCGCGACTAGAGCTGCAGGCAGCAGTTTTGGGAACTCGTTTATTAAACACAGTACAAAGCGAGTTAAGATTAACTATCCACAAAACAATCTTTTGGACTGATTCGAAAACAGTCTTGAGCTGGATAAAATCAGATGTTAGAAAATATAAGCAGTTTGTGCAATATCGAGTAAGTGAGATTCTCGATAGTACAATGGAATCTCAATGGAGATATATAGATTCCGCATCAAACCCTGCTGATGAAGGAACAAAGGTAATTTCATCAGAGTCTAAATTTATAGAAGGCCCATCCTTTTTAAAACTAAAGGAATCCGAATGGCCAACGAAATTCAATGATATATCAATTAAAGAGTCGTGTCATGAAGAATTACGACCCATGTATACGCTAAAGGAAATCGATAAGCCACAGTTCGATATTTTATGTATTACTTGGTGCTCTGATTGGAATCGATTGAAAAGAGCACTCTGCATAATTAAAAAGTTCGCACAATTTATTAAAAGTAAAAAGCGAAACTTACCCTTTAATAGCATAATAACCGCTTCTGATATGCAGCAAGCTGAAGAGTTTTTGATTCGAACCGCTCAATGGAATACGTTTCCTGATGAGATGGTGGAATTGCAAACTACTGGAACGGTTGATAAAAGCAGTAGGATTCGAACTCTCACGCCGTTTGTGGCAGACAACGGTATAATGAGATCAGAAACACGTTACAAAAATACGAAATTTGTGCCATATGCGGCTCGATATCCCTACATTTTACCAGATAAACATCATGTATCTGAGTTAATACTGAAACACCAACATGAGCGTTTCAAGCATAAGAAAATGAAGGCTGCTATAGCAGCAGTCCAACAGAAATATCATATCATTCACATTGACGCCGGTATGAGAAAAATTAAAAATCGTTGCCAGCGTTGTAAGAATGAATCTGCGAGAGCAAAGGCGCCTAAAATGGCACCATTGCCCGAGTGTAGATTACAGCCATTCGTAAAGCCGTTTACACATACGGGAGTGGATTATTTTGGTCCATATAACGTATCGGTTAATAGACGATCGGAGAAAAGATGGGGAGCTCTATTTACATGTATGACAACTAGAGCTGTTTATATAGAAGTAGCACAGAACTTAAGTGCAGATGCATTTTTATTGTGCCTCACTACAGTCCAAGCTAGACGAGGTAGAATTAAGCACCTTTATAGCGATAACGGAACTAATTTTGTTGGAGCAGATAACGAGCTGAAAAAACTTCAACGTCGATTGTCTACTGAAGGAATTGAATGGCATTTTAATACTCCAGCATCTCCACACCACGGTGGATGCTGGGAGAGGCAGGTGTACGAAATAAACACTTTAATGCCCAGTGAAACAATGCCTGAGCACGTCTTTAGACACCTTTTGGCAGAAATTGAATTTATAATAAATTGTAGGCCACTAACAGCCATTTCACTTGACGCCACTGATGATGAACCACTCACTCCAAACCACTTTTTATTTGGATGCGCCGGGGAATCAGAACCTTCCCTGAATGACACCTCCAAAGCGGAAGCGTCAAGACAACAGTGGAAGCGCGTTCAACTACTAGCAAAAAATTGTTGGGATCGTTGGTTACATGAGTATCTTCCTTCAATCGCAAGGAGATCCAAATGGACAGAAGAGATTCGCAATATACGTGTTGGTGACATCGTAATGATAGCCGATGATCATCATAAAGCAAAGTGGCAAAAAGGAATGGTAATAGAAGTACATCCGGGCAAAGACCAAAAGGTTCGCTCGGCCACAATCAGAACGACGACAGGAATATTAAAAAGACCCGTTGTTAAGTTAGCCGTACTAGATGTAAACCCTCCGAGTGAAGAGGGAGGTACCGCAAAAGAAGAAGATTTGGGCGTTGAACTCAAACAAACAATAAAGCAAAATTTTGAAGAGCAAAGTTCTAGGAAGCCGCATGCTGTAAAGTCAAGTGCAGGCAATAAACATAACTTTGTTGGTGTAGTAAAAAGAACGCCAACCGAAATATTTAAACCATACGAATATGGGAAGAGAAAATGCATTGATCTTGACGAAGTCAAACGGATTGCAGCTCAAATTTCAAAACCCGAACCAAAGCGTAAGAGAAAAGCTATAATTAGACCCTGGACGTGGGGTAATTTACTTATGCTTATTTACATTATATGTGCGGCATTCGGATCCGTGTTTTCCTATGAAGGTTCCGGGCTAATCGCTTATGACTGCGGCAATCCTGAAGTTAACTTAACAAGTTATTCATTATTAGATGTAGCATCTTGTATTCCACCTTCCAACAATTTAACGACGGAAGAAGTGCAAATACAGGTCTTGCAACGTAATGTCAAAAGCGAAATACATGTATTCCAATGCAAGGTGATAATGAAGCGCCGAATTAAGCATTGTGGTATGCATTCGCATACATCTGAATTCGAGAGGGGTTATGCTTACATGGTGAAAGAGTTTACTGCAGAAGAATGTAGACTTTCACATCAACTTAATAGAGTGACACTTACAGACACTCATACGATTCGCGAACTAAAACGAAACTCTACAGTTAGAGGTGAGAAACTCATTGTGGGTTCCGTTTCTGGAAGTAGTTGCGTAGGCGGGAGGCATTGGACACCCGAATATACGTGGGAGAATGCATTGGTTTTTTACGAGTATGAGATAACGTTACAAGATTATGTAGCAACAGTTGACTTCGAAAGCGATACTGTATATTTGAGAAACGGTATAAATTGCTTTTATTCCCAAGGACGATGTTTAGATTCAGAAGACGGATACATCACCTGGGACGTAAACCTTAATAAAAAATGCGAAGAAACTGAGTTCGAAGTTATTTACGAGGGTACAGTAAACAAAACTAAAAACGAAAATAAACACGAAGGTCGTAAAGCGATAAATGTTATCTACAGCACAATCTCCAAGTCGAATTTGTTTTCTATTCGTGCTAGGGAGCAAACGAAAATTTGTGGTAATGTTGGTTTTACAACTGATCACCCACGAATATTAATAGTAGAAGTAGTTGGCTTCAACTCTCCCTTTATTAGACGATCTACATCAGGTAGAAATTTTGACTTGTTTACATACTTCAACTCAAAAATAACAATCGTCGAAAATTATATTGGTCAGAGCATGACTGAACTTTACAATACAGTTATGACTGAAATATGTAAAGTCGATAAAACGCTAATGGAAACAAGATTAACATTAGCACGATTAAATCCTACGGAATTTGTTTCTAGCATAATTAAGCGGTCCGGATATACGGCCGTTGTAGCAGGTGAAGTTTTACACATTTTGGAGTGTAAACCAGTTTACGTAATGCCCAGGTCGGAAGAAAACTGCTATCAAGAGATACCAGTAAATTATAATAACAAATCAATGTTTATATCACCTGTGACCAGAATTCTGCAAATTAGAGGGACGCAAATTGATTGCACACCTTTACTCCCTGCCAAATTTCGAATCGGTGGTAGATGGTATACCACAGATAGTCGTATACGAGAGACTACCGCTCCGTTACAGCTTGCAACGGATATTCTTACTACATGGTCCTACACACCGCTACCAAATCTTATGCAAAGTGGAGTATATGATGCGGACAGTGTCGAAAAAATGAGGAATATGATATATGAATAGGGAGACAGACGTATAGCGTCTAACGTACTACACAAAATCCTAGTTGGTCAGCGACCCGATGTTCAAGGATTTCGTTTCGATGCGCTTGTTTCAAGTAAGATAGTTGAAAACGTCATCGAAATATATTGGAGTAAGTTGATGTCCTGGTCAACTTGGCTGGGGAATATAACTTCTACATTTATTGGAATATACATGATTGGTAGGATAATTAAATTTGTAATTGATACTTTTATGCACGGACGTATATTATATGATATATACGGTCTCGGTTGGCAACTTATAGCATCATTTTGGGATTCACTAACGAGCTTCTTGTCCCACCGAGATTCAATGAGAAGAATGGCCCAAAAGAATGAAACAAATGAAATAAGTCTACATATTGAAAGTGCACCAAGGGAGGCCGATCTGCCGGCTGCACCCGAAGCATATTTATATCCAAAAATACAACAAATTAATTAGTAAATCTAGGATGATTTACGGGCCCCGGAATGTCGCTGCTAGAGCGGAATGATAAAAATAAATAACTTAGCTGGAGGCATTATCGCTTCCAGAGGTAGAGCAAACAAGCTGCTTAGCTAGACGCGCCAACGATGTAATCAAATAAACATGCCAGAAAACGATCCATCTGATCGGGAGTAGGAAAATCAGAATATGAAAAGGAATCTGAAAAACCATCTCGCGCATGGATTATGTACTGATTAGACTATTTATTTAGGGCATGAAAGATTAAGCCACTTCCATGTGTCGCATTTAGAATTTCTTTCTCTTTTTATCGTTAGGACGCAATGAGGAGTGTTCAAACAATTATAGTGTTTTAGAATAAGCACCCGTTAGACTCCAGAAGGAAAATAAATGAAAATTATGGATATTTGAAGAAGAGTCTGGTATCTAAAGGGACATAGTATATAAGTAAATTTTTCTGGGATGCTTTACATAAGTATCCATCGATTATTCAACGCGTAGCTTTAAGACGACAATTGTAACTTTTTTCAATAAAGTTAAGTTTTCCTGGGAATAGTTTCCCACATAGCAGTAAAGTGAAGTGAATTAATCAGCACGAGTGAATATCACATCCAATTTCAAAGTACGACCTAGTCGGAAAACTGACTTTGGAGCAACAACGAAAACCACCGGCTAAGACCATCTCTAGCCAAACTAAATGTTGCTCGCGACAACAATAACATTTAGCATCCAATTGTTGATTTCAGTAGAGTATTTTTTTCATCATCCGATTGCTCATGTTAGCAGTTGTTAGTTTGATAGTCCGGCCGCGCATATTATGCGCCTATCTGCAATAGCTCAGGTTACGCGTAATGAAGAGGATCCAGATTAGAAAATCCCACGACGCAGCTCCTGGAAATAAGACCACAAAATACTCAGTTCTTTGAGGGAGGATTCGTAAGTAAATACTCCCCCCGTAAGAATCGTAGTTTATAGCCTCATTTTCGTTTATCCAAGCAAAGATTCCATCCAGTTTCTTGAAGATTTTTAATTTTACCCGCGACAAGTAAAAAGTACGGACACACGTTGTTTGAGAATTTTTATCACTTTGGTAGTTTCCGTTCGTTTGACAGTTCGGTCTCTGTGTGTTGGCGGAACTTTCGAGGAAAAGTAGTAAGACACCTGTCTTTTAGCAGCACGTACTGGTGCAGCTTTAAAGCTGCAATTTATTTTAATTGTAAATAGTTAAGTTTAGTTTTAATTTGATTTTAAACTTACATTTTTAGTATTCTTTGTTCTATAGGTTAGCTTTCCTCCTTTGTTCTGACTTTCAACTATCTTTCCGTCCTATAGTTTCCAAGATTTTAAGTTACATTTTAAATATTTATATAATTTTATTTGTTTTCCTACCTTTCGACTATCTCTAACTTTTCAATCACTTCCCGTTTCTCTGTGCTTTACTAAACACTATAATTTATACTAATTTTATATATCAAACTTTTAACTTTATCTTCTATCAACTTTAGGCTTTCTTCTTTCAACTCGAAATGACTTCACTTTTCTTGTGTCAAATTTCTTCTACCTTTGAAACGAGCAGCGCTGTCAGCCTGACAGTCGCGTTCGATTTTGCGAAAGGGCGAAACCGGTACTCACTCAATTCGATCGCACAGTGATGGGTGCGTCAACACTGTGATTGCAGAGGCGGCGTGAAAAATTTCCATAAGGTAGGGGTGAAATATTTCAGGGATTTATTTTAGGGATTTTTATGCTGTTTCTTTTGATCATTTTGAAATGATGTAGAAATGTATGCATATGTTTGGGGTTCTGCGTTTCGGGAAGAAAGTCCGTGTTTGGCCTGAAGTATAGCTTCAGGGAGGATAAATTCTTAACGAAACTGTTTCTGCGGTAAATTCAGTTGGAAGTCACGTGCTTGTAGGGAACGAGCCGAGTTAGATGAATCAGCGTAAAACAAATCTAATGAAACTGGAGTATTTACTTGAGTGTAACTGAAACCCCTTGCATAGGAAAAATACCGTCATACGAATGATAAGAGACAAGGAGAGAAATGAATCGTTCAACAAGGTTGCAGAAAATCGCATCCTAGCATTCAAAACGAACAATCTTTCACGAACGCGTTCGGCAGTTTACTTGTCCGTTTGCATTCGTGAACGAAGCGAGCGATGTCACCAGCGTGATTTTTCATGAGCGATCGGTGTTAGACGATTGCTACTGCTATTTTTCATTCTGCTTTGTTCGTCTCCGTTTGTTCCTTACGAGCCGATGCCGTCGGGTAGGAGTCTAGGAGTTCGCCTTCGCAGCGATTTCGTTCATAATGAATAATCGGGACGAGCGCTCATCAAGATTGAAAAAGACTGAACTTTACGCCGGGGAAGCATTTCTGATTATTCTGGTTATTCGAATCAATCAAAACAATTCAATTATGCCACTAAATCGTATAAGAATTAAAGAAGGTATCGTGCCAAATTTTTATTTGAGTTATGCGTAAATTATTTAATCAATCCTCTAATGCCCACCACCGCCTTTTGGTGGCCTCCGCTAGATATAGCCGTAGGATTACGTCTTACCGCAGGGTAACAAAAAATTGCTTACGTCGGCATGATAGCTTTGTCGGACTTTTTAGGTATAATATTGTTGCAATTGTAGCAAAATCACTGATTAATTATATTTAGCCCATTTATGACCTATATTTATAAAATTTTTACATATCAAAATAGCGTCTAGATTATGGTAAAATAGGCAACACGCATTTGTTGTCAAATTCTAAATGCTACTGTACTCGTATTTATTAATGCAAATTTCCGTTAGATAAATGTCGTACTGCGTTATATATCGCACTTGTTAGTGTTAGCTGTAAATGTAATTTATTTTATCACTACCTAAATCTTAACGAATGAGTCTATATTAATTAAACGAGCGAATTACCTTGAATTGTAACTTTTGCTATCTTAATAGTACATAGAAGCTGTTAATAAAATTCTTCAAGTAAACCAAACACTCAACACTTTTATTCTTTCGATTACGAATCTTTATCAGCAATTAGGCAGTTACAAATTATTTTTCAATTCGATTAATCGAACGATTATGAACGATTAACGAGCATTATTCGGGCATTATTCGTACTCATTGAACTATTCGATTAATTCAACTACTCGTGCTGGCAGTATTCGATTAAAAATGATTCGAATATTCCACGTGTTATTCGATTAGTTGAATTAATCGAACGATTAACGGACATCACTAAATATGGCATTCAAAAACCTACACGTGTTGTACAAAATGCAGCAGCGTGAGTAACCGAAGGTTAATAAAAATTGATGAAATTTATTCAAGAAACTTTATTGATGTCAACCAAAAAGAATGGCATTACAGAAATTTATGCGTAGTTCAAAAACCTATAAACTCGACTTTTACTACGCAATGTATATGTTAAAGAATACTATTTCCTCTTACAACTTGTTTTTATTTGCACTTACTGAAATTAATAACAACCAACTTACCCTTACTCAATAATTTCATGAAAAAAGGATCTATCAAAATTTATAGGTGCTGCTATTTTGTTCAAATTTTGTGAACTTATTCAATTTCCAAAAATTTTATGAAAACCAACGCACTACGCAACGTTAACCAATAGATGAATTATATGCCGAAGACGTGTCGATTTCTATCTGAAAGAGCATGTTAGACCGTATAACAAAGGTTCCTTTTACCACTAGGTGGATTAAATCGGGTTTTTATCAAAAAATTAGAAGGATATACCTCTCAAATGAATTAAAGAGCTCGTTGGTAGCTATCAACAAAAAAATTTTAAAATGTTTGGAAAAAAGTGTCTCAATGTAGACGTCTCTCCCATACTGGTTGTTTAAATATCAATGGCCAAATATCCACTGAAAACATTTTAGTTCTTATTTCTCACCGAAAAAGTCAAGAAGAATAACATATACAAATTTGTATTTGTTACTAACATGTAAAGTAGTAATAAATGTATTCTCTACTTATAGCTGCTAAAGCCATAACATTATTAAAATCATCTTCCGTTGTAAACTGCTTCTTTTATTATGCTTCTAGTATTTCTGTCAATGTTAAAGTATTTACAGAGCGGTTCATTTAAAAACTAAGTACATATTTGAAAACTATTTGGCAATAAAAATAAAATACACGCGCAAACGCGGTGATCTACTGTGTGTAATAAACAAATATCTATGTAGTTGACATCTGTTCTAAGGATGACTCATATAAAAAAAATCCTAATGGTACTAAGGAAGCTCCTTTTGCCATTTTAAATATTTTAAATTAGAGTAACTTTTAATCAACTAACGTTTTCATAAATTGAACTACCACCCTGATCTTTGCCAGTTGGTTGAAAGTTTGTGGAATACATTCCCGTATAAGCAATGCAATTCTTACATAAACATAATAGGGGTATTCACGTAATGCTTGCTATGTTGCGTAAACGGTGTATCCCGTGAATATACTTCCGCTATTCGCATTACAGTTCCGGTTGCTAAGGAGATGGAACTGTTATGTGAGTAGCGACAGTATAAATACGCAATACGCCGTATATGTACGCAACACCGCAAGCGCTACGTGAATACCCCTAATACTTATCAATTGCAGCAGAGTTCTGCAGTATGCTAACCATTTATCACGCATCATTATTGCAGGCTCAAAATGCTTTGCTCAAGTTGAACCGTAAAAAGCGCCTGCAAGCGCCTGCAAGCGAAGTGAGTACTTACTTCGATTATTCCCAAAAAATCGCAGCGAACATTCATTTTGATCACTATACGGAAATTCCTCGCTAGCGAAGAGCAATCAGAAAGATCGAACACAACCCGCTTCGTAGAGTAATTATCACATGCACGAGCGACGTCCGTTCGGATTACGAACTGCCGCCGCAAAGAGAACAAACATTCGTGTTCGGTATATGTTCGTATGCGAAAAAGAAGCTGTTCTCATGCGGTGTTACTGATTCAAGCATGATGGGAATCAGTTGTGATATATGCCTCTTAGGGAGGATCCGCAACCTTGTCGTTCAATATGAGATTTACGCATACTGTGGCATGATATAGCATGCTCTAAAAAAGAGTCAGTTTTTGGACGAACGTAGACTTTGACGGACGTTGTTCCGTGTTCCGGAGGACTCGGTTGAAAATAACCGACGGACACGACATTGGCGTAGTGCTCCCAAATAGTGAGTATAGCAAGGGGTCGGACACTCAGCACATAGTGCCCCGGCACTGCAGAGATAGCAAACGGCACACCTCTAAAGCCTTATAAAAATAACATTTATAGGGCTTTATACACCTCCGGTTCAATTTTACATATGAAATGGGAGCACTGCCAGTTGTCAAAATCATCTCGCACGGTTGCCAGATCTATCAGATTTTAACGAATTTAACAAATCTTCCAGTTCGGCACTTTCGGTACAGCACCGGCACAGTTCGGTTCGTTTCAAGTCGCCTAACATAAAAACGGCTGTGCCGAGTGACCGACCCCTTGGAGTATAGTAAATTGAATATATATAGTGGCGTCTGGTAAACGCCTATTCGAGAAAATTTAAAAGATGCTTGTGCGCATCTGGTTGTTTGCTGAACTGCCTCTGTGAGGGCTATTTTTTGTACATACTTGTGTGTATGATTCGCGTGCCTCTGAGAGGGCAGAATAGTTTACTAAAACATGCGTTGTTTGATCGTCTCTGGGAAGGCAGCGTAAATTTGTTTGTATGCGATAGCTCCCCTGAGAGACTTTTAGCATCTCGCTTGAGCGCGTCTGACTATTGGAATACGCTGGTGTGCGCGTATTAGTGGCGTCTGGCAAACGTCCATTTGAGAAAGTTGAAAAGATGCTTGTGCGCATCTGGTTATTTTTTTGCTGCCTCTGTGAGGGCTACTTTTTGCATATGCTTCGTGTGTATGATTCGCGTGCTGAAACACGCTGGTATGCGTTGTTTGATCGCCTCTGAGAAGGCAGCGTAAATTTGTTTATATGCGATAGCTCCCCTGAGAGGGACTTTTAGCAACTCGCTTGTGTGCGTCTGACTTTATTGCAATACGCTGGTGTGCGCGTATTAGTGGCGTCTGGCAAACGTCCGTTTGCGAAAGTTGAAAAGATGCTTGTGCGCATCTGATTATTTTTTAACTGCCTCTGTGAGGGCTACTTTTTGCAGGTGCTTTGCGTGTGATTCGCGTGCTGAAACACGCTAGTGTGCGTTGTTTGATCGCCTCTGGGAAGGCAGTGCAAATCGAGGCGCAAATTCGTTTGTATGCGATACCTCTCCTGGAGAGGGACTTTTAGCAACTCACTTGAGCGCGTCTGACTTTATTGGAATACGCTGGTGTGCGCGTATTACTGTCGAAAAGATGCTTTTGCGCGTTTTGTTCTTGGTTAACTGTGAGCAGTTGGAACATCCATCTTGCGGATAGTTTTTACGTTTGTTTCTTTATAACAAAGGCTTAGAAATTGGTCGAAAAACATGAATCTGATCCTAGGGGCGTCTCATTAGAATTATATTAAATATATTCACTGCAAATGCTGCAATCACTGCAAATATCGCTTTGCATCCATTTGCAGTGAATGCAAATTTTGCAAGACCATCTGTCAAAAACTTCTCTGATGATGTTGTTGTTCTTCGCGTTTGTGTTGTTTTTCAGTCCCGTTCGTAGCTGGTTTATTTCGCCAGAGTAAATATTTTATTTTGTATATTCAGTGGAAGGATGCAATATAGAGCATTCTTCAATAAAAGTACATACTTTGACAACCTGCAGTTTGATAAATTTATCGGTGGCTCACCGTTGCACTTTTACATTCCACGATAAGGTGAACCGGCTGCCGTACAAAATACCGGCAACGGAGCAGTTTGTTGGTCGCGTTCCGGACCACGTCACGACTTGCTGTTACTACGAGCAGGAACCACTTCGCAAGACCGTTCTCGAAACCTAAGTGAATACGGTAAGGCGGTAAGTGTAATTCTATGAAATAGCTTAACGTAGTCATTGCCATTGCTGTTCGTCTTTTTAGCATTCAAAGCGAAATATTGATACTGGATCACTGAGGGAGGGTGTTTGGTGTCACTTGGAAATTCTCCGCTGTGATTACGAGGACGTAAAAAATACCGGAACAGCTGAATCATGGTGCGTGCCATCATCGGTTGCATCGTTGTTGACCAGTTAGACAGAAGCTCAGCAGTCGCAATCCTTTCGGCGCAGCAACCGCAATAGCATATACATTATTAATGGAACACGAAGATCCCTCAAAATCTTTCAGTAATGTTGTTAAACATCACCTTTTCTCGTGGGATTTTTAGAGAAAATAGCTAAACAAAAATCAAAGTTTCAAATTTATTTTATTGTCAGATTTTTTATTTATATATTTATTTTTTATTTGAATGTCAATATATTTCATTATTATAGTTAGGATTTTTTTTTCTTCTTACAGTTGCTCATTTTGAAACAAATCATAAAAGTATTAATCAACGGCTTAGTTCTAAGTCTCATCTAACCAGGTTAGATAGAACTTCATTATCTTTCGCATTATGACCGGTTACATTATCAGAATAAAAGTCAACAGGATAGCAACGTAGCTCCGGTATATCGCAAGCCAGCGAGGGGATTTTCAAGAAGTTACGAGTTGAGCAATCAGGTGCTTGCCACTATCGGTTGAATGCTTATCATCGATGGAAACAAAATTGTTTCCGGTACTCGGGTCCAACGTACTGAGCTCCTGTTTCGACATCCACTTCGGTGGAATCTTCGTTCCGAAATCATCCACGCAATTGTCGGTAAACGGGGCGCAATTCTCATAATCAACTCTAATACGATCGTTCATCACATCGTCTTTGTAAGCACGAACCAAAGTTTCCGACCTCTTTTTTTATCGCTATAACCTCGGGTCAGTAAATTACACGCCAGAATATGCATTGTTGGATTGTTGCGCTCTTTGAACGAATTTTGACTGCCATGCTTCAGCGCAGCAATCAAAGTACTAGTAATCGTTTCGTGTCCAGCAATGTGTGTGGCCTTATTTTGGATACAGTAGCGACCACGACAGTACCGAATTCGACTTTGATTTAGGAGAAAAAAAAGTAGCTTAATCGCGCCGCAACTGTACCCAACCACACTGTCACTATCTTGCTGATCGATAGCACTCAAAACCGATGAAACTAGATCCACAGAATCACAATCCAAAGCCATCCAATACTTGAGCTAAAACTGTCACCGTCAGACGAAAGTTTGCCGGTTCCGGCCGGCAGCGCAGACGACAAACTAACACCGGCCGCGGTAGTTGGTTTTTTTTCTCCGCGACACTCGCTAACGCGGCGATTGCATCGCTCTTTTGCTCCGAAACGCTACCATCCTACGTCGGTTTTGCCTTTGCCATCGTCATCTCGGGAACTGCTGGTGGCTTTGAACCAGAGAGCGAACAGTTCGCCTTGCTGTGAGCTGATTTGTTTTTTAGTTGACCATCCGCTGGAACTTGGTCTATCTCGGTAAATCTTCGGCAGCTGCTATTGTTATCTGTAAAAATGATTTACTTCTATAAGTGACTTTGTTAAAATATGTGAACAATGCTTAATTTAAATATCAATAATTCTATTCAAACGCCCACAAAACACTATTTATGACAATTTGTGAAATTAGACGCCTCCAAGAATTCGCTGTGCATTTGATGCAGAATGAAAGCATTCCAGTTTTGAATTAAACTTGCCATTATTGCCGGGACGGTACGTAACAAGTGCAGAAAGTTGCTAGTCTGGCAAGCTTGATTTCAAGTTCCAATATCATAGCACGTGGCGCAAAAAGCAAAGCTCACAGGGCAGAATGAACTCCTTCGCGCAACAATGCGACCAAATTCCTTTCCTCGGATTCGAACATACGACGACTGGCTTATTAGGCCAGCACCATACCTCGAGGTCGACTGGGAGAACTATCAACAATACACTTTCAAAGTTTTACCAGCGATTTAAGCTTCTTGAGTTGTTATTTAATCATGCAAGAAAATACCGGTTTTTGATCGTGGAAAAACCGGTAATTCGGTATTGGAAAAGTGCCTGGCAATACCGGTAAAGCATCTCAACTCCCGAAGGGATACTGGTCGTCTTCGAAAAGAGCATAAAGCTTTTAACTAAGTTAGGAAACTTAGCACCCCCGAGGGGATGACCTAGCAAAGCGTTTAATCCGTCATGCGGAATTGCAAGAGTTAAGCCATTCCACCCAAAATCTTAATCCATGCCCCTTATAAGTAGGCATGAATGAGTTTGGGGGAATGGCATACAGAGCCCTGCGCAGGCCTCTGAAAAGTGCATCTTTCAAAGATGCCGTAAAATGACGGCTTACCATCCTAACTTTGAACCGCAGGTCTGCAAAAGACAGACCCGAACGAGAAAAAGTATCTTGTCCGATTTTGCTTCTTTCGCCGATTTTTCTCATAATGTTTGCCTTTAGCTAATGTCGCCGACGCATTTTCATGAGAAAAATCTGCTAGAGAAGACTCACCGCTGGTTTCAATCCTAGTCAGTGTAGCAAATATAAATTTTTATGTTTACTCTTTCAGATTTAGTAAAAGAGAATAGATAACCCGGCAAACTTTCCAGCATAATATTCAACACAAAAAACTTGTATTTTTCCATTCTTGATGCTAATTTTGAGTTATATTCGAAAACCAGGAATTTTTCAAAAATCAACCAGGAAAACCGGGAAAAAACCAGGAATTTGAAATCACAGATTGAGTTGCCACCCTGATACACTTTGGTCAGTCGCTCAACCAGCTAGTCCCAGTTGTAAGGGGAGGCAGTAAAATCGACACAACCGTATCTACGAGCCGAAGCTGCTTTAATGGGGAAACAACTGCCAGCCTAGAACAATTAGACGGTGAAAATTTCAACAGTTGCGGCTCCACTGTCTGCCACTAATAATGAAATAAAAGGCTTGCACATCACAAACTCCCGGAATGCGTCGTCAATTCATGTTCGACAGACAGCGAATTGTGATCTCGCAGGGTAATTTTTCGTACGATCACCGCCTAGATATCGGGTGTGACTCCGCAAAATTGCACACCCATTCTGTCCTGCTGGGACAAACACCGCCTCACTGTACGTAGCCAAATCAATATCAATCAACTCGCTCTGATGTTCACCGATCAATATCCGACCCAGTTGATATTCAATCATACACAGCAAGTCCACCATTCTCTCCGACCGATACAGTTGATACTTGATAGTATTCTGGCGTTGAGACGGTTGAGACACTTGATCCGTACAATGTCATCACATGGTTTACTAAGAAGGATATGGTGGATCATGTAGAACGTCACTTGGAGATACGTATACATGCCATGTTAAGTGCAAACTGTTACTGAAGCAAGACTTGATAAGATGCTACCGAAGTTGATAACCCTCTGTGAGGATGGTATTGAAGCGACAAAATCCGAATTCCATGGCCATATTTTAAGCGAAAAAGGACTATGGATTGGAAACTCGGGACGTGGAACTGCCGATCTCTCAACTTCCATCGGAGCACTCGAGTGCTCTCCGACGTATTGAAGAGCCGCAAGTTCGACGTCGTAGCACTGCAGGAGGTATGCAGGAAGAGTTCAACGGTACGTACGTTCAGAGATGGACATACCATCTACCAGAGCTGCGGCAACACACGAGCTGGGTATAGCTTTCATAGTGATGGGCGAGATGCGGACATGGGTGATTGGGTGGTGGCCAATCAATCCTCGAATGTGCAGGTTGAGAATCAAAGGCCGATTCTTCAAAATAAGCATCATCAACGTGCACAGCCCTCACCTCAGAAGTACCGATGACGACAAGGATGAATTCTACGCGCAGTTAGAGAGTGAATACGACCGCTGCCCAAAACATGATATCAAGATCGTCATCGGGGATTTCAAGGGTCCTATTCGCACAGTCACTTCACCTCACCTTACTTCTCTCACGCGCCCTATTCTCACAGTCACCTCCCCTCACTTAACGGCTCCCCGTTTGTTTTGTACCGTCACCCAGGTGAGCGGGGCCAACTAGGTGACTGCGAGAATCGCAAATTGTGCTCTCACCCAAAAAATTTGGGTGAGGTGACTGTGAGAATAGGGCCCCACTGCTCAGGTCGGCCAGGAGGAGGAATACAAACCGGTGATTGGAAGGTTCAGCGCACACCAGCGGACCAATAAAATGGGCCTAAGACTTATCGACTTTGCCGCCTCCAAGAACATTGCCGTTCGATAGTACCTTTTTCCAGCACAGAATCCATCACAAGTTCATCTGGAGGTCACCAAATCAGACAGAGTCACAGATCGACCACGTTTTGAACGACAGTCGGCACTTCTCAGACATCGACGTCAGATCCTGGGCTCTATTCTCACAGTCACCTCACCTAAATTTTTCAGGTAAGGTGACAATTTGCGATTCTCACCTAGGTGACCCTGCTCACCTGGGTGCAGGGATTTCTCCTCAGAATAAAAAAAGAAGAGAAAAATTCACACTTTACTCAGTCGCGATTTATGTTGCTCCGTTTTGTTTGAACTTTTCTCTTTTTTACTGATCGCGATTGCTCAGCAACCGCTCATTGTTCTTCTCATTGAGGAATAAACTGAGCAACAAAGTGCAACTTTTTGGCTGCCCATGATATGGCACAAAAAAAACTGTTTAGACTTCTCGCAGCGGCAACAGTGCAAAAAATGTTGCATATGACGATGGTGGATGATAGATATGGCAACAATGTAATTCCCGTGCCGTTGCTTGCTGCAGTACGAGCGCACAATGAGAATATAAAGTTTGTTTATATTTCTCTTTATTTTTGGTCTGTTTCTCATTGCGTGGATGTATTTCTCATTTGTGGCAGCAGTTCTGCTCATTGTGTTGAATGAAAAAAGTTGAACTTTTTGCACAATGAGTGAGGAAATGGCAAGCCTGTCTGGGTGACTGCACATATCAAACGGGGAGCCGTTAGGTGAGGTGAGGTGACTGTCAGAATAGGGCACGTGAGAGAAGTAAGGTGTGGTGAGGTGACTGTGGGAATAGGGCCCCCTATCGAAGCGCTAACGTTGACTCGGACCACTACCTAGTGATGGTTATGATGCCCAAACTCCGTTGTAAACAACATTCGGTACCGACGCCAGCCTCGGTTAGATCTCGCGCGGTTGAAGCAGCCAGACGTCGCCGCAAACTACGCGCATTCACTCGAAACTGCGCTGCCGGAAGAGGACGAAGCCCCTCTCGATAACTGTTAGAACACTATCAAAACAGCCATCAGCAGTGTAGCGGAGAGCTCCACCGGGCATGTGACCCGGAATCAGCGGAACGATTGGTTTGACGATGAATGTAAAAGGGTGATTGATGAGGAGAACGCTGCGCGGGCGGCCAAGATGCGCAGTGCCACACGTCAAAAGGTGGAAAGGCACAAACAGAAGAAGATGCAGCGAAATCAAATCTTTCGAGAGAAAAAGCGCTACCTGGAAGAGCAGGAATATGCAGAGTTGGAACGGCTGCATCGTTCTCAGGAAACGCGAAAGTTCTACCAGAAACTGAACGGATCCCGTAAAGCCTTTGTACCGCGAGCCGAAATGTGTCGAGATAAGACTGGCAGTATTCTTACAGACGATCGTGAGGTGACCGATAGGTGGAAGCAGAACTTCGACTAACACCTGAATGGCGGCCAAGCGGAGAACCATGGCGGCGGGGAAAGCGATTTCGACGGTGCAACAAACGGGGAAGAGGTGCCAGCCCCAACGATAGACGAACTTAAGGAGGTCATCATGCAGCTAAAGAACAAGTCAGCTGGGAAAGATAGCATCGGAGCGGAGCTTATTAAAATGGGACCAGAAAAGCTGGCCGTTTGTCTGCACCAACTAATTGTTAGAATTTGGGATACAGAACAGCTATCGGAGGAGTGGAAAGATGGGGTTATTTGGCCGATCTACAAAAAGGGGGCGACAAGTTGGACTATGAGAACTATCGAGCGATCACCGTTCTCAATGCCGCCCATAAAGTGCTGTCCCAAATCATTCTCCGCCGACTATCACCAATTGCGAACAGATTTGTGGGAACTTATCAAACCGGCTTCGTCGAAGGTCGGTCTACAACGGATCAAATATTTACACTGCGGCAAATCCTCCAAAAGGGCCGTGAATACAGTGGACCCCCGTTCGTTTGAACGATTCCTCATGCAAACTAACGGGGTTACTTTTTAATTTGAACAACTGGTAACCCGAAATATGCTGAAACCTGTGTGAACTGGCCGCCCTGCTCTTTGTTATTGTTTTGGTGGTTTGTTTTAGTTGGCAGTTGCAAGTGCGAATATTGCATTTTCCGATCGGATTTCTATCTTAATCGTTAGGAAAACAAAATGTGAAACCGATTAAACACGCTAGGTCAGTACAAACAAATCGTGTTTATGTGCATTGTCTGCATAAACAAATGATGTCATGTTGAGAATGACGTTTGAACCATTTTTAATTTGCACGTCGTGCAAACCAACGGGGTTCAAACTAAAAAGTGTTCAGATTAAAAACGGTCAAACGAACGGGAGTCCACGGTATAGAGTTCCAACGCATCATTTGTATGTTGACTTCGAAGCCGCATATGATACCATCGACCGAAAAGAGCTATGGAAAACCATGTACGAGAACAGCTTCTTCAGCAAGCTCATCAAACTGATTAAATCTACGATGGATAGTACATAGTGCTGTGTTTGGATTTCGGGTGGATTGTCAAGTTCATTCGAATCACACAGAGGGCTTCGTCAAGGTGATGGTCTTGCATGCCTGCTGTTCAATATAGCGCTACAAGGTGTTATGAACCGAGCGGATATCAACACGCGGGGCACGATATTCAACAAATCTAGTCGATTCGTCTGCTTTGCCGATGACATGGATATTATCGGCAGATCATCTGTGGCGGTGGCTGAACAGTACACCAGATCTGAGAGATTCGCGGATAGGAAAAAATCCAACGTGCAACGTCAAATGCAGCCATTTCGAAGTGTCAACTGCAGCCAGTCGTTATTATTCGTCAGAAATTGAAAAGTATTGGTAACTCATGCAAGTTTTCGGCTGGTAGTTCTTTAGGAAAACTTGACAAAAGTTGAAGTTCCGATTTATTGCATGTTTCATACAGTATTTTTGTAAAAGCTGATGTACCCACTAGAGATGGTCGGGTAGCGGAAAATTTGCCCGAAACCCGCACCCGTGCCCGTACCCACCGGGTTCGGGTATTGAAAAAAAATAATTTGCGGGTTCGGGTCGGGTACGGGTTCTTAATTTTTGTTTTTGAAATCGGGTACGGGTCGGGTCGGGTATCCCTATTGACCACATTTAACACTAAAGATGGTCGGGTACCCGGGCCCGTCCCGTACCCGTCGGGTTGCGGTCGGGTACGGGTTTTCAATTTTTTTCTTGATCGGGTACGGGTCGGGTTCGGGTATTCAAATTTTCATACCCGACCATCTCTAGTACCCACCATAGACCAACTAGCAGCAAAAAATGTCACTCCAAGACACGCACTTATCACCACGTCCAATGTAGAGTTCACGAATGCGCTTGAACAGTCAGCCAGAAAATAAATACAAACATAATAGGAAAAATAAAACCGGTCAAAGCACGAGAAAAAAAGACCGTCTTCGCGACTCTCTCTCAGCACCAGACTAAAGCGCGAAGCAGAAATGTTTGGGTTAAAGGAAAGACGTTAAAGGTAAATACGTCTAAAACAAAGTACATGCTGGCCAGCGGAACCGACGCCGAACGACGCCGTTTGGGCAGTGATCGACGGCGATGAGTTTGAGGTGGTCGACGAATTTGTCTACCTTGGCTAACTGGTAACGGCGGACAATGATACCAGCCGTGAGATTCGCAGGCGTATTATCAGCGGAAGTCGTGCTTACTATGGGCTTCACAAGCAATTGCGGTCGAGCAGACTAAGTCCCCGTACAAAGTGCACCCTGTACAAGACGCTTATTAGACCGGTTGTTCTCTACGAGCATGAAACATGGACAATGCGCGAGGAGGACCTGCGAGTGCTCGGAGTTTTCGAACGACGAGTGCTAAGAACGATCTTCGGCGGCGTACAGGAGAACGGAATATGGAGGCGGAGGATCAACCATGAACTCGCACAGCTCTATACTGCCGCTCTTCGCATAACAGTCCCATGGCGAAAAATAGCAAGCGTAGAAAACGGCGATTGAAGTTTTTCGTCAGTTTTACTTAATTACGCTCCCACAGGTTATTTTCAAGCGAACCTTTACTATAAATTTGTTAAAATGAACACGTTTAAATGTTTTAAACAAAAATTAGTTACAGATTTTCAATTATCATCAGTTTATCTTAACAAAATAGCAAAGGGACTGACATGCGAATAATTTTCGATTGAATCAGCAAAATCTTCGCATAACCGGCACACTGTCGATAATGTATGGTATGATTTTCGAGATTTACTTGCTGCTTTTATTAACGAGAACTAAACTGAAGACTAAAAGATAGTTACGTCCTACTCAACTCCCCTCTACCCCCACCCCCTCAGTTCACATGATACCATATTCCAAGTAATAGTGGTGATAGGGGCAATATTGGCCGCTTACGCAAACCGCGTCACAAAACGTGTACCGCCTTTTCCAAATTATAATAACCGCCATTAACTTGCGATTTGATATGTCGGCAATGAATTAACAATGCATAAAATATTGATTGACTATGAATAGCTATCAAATTTAAATGTTTAAAAAATGATTCTTTTTGCTACGATCAATATGCTCGATTAATCAAAATTGAGTCAAAGAGATCGGACCATTCCTGTGTATGTTCATATGTCAATATTTGGGCTGACCTGTAATTGGTTCCAGTTATTAAGAAACTGGTGATAATTTTCACTAAAAATGTAGTAAAATAACTGAAACGAATTAAATATGAAATAGAAAAGTAAGGCCCCGTATAGAGTAAACGTGACAGCGACGCGACACGACTTCGCTCACATTCGCTTAAATACGCAACCCTGCTTCCGGCGAAAAAGTGCTGCGTATTTAAACGAATGTGAGCGAAGTCGTGTCGCGTTTAGTCTGGCGGTACCCTAAGGGTTTCAAAAACTGTTGTCTCGCTTAAAAATCTAACGATTATAGTTATCGGAGCAAGAGTGACCAAATTGATCATTTTCAGAATCATCGAAAATGTTTGATTAACTATAAAAATATCGATAATTTAAAAGGGCCATAAATGAATTATCTAATTTGAAACTAAATAAAATCCTTAAGCACATACGCAAATATGAACGCAAACGATATGTCGCAAACGATGCGTTCCAAAAAAATAAGACTTTATTAGCAAATGACAATAACAGGTACAGGTGCAAAAGTTGTTATATTCCCTATTTAATAATACAAAATAAGTATATCTAGAAACAATATGGTCAGTTTATTGAATATAATGCATTTATGAGGCATTATTTCAATTTAATAAGGGGCAGAAATGTATGTGACTGTTATGCGAATATTTTTGAAATGGGACAACACAAGTGGGTTTTGTTTTTCTATTCTTCGCGAACAAAGCCTACTATTTTATAAGTTTTTCTTAAAGTACAGACAAAATCAAACTAATATTCGCAATAAACTCAAAATCACCAAAAATCGCCATGGGATTGTTATGCGAAGAGGGGCAGTATAGCGAACCCAGTATCCAGCAGGTAGCTAAAGCTGGACGGATACGATGGACAGGGCATGTTGCAAGAATGCCGGACAAGTACTGTGTGTATTAACGGATTTGATTTAAAATTCCGTTGGATTCCGCTCAATTCCGCTTTACTAGACACATACCACACGTAAAGATAAATTATGCAATACTATACATACCACACATAGGGTAGATGATCCATTAGTTGCGCCACTAAGCACAATACAACTTCATTTTTCTTGTTTATTGAGGTACATGCTTCAATTAATGCTTGTGGGATATAAATTTATCAAATACAAGGTAAGGTAAATGATTTTGAAATGGACCTAGTCGAATTCTGATCTTGAATGGACCTATTTTTAAATAAGAATTTTAGGATATAATTATCAAGTCTTTGTACTGTATTTAGCTTTTATGTTTATCTTTAATCATTTCTGAACGTAAATATACTAAAATTAAATTAAAATTATAGCCAAAACTACTTTATTGCCGCGTATTTAAAAGTTGCTGTTTTTCAGCGTTTTGGCAGTCACCATAGAGTATTTTCAAACTGTTACTACCCGGAACCCTTCTGGTTTGAAATAAAACAATGCTCTTAAATTGATGCTAAAATATTTGTAATTTCGATTTAGGTATTTAAAAGTTCAGTAAAACCAGTAAAATCTTCAAATTCCTTAAAAATGTTAACCCCCTTTTTTGATCTTGAATGGACCTAGTATTGATTTTAGAATGGACCTAGTTTTGCGCTCCGAGACATCACTGCCGGTAGCTATCATTGCCTACCACCAACGAACACGCCGTTCTATATTCCATAAAACTGCTTGTTGTCACTATAGTATCTCCGTTTATAATTAATCTATAAGCACGGGATATTGAAAGTTGGCTTGATTTATAGCCTAAATAAAAACTGAATTATATTGATAAAACTAACTATCACTCATCCTTTTTCGTAGTTGCTTCATAGTGTTTGTACATTGTAGCCTCTAGTTTTGAAACTAAAAAGTCTTCCTAATTAGTTAGCTAACATATGTCATTTTATGCTCAAAATAATATAAACTTAATTTGTACAAAATCAGTATTGTACAAAAATTTTAACCATCATTGATTAAAAGATAAGATGGATCAAAAGATAAGAGGGATACTAACTGCCTTCTGTTAAGGGACTATGCCCCCTTTTCAATTTTTTAAAACCTAAATTTTTTAATTGATTGTTTCGAAAGATTAACATTTTGACCATATGTGTTTGAAGTCGTTTGCATGAATTCCAAATATTGACAAAGTTACAGCTATTTGTACCGCGCATGTCTGGAGCGATTAAACAACGAGTAAAAACTTCAACGTCGTTTTTCTCGAAACCAGGTTTTGAAAGTCGGTACCATAAATATCTCAAGAACGGCTCAAGCAATTCTTATGATTCTTTTTTTGTTTGAAAGCCAACAAAATTATCTAGTGTTTGACCCATCCTTTTCTTGATATTGTAATTTTTGTATTTTTTAGAAATGTTTAAAGTCAATTTTTTCGCTTAAAAACCATACTTTTATGTATCAATGTCCGCCATTTTGTTATGTGTTCGGATTCTAAAAAAGGATGGATCAAATACGAGATAATTAAATGTTCTTTCATGTCGTTTTGCCCCCAGCCCCCAGCGCCAATCCATGGTACCGCAATTCATGGTTTTTTTGAACGACTATCTTCAAGGAGCCGTAGGGGCAAGGGGAAGAGGTTCCCTTATGAAAACAAAATCGGTCTTTTGGTCGATTGACAGATAGATTAAAAATCAGTTTAGTAAAATATTCAAAATCATGCAACCGGACTAACGTTGTAGTACGTCATCCATGGTCGTATCTTATACACAACCCCTCTGATTTTTTTCTTGGGGGATGTAAAGTTTTCTTTAAGCACCTCTCCCCTCTGACTTGTGACAAAATTAATACCTCCTTGTCCACCGAAATTGAGTGACCCTGAGATCTAAAATATTCGACTGTACCAGATAGAAAATAGGAAGGTTCACCTATTTTCTATCTGGTACAGTTCTTCATCGACTATCATTTAAAATTAAAACCTAGTATCCAACCTTACCTTTAAACCTAGTAGAATTACCAAGTTTAATTTTTTCAAGCACCATTTACAGTATGATTTCGAATTTGACAACAGATGCGTGTCGCCTATGTTGCCAAAATCGAAACCGTGGCAAAATCTAGACCATTTTTTAACTGAAAAAATTGCATATAAATGTGTCAAAAATTGTATAATTACCACTAATTAACGAATTTTTCACGATTGCAACGGTTTTATATTCAAAATGTTCGATGGGGGCTGTCGCAAACCTTTAGATACTTTGCAGTAAGACGTAGTCCTACGTCAGTAAAAGTCTGACCTTTCGAAATATGTAGTCACTAAATAAAAACTCGAACCCCACTGTACTTGATAAACTACGTTTAATACAAGTTATATTACATATTTTTAATGAATGGTTTAAATTTTTGAAACTAATAGGCGACATAATTTTTTTATGACGTAGAAATCGTTTCAACCATATCTGAACAACAGGTAATAATAAATTCCCAATATACAAATGTCACACACAGATACATACATAACGCATATCAAGTCACTGAAACATTGTTCAATTGTTGGGCTGACATAAAAACAAGACCCTCGGCGACTGTGACTGATTTCAAATTTTTCAACCGACTTTCATACCTTTCTAACAGAGTATAAGAAAGGTAAAAGCTGTTCAACCTTGTGTCCTATTAATAAATAACAGTAGTGTAGTTGTACTATTAAAAAAAATTCTTTGTTATTATTTTGTTCATTTACATGGAAGAAACTATGACAATCCAAATTTAGGTCCATTTCAAAATCAAAAATAGGTCCAATTCAAGATCGTGTTGGGTCCATTCAAGATCAAAAAAAGGCTTTGGCAAAAAACGATATATTTAATAAAAGTTTCATCAATTATACATTTTTAAAGTACTGATAATGTAGAAAAAAGGTGGTACTTTCCAACAAATAGTAACATCACCACATATTATTTATAAATGACGAGTAAATTGAGCAGGAGTGCGAGTGGTGGTGTTAAAAAGCGCTAAATAGGTCCATTCAAGATCAATTACCCTATTTGTCACAAGACAAGACAATTGCTTTCGTTGTGCGAGAAGCTTTATAAAGAAAAAATGAATTTTCCGATTCAATTCCGACCAACTCTAGTACCCACCATAGACCAACTAGCAGCAAAAAATGTCACTCCAAGACACGCACTTATCACCACGTCCAATGTAGAGTTCACGAATGCGCTTGAACAGTCAGCCAGAAAATAAATACAAACATAATAGGAAAAATAAAACCGGTCAAAGCACGAGAAAAAAAGACCGTCTTCGCGACTCTCTCTCAGCACCAGACTAAAGCGCGAAGCTATGCTATGTTTGGGTTAAAGGAAAGACGTTAAAGGTAAATACGTCTAAAACAAAGTACATGCTGGCCAGCGGAACCGACGCCGAACGACGCCGTTTGGGCAGTGATCGACGGCGATGAGTTTGAGGTGGTCGACGAATTTGTCTACCTTGGCTAACTGGTAACGGCGGACAATGATACCAGCCGTGAGATTCGCAGGCGTATTATCAGCGGAAGTCGTGCTTACTATGGGCTTCACAAGCAATTGCGGTCGAGCAGACTAAGTCCCCGTACAAAGTGCACCCTGTACAAGACGCTTATTAGACCGGTTGTTCTCTACGAGCATGAAACATGGACAATGCGCGAGGAGGACCTGCGAGTGCTCGGAGTTTTCGAACGACGAGTGCTAAGAACGATCTTCGGCGGCGTACAGGAGAACGGAATATGGAGGCGGAGGATCAACCATGAACTCGCACAGCTCTATAGCGAACCCAGTATCCAGCAGGTAGCTAAAGCTGGACGGATACGATGGACAGGGCATGTTGCAAGAATGCCGGACAAGTACTGTGTGTATTAACGGATTTGATTTAAAATTCCGTTGGATTCCGCTCAATTCCGCTTTACTAGACACATACCACACGTAAAGATAAATTATGCAATACTATACATACCACACATAGGGTAGATGATCCATTAGTTGCGCCACTAAGCACAATACAACTTCATTTTTCTTGTTTATTGAGGTACATGCTTCAATTAATGCTTGTGGGATATAAATTTATCAAATACAAGGTATTTGTCACAAGACAAGACAATTGCTTTCGTTGTGCGAGAAGCTTTATAAAGAAAAAATGAATTTTCCGATTCAATTATATTGTACCAACAGTTGCGCTAATGTTTCGTTAGTTAAGTTTGATGTTCCTTTAATTGTGGTATTCCATATACATTGCTAGGTTGCTAAGTGAAAAAACATCGTAGCAAAACTATAGATGAGCGCCTATACAGTGGACCCCCGTTCGTTTGAACGATTCCTCATGCAAACTAACGGGATTACTTTTTAATTTGAACAACTGGAAACCCGAAATATGCTGAAACCTGTGTGAACTGGCCGGCCTGCTCTTTGTTATTGTTTTGGTGGTTTGTTTTAGTTGGCAGTTGCAAGTGCGAATATTGCATTTTCTGATCGGATTTCTATCTTAATCGTTAGGAAAACGACATGTGAAACCGATTAAACACGCTAGGTCAGTACAAACAAATCGTGTTTATGTGCATTGTCTGCATAAACAAATGATGTCATGTTGAGAATGACGTTTGAACCATTTTTAATTTGCACGTCGTGCAAACCAACGGGGTTCAAATTAAAAAGTGTTCAGATTAAAAATGGTCAAACGAACGGGGGTCCACGGTAGTTGTGCGCTCCAACTGCGCGTTGGATTTTGGAAAATTGGCATTTTAGCAAATAATGCTTTAATTTTAAATGGTGTAGTCTAACTACCAATACTTCTAAAAACCTGTTTTATATAATGAATGTAATTGTTTTATCTAAAACGCTACGGCGACGAAAATATGCATTAATAATGAATAGTAGCGCAACTATTGGTACTACCACAACTATTGGATCAACTACCCTATATCTATCTTAAACTATATTACATTCTACATGCGGAAATAAAATTTAGGCGGATGCCGAAGTGCTCGTCAAACCAGCTACCCATGGGAGGGAACACCCCAATACGTTAAAATCGAAACAATTTTCCCAAAAACAATGATCGCAAAAACAGATGAGATTTCGAATAAAAGAAATGAATCTAATCTATGGACTTTCGCTATCCTGCCAAGTATTTGCAGATGAGATTTCGAAAAAAGAAAATGAAATGAAACTACGGACCTTCGTTATCCTGCCAAGTATTTGCGGAGGATTTATAGCAAATTGACTTACATATTGAAGTAAATTCATGTTATTTTAGTATTGGAGAAAAAGGTTTGACATCTATGTAGTGTCGCGAATCACTAAATTGGAGTTCGGAATAAATGGCAAGCGATTTTTCTTCAGTACCGTACATTACACCTAGTGTCGGAAGTAGTGCACTGTACAGCACGTCTCATTTGCTATACAGCGCACTACTTCCGACACTAGGTTTAATGTACGGTATGGAAGAAAAATCGTTTGTCGTTTATTCCGAACTCCAATTTGGTGTTGGCGATACTATATAATATCTACTATTTTATTGCGAGTTATAAAGTACAAACCAATAATTTTTTTGACAGCTCTTGTTACCAAACCAAACGTGAATTCAGTTAAAAAAAGTTCCGATATACATTTAAGCATTTCCCATTGCGGCGAGACGCGTTTCACCAGAATGCCATACAAACTACTTTCTGCATACTCACCAATGGTACTGAAAATCGACTCCATTCCCTTGAAAAGATCGCCAAATCCTTTTTTATACACATGCTCCTATCCTACTAAAATAGAACTTATCGTCGTCCGTGTCACACTCCTCGATTTGGTAGATAACCGGTACGAGTGGAGGCATCACACAGGAAACACTCGGATTCGCGATGTAATGTTTTGTGGCGGAAACTGACAAGCGCTCGCGGTATGCAGCGCTTCTGAAGCATTTGTTCAAGTTCAAGTTGTTGATTTTCCCCAAATCCAAAACAATTTGTAAATGTCATAATCTTTGTGTCTAGAACGAAAAATAATTTTCGTGGTTGAATCGTTTAAACCAAGAGCTGTTGAAACTTACAGGATGGAATATCGGTGACTACAATCGAAATTATTCTGCTAGCAAACTGCACCGCATGGTCACCAATGAGTATTGGTGCTGCACTCCTGAGAAAACGAGTTTGAGCTTTTTATTTTTGTGCAGAATCCATCGAATTCGTTGAGATGCAAATGACGTTTATCCGATTTTGCAACACAGAGTAGTGGCGAAGAAAACGTTCAGTAGCTGAATCACGACAACCACCAGGGCGCTATAGTATAGATCAAAACCATAATTTAACAACACTAGGTATTGCGATACCGGTGCCGACGGTGTAGAGATTCTTGACGAAAACGGTAGCCTTCAAATTTTGTTAGAGTGCTCCGGGTAGGCTATGACAAAGAGATAAGTAGTTTGAAACTTAGTTTTACGTTATGGTCAATTTACTGAAAATATTTTGAATTTAAATCAAATTATGACTCACCAACGAAAACGGAAAGTATAAACCTATTAGCAGGCGATATTCCACGAGATTCAGCATCCTATCGGCTATTTTTATGCGTATTTAACTTTTATTTCAACATGGTGTATCACCGATTGTCCCTCGACAATTCTAACGTACTGTACTGTAAATAGGTTGGTAAATACACATTACGTTTCTTCGGCTCTTCGCCACCCGGCGTCAATCAAAAGAGATTCGCTGCTGTTCGGTTGCTTGGTACACAACTTGCGCTGCTTCTTTGCATTTACGGGAAAAGGTGTTATGTTCAATTGTGGTATTTCTATATTCCTGGCATAGAAAATTGATTTGTTTTGCTCAACCGTGGCATCCAAAAGTACAAAACCACGCTCCTGTGGGTCCCTAAAATGCTCTCGGAAAGCTTGCCTGTCGCATATAACCGTATCTTATAATTTCGAAAGCTTTAACGGCAAAGCGGCAATGAACAATGTCCCGTATAAACGGAGGCGGGTTTCCTTTAGCATTTACCACCGTAGATAAATATTTGCAATCCGGCTTCCAGACACAATGTTATTCCGCACGTTTGCGATACAGTGGAAAGCATAATTTTGTACCTAATTGGAAGCAAAATCGTTAACTGAGGTTACTGGCCACAGAACACTATATTTCGCTGAGAGTTGCAGACGCGGACAAACGAATAGTCGGAATATCGTTGCCGCAGCATATTTCTATTCACACAAAACATGAACACGATCGAATCCAAATAAATACCGAATCACCGTCATATGGGTTTTGAAAGTCCAGAACTCCAGAAATCGAACATTTGGACTATAAACTAACTAATAACACAACTAACTATTAACTAATAACACGACACAATTCCCTCTCACCTAAAACAACTTCGAATTCCGTATCCGAAATAAACTTGACTCTTGTCTGTAGAATCGAGAATCGACTTCAATGACATTTCTTGCTGTCACACGCTGCGCTGACGCAGACGGTTGCCGCCAATAAAAAAATCTTGCAGCAAAAAAATCCCGCTTGCATTTTTGCAGTGAATGCAAATGATGTAAAAAGCTAATGCAAAATTGCGAAGTGAGACGCCCCTAGATCTGATCCTTATATCTTTTAGCTGCCTCTGTGAGGGCTACTTTTTGCATCACTGAGAAAAAAACCATGGTAATGCGAAACATGTATGCATGGTCATCTTAACTATATTGCAATATTGTAGCGCTTACCATGATTATTGTCAACTTGAGAAGTTTCGTGGTTAAAACTACTATGACAACAAGCAAATCGCTGACTATTTCCGTGGTTAAATTGACTTTTCTCTCATACTTCTAATGACAATATTTTTGCAGCTTGATATAACAATATTGAATTGTCAATTGGACCATAAAATTGGTAACTTACTAACTGTAAGAATATCATGGTAGTTTTAACATTTTTATGGGTTATCGTAACAGTATAAGTTTAGTGCTTTTCAACCGACTATGGAAACGCGTTTCTTGATGACAATTTTATGTTTATTTTGCCCTTTTTCTTTCTGTCATTTGAAACCGCACCGCCATTACGAAAAATTTGAGTCACGAGTGATGTGCTTAGTTGCGAGTTTTTTTGTTTTTATTAAAATTTTTTTGATATTATGAACAGTTTGTTATTGCGATTATTATCTAAAATTTTTCTTTCGTAGGTTAAGTTGTGCGCCTAACAGTTGCGCGCAGCTCTGTTCTGGTTGCTCGCAGTCAAAGTATCTCATTTACACTCACACGAAATCTCGTAAGAAACTGTCAACGCAAGGGTGATGAGAAAAGCAACAATATTTCTCTCTCGCTCATCAGCTGAATGCTAGGGTAGCTTGCTTCGTGTTTGTCCGTTCAAACATAGACCAGTTTTTTACAAACGCAATCAGCATTTAAATTTTATCATTGTCGGTTAACGTAAGACATTGTAACTGTGTTGTTTGTAAGTCTGTACGTAATAGAACAAAACAAATGTTATCTAAGCAAAGAATAAGAGCATAAACATAGAAAACTTACACGTGCTTACACTGTCAATAATACATGATTTACCTCTGCGCACAACTATATAAAGTTGAAAAACGAAATATTTTCTCGGGAAGCACAATAGTACAAAACAAATAATAAAAAAAATCTAATCTTTAAGTGACAAATTGTATTAAATTATTTTCTGTGTACGTGAAAACAGGTTGAATTATTTTACTGTGTAGTGTACTAACAAAAACAAACTGCTAAACTGTTATGGTGTAATCGGTGTTATTTATAGCTTGTCTGTTTTATTTTTTTAATTGCGGATGGTGCTGGACTTCCGCTCTAAACAGTTAAATCGGTGGTTTAGACGTGTCCGTGAAGTGTTTTTGGATAAAACGCGAAATGATGTCCAAATATTTCCATTTAACTTGACTGCGGCGAGGGAGCTGCGGGATAGGCTGTTGGAAACGTATATTTGGAACTGTAATAAAGGCAATTTATATATCCTATCTGCATGCAGACCATCATCTATAGGTAGTATTCGATATTTTTTGATTGTATGAATTATTGGTATTATCTTTTCTTTAATATTCGTCAGGTATATTTGGATTACTACACATGAGACGCAAACTACTAGGAGCAAATTGTGATAAATAACTTTTTTAGGAAATGTACTGGCTAAGCTATGGCTTTACGATTGCCAATTGCAATCCTTGAGCGTAAAATATACCCTTGTGAATTAGTCAATGACCTGGTGAGTAACGGTTGAAAATTTAATAGTCATAATTTAATTGAAATGTTTTATACAGATCGAGTAATCCTTAAGCGACAAACATGCTCTTGAGTTAGGGCTTAGAGAGATCGCAATATGTGGAGGCGCGAGTGGAAAAGCACTATCGCAAGCGATTGAGCAGAGAATCATTACTGAACATAGATTGCAAATTGCATCAAAAGTTGCGAAACACAAGAATCTTGCAGACAGGTATGCATTTAATGTTTTTATTGTATTAGCTATTAATATGCTTTGATTTCAAATTCTCTTTTATAAAAATTACTCAATCTGAGCAATTACTTTAGATACATTAATTTCTCTTCCATGAGTAGGTGGTTTGTTGAGTCCTTCAGCAACCGCCAGTTTTAGTTTCATGTATAGCATGTAACCTAACCTAATAACCCAATAACCAACACTCTCTACTTTTAAAAGCCGCAATTACCGTCACCGAGAAAAATTGGAATAATGCGAACGATTGCCATGTCCCCATTATACTATATCTGCTCGATTTTTCGTACTTCTGAGCGATAACACTGATCTTGAATAACTGTCAAGAATTGCGTTATGAAACTCCCTCTTCTGTTGAGTACTCTTACCACTGCGTCCATTATTTTGAACTATTGTGCTATGCCCCGTTTATTTCTTTTACTGTACGCTTCAAGCTTACCTATCACTTGTTAAGTAAGTAATAGGCTCGTAGCTGGAGCGAGACAGGTACCAATCAGGGATGACTTGGTTTTTGAACGTTGTTACCTTGATCGGCGACGCAAAGCAGATCTCCCTTGGCTCTGGTAGACCATTTTTGGGATACTGCACTCTACGTCCTATTAGTGCTCCACAATTGCAGAGCAAGTGTTCCGAGGTATCACGCTCGGCATTACACAAGCGACAAATGTTATCTTGTACGAAACCGAGATTCCGAAGATGGTATTTACTCGCACAATGTCCTGTCACAAGACCGGTAAGCGTGCTGAGATTTCTTGATGTCAACTTTTGAGTAACCCTAATACACGGCGTTATAATTTTTTTGATTGTTTGAGGGATTGTACGGCCATCCAATTGGCCATGCCTGTTCGGCTCTCCCGTTGTGTCAGCTCACTTTTCAGCACACAGTCAGGGATGCAGCGAAATGGATTTGGAACCGTGAATGGAGGGTTAGATCCACATCTGGCTGGTTCGTCTGCAAGTTCATTCCACTCTATAGCGCAATGACCAGGAACCTAGTACAATTTTACCGAGTTCACTTGGCTTAGTTGCCGTAAGAAGCAATTGTAATCCCAGACAATTTTTGAGGAGCACTTAAAAACTTTAAAGGCTTTTAGTGCCGCTCCCATACCAATGAAACACAAATTTCCTCGTAACTCGTGAACTAATCAAGCAAGTGGAACAAAATATGACATATGGGTGTTTTTGGAGACAAGAATGTTTTCTATGATGAATTGAAACCTTTCCCCGCTTCAGGAGAGGGGGCTCCTATACAAATGAAATACAAATTTCCTCATAACTCGAGAACTAGTTAATCAAATGGAACCATATTTGGCATGTGGGTGTTTTTGGAGGCATGAATTTTTTCTATGATGAAATTGGACCCCTCTCGGTTTTTAGGAGTGGGGGGGGCTCCCATGCAAATGAAATACAAATTTCCTTATAACTCAAGAAGTAATCAAGCAAATGGAACCAAATTTGGCATGTGGGGGGGTTTTGGAGTCAGCATTCTTTTAATGATGGTTTGAGACCCCTCACCCCTGTGGTAGGGGGATAAAGACTCTCATACAAATAAAACAGAAATTTTTGCGTAACTCAAAAACTAATCGAACTCGAGCAATTTTAGATTCTTTCATAAAACATTAATCTTGTTATTGATTAACCACCAAAAACTATCAATAGTAACATTAGATAATTCAGCGTGCGACGGCCACACGCCGCGAGTGTTGCCGGTGACCTGCAGTCGGAAGCGCCGGCCACTGTGAGGGGCAGCCCCCCGTAGAGATTACCTCTATCTAGGTTTATTTATTTTCCTAGATCTACTGACCTCTATTACTTTCCTTCAGTTGGGTCACCCCTGCGAAATGGTACTTTCTACGAAAAGATTTTCCGTGAAATGGTACATCCCGCGTAAGGTTTTTCGCGAAATAGTATTTTGCGAAACTCTATATTCCGCGTTATAGTCAACCGAGAATTGGTGTTCCGCAAAATGGTATTCGGCTAAATGGTTTGCAATGATGGCGAATATCTAAATGCTATCCGCTTTATTTTATCAGGCTAAGCAATGGGGGAAGTTTGTCGGGTCAGCTAGTTTGTTATATACTACAAAGTTTTAAATAAACATGTATTTTGTTCTACCAGCTCAATAGGGGCAAGATGGGTTAGACTGAAAAAGACTTGTGTGGCACTCTATGTTTGTCCATATATCTATATTTTTGAGTTTATTTATTGTTGTTATTAAATAATTTTTTAGCTGGCCCGGCATATATTTTATCCACAAAACAGTTAATGCGGCAAAAGGGTAGTTTTCCGACATTTCACTTTTTGTCTGATATAACTTTTATTTTGTTTCGTTTTATTTATTTTGGTTATTTTTGGATTTATATTATTAGTGATTTATCTAAATAAATGATAAGCTGCTTAAAATTGAATTCGTAGAAAAATGCATCGGGTACTTTCCTTAGGTGACCCGTCTTGCTCCACCTGACCCTATATTCTATTATAGCTGTTATCGCTGCCTGGACTACTGTGGGCCAGTCTCCCATAGCTACAGATATTCTTGTTCTGGGACCGTACACTCCAGCACCCATTTTGACTTCCATTTTTGACCTGTCGGTATAGAACTTGATTGAACCACTGTGGAGGCTAGGTCCCTCCCCAACTCATACCGAACGTGAGGGTTCGTTTAATGTGTATGGGATGTCATAGTTGGTTCTAGCTTCCATCCAATCACTATTCATTTCCGCAGCTGGACCGACAAACAGGTAGAAGATTCAGGATACTCAAGTGACCGGTTTTATCTCCGTCGAGTATTGTCTTCAATCGTTTAAGTGTTAGGACACTTTTCTTAGCCTCTAACTGAACATGTTGGTTCAGGGGTAGTAAGTGGAGGATAGCTTCTAGAACCTTTGAAAGTGTGCTTTTCATTGCTCCAGTTACGGCCATGCATGATAATCGTTGAAGTTTGTTCAAATTTTCAATAGCTGTGGCTTTTATTAGTTTTTGGCCACCATACCTACGAGGCATAAGCTATCTTAGGTCTCACAACGGCGGTATAGACCCACATCACCATTTTTGGTTTGAGGACCCATTTTTTTCCTACCAGTCTAGAACATACCCATAAGGCAGTCTGCCTTGCTAATTATTAAATCTAAGTGTGCATGCCAAGATAGTATAGCGTATAGGATTACTCCTGAGACGAGACTCTACATTTAATTTCTTCCTTAAGGTGTAGAGATTGTAATTTCAGTTTCTTCTTCCTAGTGAAACAACACAAACAATTGTTGTTATAGAGGGATTGATGCCCAGGCCTTCTTTACTACACCAAGGCCCTCTGCATTCTATCCGATATCACGTCGTCGAATTTTCAAAGAACCATGATGACCAAATCATCAGCAAAACCCACAAATTCGAAACCTTTTGCCTCTTAGCTTCTCACAAGATCAGGTCCAAGACTTCCTGCCTCATAGCATTCATGAATGTAGGTTCATTGTTTTTATTAGCAATGTCGATATTGTTTAACGAGAGAAATTCTAAAAGGCACTCATCTCGATTGTTGATGTCGGTGTCAGCGAGGTGGTGTGGCTGTCAAATCACATACATTGTCCATGTCCCACTCATTGGTTTTAATACCTTTGGTGCTGGGACCTACTTAAAGGTTGATTCGTTTTAAAACAACTGAAATTAATTAGAAAGCAGTTAAACGTAGCCTTTTAGTTATAATTTAACTATTATTAGCTGTTATTTTCGATACGCTGGCTGGTTCCAAATTGTCGCCATTCATGGATGTTTAGTCCGCAAAATTTTGACAATTTCACACCCCTGGTCGGTGCTTCCCCACAAAATGCGATAGCGTTGGCATCGCAGCCGATAATACAGTCTTTGTTGACTTCTATGCAGAATTTGACGAACGCCGCAACCTCTTGAGTTGCAACCTTAGGAACGTCTCCAGGAAAATGGGGCGATGCTACGATAATATCGGATTTCCCTTGGCGATTGATACCTCAACTCTGATCGCCACTATGTCTCGTTTGATGAACTCTGTAATGGGCAAACAATTAATGTTTGCGTTGGCCAAGACAGCAGCTCTCGGAGGATCATATTTGTCATCATAGAATGTTGATAACACTGCTCGTCGATTCAACCTATCGTACCGCAACATTGGTCATCTTGATCGTATTGACAGATCAGCAGAAGGGAAACCATTTTGTAGTAGGCAGATTGAATAATTGGTACATTGAAGATTGTTGTAGAGTGAAAAACGTGCTTTTCTATTAAAGATAAATTGTTATTTAACATTTCTGATATCGAAGTTTATATATTAATTACTAATAGGCTTTCATCGATAAAGTACAGTAAGTACAGTCAGGGAAAACTAATCAAATGAAATATTATATTATCATGTTTATAGTACGGAGAGAAATTAAAGCGAGCATATTCGCAGACGAGTAATAGGTGAAAAAAATCAGAGGGGTTGTGTACAAGACACGACCGCATATATAGGTGACGCAGGACTACGTAAATCTCTTTGTAATGATAGTGGCATGTATTCATGCTTGTAATCATTCGATTCTTCAAGTATACATGCTACATGCAACATATATACATGCTACATGCATTGTATGTAAAATTTATCAAATACCGTTTTTGTTTTTGCTTAGGTCCAATCTAGATTCGCTCTAGTTCCAATCGAACGGCTGTCAAAACGTTTGTTTTTTCACTCAGGTTGAATTTAGTTTCGCTCTGGGTTGCACTTTTTAGGCGACGTGTTCGTACTGAGTTTTTTCACAGTTTGAACCTCGCAATAAGCAATATACTGACAACTCGAAAACGTTTGTTTATGCTCGCGAAAATGTTTGTTTATTCAGTGGTCGGTTGGAATAAACCCAGGTTAAAAAACAAAAACGCTAAAAGTAGTAAAAATCTCAAAAGATTGTGCGTTTGAAAACAACTTAACAAAATCAAGAATACAAACTATTGCATTCCTGCTACCTTACTGAAATTAAAGATTGTTTCTATTACCCATGGTTCCCCACGTTGAAGAGATTTTACCAATTCAATCCTATTTTATCAACAGCACATCTTTTCACTACACTTCTAATGAAACGGCAAGCATGCGTATTCATACAGAGTCGTATTATAACCGAACAGTACAGCTGTAGCACATTTTTCCAACACAGATATCAATTCGCCGAGGTTTAATCGTCTCGCAGTAAAGAATTTGCGATTTTTTGGGACAACGAACTTATGTCATTTTTTCTGGCACACTTCCCTAACACAGACATCAAATTGGACTAGGTTTAATCGCGTTTGTAAGAAATCTGTTGGCACGAGGGGGCTTTGTTACTCTCTCTGACGTACTTCCCAAGCAAGGACATCAAAATGGTCTAGGTTGAACCGCGGTGTTAAGAAATCTTGTTGAAATGAGGAAACTTTGTCACTTGTTTTGGCTTACTTCCCAAGCACAGATATCAAATTGGTATTGGTTTAGATCATCGTAAAGAATTTTCCAACCAATCACGAAGCGAGAATTCTGGTTAAACATAGGTTCATTATTTTCAATTTTTCAATAGTTCAACATCAAGAATCCATACTTTTCTTCATTTGGGTCAATTCTTAGAAGATTTTCCGATCGATTGGTGTAAGAATATTGAAAATCGATCGGAAAACCGCTGAGCTATTAGCGCTCAAAACCTTTCATTTTTCGTGACGCTCGCATTTTTCGATTTTTTGGAATGACACCCTATCTCAAAACTTGCCGTAAGACGTAGTCCTACGTCAATACGTTATTAAGGAAACTAAATCCGTGAATGATAAAAGCTTTATAAATTAACATTTCTAAATATATACAACCATTTCTAGTTTGAGCGAGACAAAATCAACCGCTACAAAATTTAGCTTCCGAAATCACCTAACATAGAAGAACTTACATGTTCTTGTTTGAATACCTTGTATTCTTCCTTTGTAGACCCAGGGCTCTTGAATCAGGGGTGGTATTGCGATTTTCGTTTCGAGTGATTTTAGTTCGTTTCGCCCATTCATTTAACGTGGTCGAAACGAACCAAAATCACTCGAAACGAGAATCGCAATGTCACCCCAGGGCCAGGTCCACACCGTGTTCGATAAACCTCCTGAAAATTACGCCCGAAACAGCTTTCGCAAGTGGAAGGTTTATCTGCACTGTATTTTTGTGATTTTTCCGCTCACTGGCATTTAGGAGAGACGGAATTACCGGAGGTTTGGCCTCATGGAGGCCGTAGTTTTCTTACTACCAGTAGCCGAACACACTTTGGATCGAGGGGGAGCTGGCTTTTTGTGTTCTCGCCTTTCCCACGTATATTACCGGAGTTTCCTAGAGACCACTTTTTTGGTTCCGCTCGAGGTTTCCACTCCTAGCGCCGAGGTTGCGACCCCGTTGACGGCCGAGCGTATCATACTCCACCCGTTTTCGAGGGTCGAAGCATCTAGCTTTAAGCGCACGTGTACTGCTATTAGGTAATTGTCCGAGTCGGTATCCGTACCCCGTAGGGAGTGTACGTTGGTGATATTCGAGAAAAACCGGCCCTCGATGTGAATATGGTCGATTTGGTTCGAAGTTCATTGGTCAGGTGATCTCCAGTTGGCTTTTTGGATATCTTTGTGGGAAAAGAAAGTGCTTCTGATCACCATCGCTGGTGATCATGCATCGCTGGCCGTTGTCGTTCGTATCGGTGTGCAGGCTATGGGACCCGATCACCGGTCTATACATTGCTTCCCTGCCGACCTGGGCGTTCATATCGCCGATGACGATCTTGATGTCCTGTCGTGTGCAGCTGTCGTACGTTGCCTGCAGCTGCACATAGAACGCTTCCTTCTCGTCGTCGGGTCTACCTTCGTATGGACAATGCTCGTTTATGATGGTGTAGTTGAAGAAACGGCCTTTTATCCTCAACACACACATCCTCTCGTTGATCGCTTTCCAGTCCATTACGTGATCCTGCATTTTTCCCAATACTACGAAGCCCGTTCCCAGCTCGTCGATCGCTCCACCGCTCTGGAAAAATTTGGCTTTACCGCCACGGATCCTCCACACCTTCTCGCCTTTGCGACAGATCTCTTGCAGTGCCGCGATAAAAATGTGAGCCAAAATATTTCGGGGGATGGGCCAAGGCCGCCAGGCCCCCCTGGCTACGTGGCTGCTCCCACCATTATTATTACGGCAGATAAAATAAAGCTAATAGTATTTAAATATTCACCGTGATTATATAACATTTCGCCGAATTTTCGCGGAAAACCAATTCTCAGTTGATCATAATGCGGAATATAGTGTTAGCGGAATACCATTTCGCGAAAACCCTTTTAGCGAAAAGTACTATTTCGCGGGTGCGATCCTCACTTACCCGCCGTCGCTCGTTCGGACCCAACTGAAGGAAAGTAATAGAGGGCAGTAGACCTAGGAAAACAAATAAACCTAGACAGAGGTGTTTTCTCTGGGGACTGCCCCCCCTCGTAGTGGTCAGCGCTTCCGCCGGCAGTACTCGCGACCTGCGGCCGTCTCGCCCTGAATCATCTAGTGTATATAAGCAGTTTTTAGTGATCTTGATATTGACTAATGTTTATGGAAGAATTTTTCTCGAGTTCAATTAGTTTTTGAGTTTTGCAAAAATATCCGCTTTATTTGTGTGAGTACAACCCCTTCCAGAGAAGGGAAAACCCCACCTCATCCAAAATTTGGTTCAATTTGCTTGATTGGTTCTCGAGATATGTAAAATTTGGGTTTTATTTGTATGGGAGCCACCCTGTGTAGTATAGTAAAATATTTATAAACTCTATTATCCGTTGATCTAGTAAACACAGATTCTTGGATATGCTATTTAATATACATACTGGGAAGTACAAACTTTACAACTGGGCGGCACAGACGTATTTTCATTAGCAGCACTAGCTAGTACAATAAGAACCTTCCCTGGCCCTAAAAACCGCATACAAATTTTCACTCCGATCGGTTTAGTAGTTTCCTAGTCTATAAGGCACATGCAGAACAGACAAAATTCATTTTTCTGTATACCCAACAAACATTTTTGTTTAATAGTATACCTTATTAAAACCATTGTATAGCTAATACCGAGTAGCAAACGCCTGATAAGTTGTTATATAACAAAAATATTTGTTGGGTACAATATTTTCTTTTTCTTTATATTTTCCGCAACATATTTTTAAGAAAATTTGCATCTGTTACTTGCTTCCGAAATATCGAACATAACCGGATTGCAGTTCTTTACAAAAACTAGGAATGAGCCAACACCATCCAGCAATCACAACATTTAGCCTCTATTGTGCGAACGGTATTGTTGCCGGGTCCAAGATCCACGTCATAGATCTTCTTGATTCGTCGTAAATACAATACAATGATCACGGTTTGCTCACCAACAGATGTTTTATATCGGAATCCACAGGCCAGTGAAACTTTTTATTTTATTAGGCCAGTGAAAAAAAAGAATCAATCCAAAGTTTTAATCGCCGTCATCATAACTCCATACCGTACGGACTACAGGAAGCACCATTTGTGCTTTAGGTAAAGAAATAGAAAAATCATCTTTTATTATCTTCAAATACACCATAATAACTCTTTTTAGGACCAGCAATGAACTCGATTAGGACTGTTTCAAACGGTTGAGGCTAATATGTTGTTTTCCAGGTACAGTGTTTTACTGGATATTTCAGCAAAAAAAACAGAAGTAAAACGTTTCGACAGAGGAAAGCGGCAATATAGTAGACCGACAGGAATCAAAAGTTAGTACATATTTTTCCTGACCGGTAGAGTGGCAGGTGCGGAACAAGCGTAGCATCCAGATGATTAGACAAACCAGTTCGAACATCCTGCCACACGTACAAACAAAAAGCAGGTTCTGGAACTGCCAACGATGGCTGATTCGTGTCGGGAATTGAGGATTACACTTTCGGTACCTTCAGTCGAATAATTCAAAATGACATCCTATGTAACACCAGCTAGACCAGTGATGGCCAAACTGCGGCTCTTGAATTTGGCCTTTGCGGCCCGCGAACTGGTTTGATAGATGGCGGACGGACACTATAGGTTGAATTTATTAATGTCAGAAGTCATTTAGGGCCGCGGATCTATTGGGGAGATCTGATTTAGCCCGCAATATGCTTGTACCGTGGCCACCACTGAGCTAGACCATCGTCAAACTATTTCCGTCAGCAGACACTGGAGCACAATAGACCTCTAAAACCGATCAGAGTCACAATTAGCAACTCCGAGACTTTGAAATATTTCAATCGTAAAATCTACTTCTACCAGCAGTTATGACGTCCTACTTGATCGGAAGATTTCGGCCGGCCTTTAAACTACCCCGAAACTACGGCATATCCAACGAACGAACGAAGTGAGTATTTAATTTTTGTCGTATTTCAATGTTTATTCAATTTTGTTCATTTCAGTCGTCTGTTATTCAAGTTGCTGATACACTACGAACGGACATAACGAAAACATCGCTCACAGTCGATGGTATTTATTATGTGGTTAATCCAGGATTTGTTGAGCAAAAAGTCTTCATCTCAAAAACTAGAATGGAACGTAAAACGCTTCCGATGCTGGTTCCAAAAATTTAGCGTACCGATTTGACCACAATGATATTTCAGCTGGGAATTAACGATTTCCTGCAGTTTGATTTTATGGATGCTCCGCTAGTTGAATTAATGTTGCCTGCTTCAGACCTATTGCACTCTTTATCTGCATTAGACAACGAAAGACAGCCGGCATGATTAGATTGCCGTATGACAGACTTTCCCTTAGAACCGAACATATATAAAATGCTAATTATGTCGGTTGTACCAACCTGTTCTGATGAAATTGATCAGAAACCAATTGTTAAATCACTTGACGGAGATCACCTTTGCTTGCCGTTTATAACAGTTGAAATAACAATATTTTCAATGCATAGTGCACGGTGGAGAATCTTATCCTGTAGTTAATTGGCATCATGGATAGGCTTAAGTTAGACGTGTTGTCTGCAGTCAAGAATACGGCATATGTCCAGAAAACTATTTCCAGGATTATCGATTTTCCCATCCGTACAGGATTCTGCTGCATAATGCCCCCGGGAGATGTTTCCAATTTATTCGAAGTCCCAATAACCGATGATCGTCATTGGATGTGCCATCATGATAAGGATTTTTAGAGTAGTAGCTACACGGGCTCGACAACTTTGAGGTAAATATTGGTATGTGTTAGTTTAGCACACGTCTAAAACCGCTTCTCATCCCAAATAGGATAACGTGAAGTCTATGCCACATTCGATTAATGTTCAGGCAGTTCAAACTAATAGGTAGCCAGTGGTTTCACTTCAGTATATTCCAGCTAAATATGCCAGATCTGACCGGCTCTGCTGCAGGCTGAACATCGCAAATTGTGGTTTTAGCCGCGGATGAATCTATACTCGGAATGCAGGTAACCACAGTCAGCAAACCTACACTGCAGAGCCACACCAAAAACGTACGTAAAATTCCTGTTAAAATTATAGTAATCTACGATATATATGTATAGACATAACCGATTGTTTGTTATTTGGATTGTGAAATAATGAGAAATCCGTCTAATTTATTTATATATTACCGTTCACATTATGCTTACTTCGAAAGAATCATATGAATCTTTTGCAATAATTGAATGTGGTGCATCTGCAAGTATACTTGAAAGTTTCTCTGCAAGTATACCTGCAGGTGCACCACATTCATTTATTGCAAAAGATTCGTTTGATTCATTCGGAGTAAGTATAACGTGAATGATCATAAAAACTATAAAATTTATAGTTGAGATGACTACGTTCATGGTTATTTCAACAATAATTAATAACGTCATTTTTACCACGAAATTGTCACGACAACCAACTCGTCCCGTTCATTGCGTGTTTAAGATGACTATTTTCTTGTCAGCAATATCATACAAAACCTGGTCATGATAACAAAACCATTGTCACGATGACAATTGTATAGTTTTAAATTATAGTTGTCCCAACCATACATGGTCATTTTTACCATAAAATTGTCACTGCAACCAGCTAGTTCCGTTTATTTTTTTGTCCAAGATGACTATTTTCTTGTCAGTAAAACTATACAAAAAGTGGTTAAGATAACTAAAGCATTGTAATGATGACAATTTTATGGTATACAGATTATAGTTATGCCTACTATGCGTGGTCAACCGTACCATGCGTCCATTGTTCAAGCTTATAGTCGAAATAACCATGAAAATGTTGTCTAGACCAGTTTTCCCAGTCGGTTGAAAACCACCATACTTTTCTGGTCAAGCTTACCCCTAAAATGGTAGAATTTACCATGAAATTTTTCTGTGTGTATGCTTCGTGTGTGATTCGCGTGCCTCTGGGAAGGTAGAATAGTTTACTGAAACACACTGATACGCGTAGTTTGATCTGACCTGCAGAAAATCGCTTGTGTGTGAAGGTTCCCCTGAGAGGTAATGATGAAAATGATGATTATAATGATGGTAATGACGAAACTGATTATGGTGATATTGAAAGTAAGGATTGCAATGAGGAAAATAATTATGGTAATGACGAATCTGACGAATGTGATGGCTGTAATGACGAATATAAAGATAAAAATGAAGTAAATGATGATGGCAATGACGAATCTGATGAAAGTGATGATTGTAAAGACGGAACTAATTAAGGTGATGATGATGAAAGCGATGATGCTAATAACGAAAATGATGATGGTAATGCCAAAATAGCAATGGTAATGACGAAAATGATGAGGGTAATAACGAAAATGATAGTGGTAATGACAACAATGATAGTATTGATGATAGAAAATGATTACGATAATGATAATAATGACGTAAATGATGATGGTAATGTCGAAAAATATGCAGACGATATTGACGATTTGGTTATTTTAATGATGTTAGTATTGTTGACATATATGATGAGCATTTTGATGATGCTGATGTTTTTGATGTCGTGAATAATGTTGACGATTTAGATAATAATGACTATTTGATGACGATGTTGATATTGATGTTGATTTTAATTATTTCGATGGCGTAAATGATGATGATTTTGATCGTTTTGATGGTTTTAATTACGTTAACGACTTCAATTATGATGATGGTCATGGTAATTATAATGGTAATGACGAAATTGATAGTGATAAAGATGAAAACGATGCTGATGTTAAAAATGGTGATGGAGATTTTTTTTGGTTAATTAATCAGAAGAGTAGAGGAGGGGGTGAATGTAGGGAACGAGCCGACCCAGGTAACCGCTAAGCACTGAATTAAGCTTGAAAGCTGCTGTATATTTGCAAGTTACATGCTGCCAGATATAATTCAGCATTGTCAAAGCGTAGCAGCTTTAAAATGGCATTCTCAATGCTGAATTAAAATTTACTTGAAGCACTATGAAAAGCTGATTAGGTGCTCTAAGCAAGCTTTATTGCCGTTACCGGCATCAAAAGAGATTTTGAACACTGCTCACACTTGCAGGAAATCTCCTTGCGAACGTACGTGTGATAACAGAAAAAATGCTTCCCTCTCTTTTTATCTTACGCAAAATCCTGCTCCGCCGATTGACTAAACATCAACACGAATCTGTAGGGCATATGCATACTGATAATATGCAAGAAATATTTCTATACATGTATACCATCACATAAAAAGAAAATAAAAGGTAGGTAATTCTCCCAAAGTGCAACTTATGGAAGAAATGTGAAAAACAAAATCTTTCCCTCCATTCCGCCTTGATAAGCAAATCAAACATTCGAGTTAGGAATTTCGGTAATTTAAGTAGACTCGCAACTACCGTTAACAGATCAACTGGTAAAGGCGTTGCCCTACTCTTCCACTTCAAGCCACGTAATCGACAGATTGGCTGGCGGTTCAATTCTAACCGAAAAAGAAAATAACAAAAAAGCAATCTTGAAACGTCAACAAAGTACGCTATATAACACTCAACCAAAAGACCACATACATTTTACGTGTAAATGCACATACTTTTAAAATATCAGCATTCATATGAGTTTTACGACGACCATCTAATATTCAAATAGTAAAATATTAATATTCAAGTAGACAACATATACATTTTATATACATATACTTCATTGTCATTTGCCTTTCACATAACTGTCACGTGATTGTCAGGTGTGCAAAATAAATAGTTGATATAAAGTAATTTTCATGTGCCGTTCACATAGTTGTCACGTGACCTTCAGGTATGCAAAATAAATAAATGATGTAACATATTTTTCAAATGACGTGCACATTGATGTCATGTGATAGTCAGGTATGCAATACAGATTATGTAACTTGATTTTCATGTGCCATTCATATAACTGTCACATGACTGTCAGATATGCAAAATAAATAGATGATTAACGTATTTTCCATGTGCCGTTCACATAGTTATCACGTGATTGTCATGTATGCAAAATAAACAGCGACAAGAAAAACATTCAAGATGGCGTCAAGTGATAGTGAGGCAAATGAATTGTCTTTAAATTGGTGTTTCGCAGGCAACTTACTGCACTTTTTCAAAGGTAAATATAAATTATTATTCATATTGTCAATTGCAAGGAAAATTGTACCATCCGAAGTGCGATATCGCTCACAAAAGTGCTATTTTGCATTAAATCGTTTCGGAATCTTCGGCGCACTTCTTGCTTGGAAGGTAACGAAAAAGTGAGCCGAAGATACCGAAACGATTTAATGCGAAATAGCACTTTTATGAGCGATATCGCACTTTGGATGGTACAATTTTCCTTGCAATTGACAATATAAGCAATAAAATACATTTATATCAATGATTTCAGGATTTCGTTTTTCTTGTTGGAGTTGTCGCACAATATTATTTGGAGCCAGGAAAGAAGGTAGACTGCGAATTTCTGCAGGTCCTTGTGATCACAGTCCCGACACTCTTTAGGCTTTAGGAAAAAGGTAACTGTTCCTCGTATTTCAATAATCAATTTATAAAATAATTACCTTTTTAGGAAAAAACAATATTTTATTACAAGGCGGAAATCCGCCCCGTAGAAGGATATCCATTTCTGCTTTCTTGGCGGTGATAAAGAATTGCTAAGCTGCGACGTTTGCAGCTAAAAAGCAATTGGAGCTGCTGATTTGTTGAAAAGTTTCAACACAAGGAATACAAGCCAAGGTATAAATTCATCAACAGTTTAAAGATATTATGTTACATATTATTTTGCATTTTTCAGATACGAAACTTTGTATCGCGTTACTTCTCCTAAGCACCGTATTACCACCAACGCTTGCAGCATCCAGATCGAATCCAGATACAAAGTATTCACCTGTAGAACAAGTGGTTTCAGACTAATGCTGAGGCAAAAATTAGGAATAAAACAATGACAATGTAAACATGGAATGTAGGTATATAGTGCTTATATATACAATTTTAAATAAACTTTATATCGTCAGAAAAAATCCGTTTTTTTAATATTCGCAAAAAAAAACTTAATATCATTATTTATGGAATTGTCCGTTTTGCATGAGGCAGATAAGATGTATGTGACGTTCAACTAAAAGTTAAATAAAGTTCTGCCACAAGGTATCTGCATTTCACGTAACTTATATGTGCACCCATAGATCACATTAATGTAATTATTTACGTGAAAAACAGATGATATTTAGGTGAAAAGTATTATGGAAAATATTTATATGGTTTTGCACTTGAAACGTAAGTGATTATTTTTTTGAGTGAAGCATAACAGAGAGGGAAGATAAAAAAAAGGATGTACAATATTATTTTTCGTATTTTTTTATGTTTGACGTTTTACCGTTACGCAACAGGCGTTACGTTTTATGACATTTGTAAATCTCCAAGCACTAATGTAGCCGGATATTTCGCCAAAACCTGCTTTCTAGCAGCTTTTTATTGGCATATTGAACTATGCTGCACGATATGGTGTGCACCATAGGCTAATAAAAAGCTAGATTTCTGCTTCTTTAAGTGCTCACTGGTTACTTGGGGAGTTAGATGAATCAGCGTAAAACAAATCTAATGAAACTGGAGTATTTACTTGAGTGCGAGGGGCAAGACACTGTTGAAAATATATTACTTTTCCCTATGGAAATATTTTTCCAACCTTAATATATTGACCTTTCCCACCCATAATAAACCTAAAGCCCTATAAAGTTACATTTATTTATACATTTATAGGGTTTTAATAGGGCCTAATATATTAATATTATGATAATATTTTGAAGTGTCTTGCCCCTCGCTTGAGTGTAACTGAAACCCCTTGCATAGGAAAAATACCGTCATACGAATGATAAGAGACACGGAGAGAAATGAATCGTTCAATATGAGATTTACGCATACTGTGGCATGATATAGCATGCTCTAAAAAAATCAGAGAGGTTGTGTACAAGACACGACCGCATATATAGGTTACGCAGGACTACGTAAGTCTCTTTGTAGTGATAGTAGCATAGATTCATACTTGTAATCATTCGATTCTTCACGTATACATGCTATATGCAACATATATATATGCTACATGCGTTGTATGTAACGTTTATCAAAGTAGTAACATTTCATACGTTCAATTCTCAAAAGATTGTGAATTTGAAAACTATTTAACAAAATCAAGAACACAAATTCTCCTGCTACCTTACTGAAATTAAAGATTGTTTTTATTATCCATGGTTTCCCACGTTGAAGGGATTTTACCAATTCAATCCTATTTTATCAACAGCACATCTTTTCACTACACTTCAAATGAAACGGCAAGCATGCGTATTCATACAGAGTCGTATTATAACCGAACACTACAGCTGTAGCACATTTTTCCAACACAGATATCAAATTCGCCGAGGTTTAATCGTCTCGCAGTAAAGAATTTGCGATCTTTTGGACAACGTACTTGTGTCATTTTTTCTGGCACACTTTCCTAACACAGACATCAGATTGGACTAGGTTTAATAGCGTTCGTAAGAAATCTGTTGGCTCGAGGGGGCTTTGTCACTCTCTCTGGCGTACTTCCCAAGCAAGGACATCAAAATAGTCTAGGTTTAACCACGGTGTTAAGAAATCTTGTTGAAATGAGGAAACTTTGTCACTTGTTTTGGCTTACTTCCCAAGCACAGATATCAAATTAGTATAGGTTTAGATCATCGTAAAGAATCTTCCAACCAATCACGAAGCGAGAATTCTGGTAAAACATAAGTTTATTATTTTCAATTTTTCAATAGTTCAACATCAAGAATCCATACTTTTCTTCATTTGGGTCAATTCTTAGAAGATTTTCCGATCGATTGGTGTAAGAATATTGAAAATCGATCGGAAAACCGCTGAGCTATTAGCGCTCAAAACCTTTCATTTTTCGTGACGCTCGCATTTTTCGATTTTTTGGAATGACACCCTATCTCAAAACTTGCCGTAAGACGTAGTCCTACGTCAAAAGAGTCAGTTTTTGGACGAACGTAGACTTTGACGGACGTTGTTCCGTGTTCCGGAGGACTCGGTTGAAAATAACCGACGGACACGACAGTGCTCAACGTAATGATTGAGGTTGTTCAAAGCTGAATGAGCCTGTTTTAAGTTTGGTTATCAGCAGAGGTGGCATAAACCGCAGCGCAGACCAAAAGACACACATTCTTAAACAACGCAACACTCGCCATGCGGTGTGTGTTCGCCCACAAATTCCCTTCAGTGTCTCTTTTGCTAAACACGCTCTTTCGTGTTTTATGCGCACCAAGAAAAGGCAGCCGCAAACGCAGAGTGATAAATTTGCTGCGTGCTTTACCACACCAAGAGCCGCACTCTGCGCGGCTGGATTGTACACCCTGCGCTGCGTCAGTTGAAGTGGTGTGATTGAAAAAAACATTTTTACTGTTGCGGTGCCTGATCCGTACTAACTCAACATAGACCATATTAGTTGTTCAGTGCAGCGTGTATTTTCACTTTTAAAAGGGCAGAAAATTTGTAAATACAAAACAATTTTTTGCGCAATTCCGCACGGAGTGTGGCAAAGGGCAGCACCAAGTGCTGTTTGTCACTCACTGGGCGATTTTCACCGAGTGCTGTCGTTCGCTCCCACTCCGCTTTCGCTCGTACGCTGTGTGCATATTAGCTGTAGAGGTGTGTTGGCGAATCGCTCTGTGCGACAAGGCATAATATTGGAACATTGGGCGCATAGTGTGAGCGAATGACAGCCCTGGTTATCAGGGTTTGAGTGGTATCTTCATTCTCATTGAGGAGAATAAGATGGAAATACCAGTTTACGGTAATGATTTTATTTCGCTCCAAGGGAGTTTTGAATGCCATGCTTGCGATCACGGAAACTGAATTGTCGAACTGTCATGAATATGACGTCCATAATATCAAAGAAAAACCTGGGAAATTCTTGAAGTATTAGATTAACGTAAAGAAAGTTTGTATACATTCGTTGAAGACCGGAGTTTCGCAACGTTAAAGGTCAGTTACAAACACGATCTGTTATCGATCGTGGTTTGGAAATAGATGAAGAGTCGGCCTTCGGGCTGATGATGAACACATATGACTCCGAATGTTATTCAGCTTTTGATTAGATCTAGTACGTAGATATAATCGTTATTCTAAGTATGAAAGTAAAATTTTTTCGTAAGATTTCCCCTTACGAAAATTTAGTTGAATTGCTTCAACTAAATTTTCGTAATTTAAGCATGGAGTGATGTAACCGTTGCACGTTACAGCAATATAGAGTTATATTTAGTTTAGCTATTTAATTCGAATGGTTTTGTTGATCAAACCATAAATTGGCGAATATAACAGTTTCCGATCTTGCATTGATAAATATAGCAGATGCAATATTCACCACTCCTAAATTGACCGGTTGGGTGTTTGTCCAAGCTAATAGCAGCCATGCGTCCGTGTCGATGAAGCGCGAACCCTTAGGCAGCCGAAGCAGAATATATAACGTGGCCCGAATGAGATTGCTTCGAACGCGAGTTCAAAAGGAACCGTTCGAGTCAGGTTGAAGGAAAGGGAAGGCTAGATGACTTGCGTAGGCCAAAACGAACTGAAAGATTGAGTTAACGAACTAGCGATCAATCCCGAAGAGTTTTCGGCCAGGTACTTCCGTAAGTACCTAGATTCCTGGCTTTATCTGAGGACGAAACTTGCAATCACTTCATTCCCAACCGCCAAGTTAAGTGGAAGTGATTGTGCGCGATTCCGTTCTTTTTGCATTGTTACAATTCTTTTTGTACAATAAGGTTTTTTTTACAATAGCCTTTGTTTCTTACCGGCTTGGGTCGTCTTGGTTGGTCTCCTGGAAAAAACTACAAAATGGCGGACTTACAACCCACGCCAACACCAATGGTCACTGAGCGGAATAACTATAACGAGCAAACTTCAAAGACAAGCAAAAGGAAGTGCAAATTTAAATAAATTTACAGCTCGAAAATTACCAGACCATAGATTTATTTTTTTAAAACAAGGGTTAGTAGGTCACTTTTACTTGCGCAATTTTCGCCGGAAAACTTCCTTCTGGCTCCCCGCGTGCCGGGATGGTTGCTGCTGCTGCTCGTTGGTCGACTTTGGTGACGGGTGATGCGAGGGGTGATCCAGAGGTCGAATCCACTACAGGAGGTACAAACGGACGCAGCGGCGTCCCGCTATGATGACAGGGTGCACAAAACCAATAGTCACGGCCGTAAATAAGTTTTAGCCAAGCTGGCCAAGAATTGTTTCACCGACGGGGGCACTGTAGCGTATCTAGGCCTAATAACGAACGGCCGAATCGCAACCCAGAGGCACTGCGCACAAATAAAACTGCGGATTAGCGTCCAAACTGGCGTGGGACGAATTTCACGACACTCTTCGATCGGTCCTTTGACCTTAAGCTAGTCCCCTTTGCGATTTCAACACTGGCTCACTAGCTACGGCTCGTACGGTTCGGGTAGGCTATCGGTGGGCTTAGCGTTCGCACGACACTGTGTTTGGCCTGATTCGGTGGGTCCCTTGACCTCGCGCACTGTATACCTCCGGGTTCACGGTCTAATTACAAGATCTCCCGCGCCGGCAGTTGCGGGTGCTTTTAACCACCCTCGGTCCGCTTTCCGCCCTGAACCCCCCTTGCATTTCATCCCGCTGCCCCGTTGTTTTTCCTACGGCTGCTGATGGTACTAAATCTATGACAATTTTTATCGTTTTATGTTGGTGTCCCGATCAAACTTTAACTGTATGATAATTTTAAAGTAACGTTGCATGCAAAATATTTATTTAATCTATCCCTAACCATAAAATTGAATCCTAAATAATATCAAGCAAAACTAAACTAACCAAAAAATATAACATGCAACAAATAAATAACAAAAAAAGGAAAATAATTTAAATAAATAACAGGGAAAACAATTTTTAATAAATAATATTCGAGGACACCAACCAATTGGGCTATTAAACATAAAATAAACGTCTCTCAAACATGCAAGCACAGAGAAGTGACATTTATTTTACATTCAGACATTTACTTACAATATTTACAAAAAAATAACAATATAAATAAAGGTAATAATCAAGCTGGCCCAGTGACCAAAGGATTTTATTGTGACCGTGGCAAAACATGGTCACAATTTTCCCCGAGTCGGATTAAAAAAACTGAAGGTTTTTTCTCTATTTGAGTGCTGACATCCGATGCGACTACTTCTCTTCCAGTATCAGTGCAAATTGTGGGATGATTGTTTCATGATAATCAGAGGATCTCTATCCCGCATTTTGTATGACACTAGAAGAGTGAGCCTGTCCACCATTCGTCATCGTTTAATGCGACAACTTCTTCCTCAGTATCAGTTCAATTCGTGAGATGATTTGTCATGGGAACCAGAGGAACTCTTTCTCACGAATTGTATGACACTAGTGGAGTGTGCCTGGCCATCAACGGCAGATGAGACTACTGCTCCCTGAGTATCAGGTCAATTTTTTTTTTCGCCAAGTGGCAGTCACACCGGACGCACGCGTTTTCGAATCGCTGCTGCGCGCGCTCTTCATAATTTTAAATTTTTATTTTACCGCTTAAACCGTCGCGTAAGCGTTTTTAACAATAACATAGTGAATAATTTTGTGTTTTAATCGCGCGTTTTTATCATTAATCATGCCGTGCGGAGTTAAATCGTGTGGTATCAGTGACGACCGCTTCCTATGGAAGTGCGAATATTGTAACAAACAATATCACGCAGCATGCATCGGAGTGCAACGGCAGCGTGAGCATTTTATCACGGCTTTCATGGTGCCTATGTGCGCCGATTGCCAGGAAATACTACGGAAGGAAGCCGACGTGAGGAAGCTGCTTCATCAACAGGAACAACTCATAGAAGCCATTACCTCACAGACCGACGCTAACCATCGTGTTGCTGCTGACTTAAAGAAATTCTGCCTGGTATCGGAACTTTTCGATAGCATCGAACACCTGCTCAGCGACGTTAAAGTAACATTGGCGGCAATAAACACAAATAACAACAAAATGTGCAACGCGGTCAGTCAGCACATTCAGTCGTGTGACTCACAAGCGCACACGACCATAACTGGCATCAACGAAGCAAACTCAATGATGTCACAAAAAATAAAAAAATATTTGGACGAACGGCTATCAAGCCTGACAACCGACATGGCTCTATCGATGGAAAGAGCCGACACATCATTACCTCAATATAATTGCGAGTCAACCCTTCGCGAAATTCTGGACGAGGTAAAATTGGTCTCAACAGCTGTGTCTGCTGTTGAAACGAATGCAACAGCTGTTTCGCCGCCACAGAAGACATTACAGGAAGAATTAGCAGAAACTTCATCAGCAAATAATGAAAATCTACAACCTAAGACTGACCATTCATCTCCAGGATGGCGATTTTTGGGCAATAAATGGCGCTGGATGCAGAACTGGTCGATGTATGACGCCAAACAACGGACTCGTAGGCTTCAGGAAAGAGCTGCGGAAAAAGCCAGACGTAGCAGAAAACGCAGAAAACAACAGCGCATCAAAACTAAGAACAATATAAATATCAATCATAGAATCGGTAAACAAACCCGTACGAATGCTTCGGACAAACAGCTACTGGCCACAGCGAAAGTACAATTTGCTGGTCCACCATCAACTACGGACCACCCAATTGCAGGACTTTCAGTGCCAAAGTTTATTGACTTTCAAAAGGGTGAAATTCTAAACCCCTACCACACGGGCCACCAGAAAAAACACAATAGAATTGAATCACCACCAGCGGGAAATAGCACTGCGTCAACACCGTCAACGTCATCATCGCACTCAACATCTACCTGGACACCCAACCCGATGCGTCCACCTATCGTCAGCTTAACGCAGCAATCAGCTGGCGGAGACGGACGTTTCCTGAAAGCGCGACTGCGAGATCCGAAAATTATGTATCTCATTCGTCTTTATCTGGCATGCATGCACGACAAGGAACCAACGTTCTGCTACGAAGGTATGACGAACACCAGCATAAAAATGAATTTGGCTTCAGAAGGACTACCGGTCTCTGCGCAGGACCTGCAGAAAATCTTTTTCGAGGTACATGAGGAATTTGGTGTACCGAAACAGGCAGCATCTGACGACTTGGAAGGTTATCGACGGCATCTCAACAATCAGAGAATCCAGTACCTGCAACGTGCGAGGGAAAGCGCCGATAAATTTAGCCATCCGGTCCGAAGCACCAACCAGAATTTTCGGAAGTAACGACTCCTTTCGATGAGAAAGAGGTAACTAATTTAAGTATTTCTTCAACCGACCCTCTTCCGTCAATTTCTTCACTAAAACAGAATGTGACTGAAATTTTGATTTATTGTCAAAATTTCAATCGCATGAAAAGTCCAGCCAAAATGAAGGAAATTTATAAAAATTTACATAGCTCATCCTTTTTTGTTATTCTGGCAACTGAGACAAGCTGGAATGAAAGCGTAAAAAGTGAAGAAATTTTTGGAAGTGCCTTTAACGTATTCAGAGACGACAGAAATTTTCTTGAGTCTCAAAAGAAGTCGGGTGGCGGAGTCCTCATAGCTTTGTCGTCTAATTTCAATTCCGAAATTATAACGACACCAAAATTTAAAGAATTCGAGCATGTCTGGGTAAAATCACATTTAGCAGGAGAAACACATGTATTCGCCTCGGTGTATTTTCCTCCAGACCAAGCTCATAAAACAACTTACGAAGCATTTTTCCAAATTGCCGAAAACATTCTATCACAACTGCCTCCCGAGGTTAAAGTTCACATTTATGGAGACTTCAATCAACGCCATGCTGACTTCATTCCAGACTCTGAAAATGAATGCATCTTACTCCCAATCGTTGGGGAGAATGAAACACTGCAGTTTATTTTCGACAAAACTGCCAATTTGGGCAAATTAACCATATTAAAAACCAACAAAATTGCTATCTAGATTTTTTGCTTACGAACATTTATGAAGACTTCTGTGTGACTGAATCATTAAATCCACTATGGAAAAATGAGGCGTTTCACACAGCAATTGAATATTCTTTATCTATACACAAATACCATAGACCCAACGATTGCGAGTTCGAAGAAGTTTTTGAATACGAAAAGGCAAACTATGAAAACATTAGACGTAGATTAAACTGTGTTAATTGGCAACTTATTCTCAAGAATGAAGAAAATGTCGAAGTTGCTGTAGACACATTCTATAAAATTTTATTAGAAGTAATGATACAGAACATACCGTTAAAGAAAAGAAGACGTCACAAAAATACGGAAAGTCCAGTCTGGTATAACAGTAAGATTAAGAACTTGAAAAATCACAAACAAAAGGCGCATAAAAATTATAAAAACATGCCAGTACTAAAAATTTAGCAAGATATTTGGACGTATGCAACCAGCTAAATTTTGCAATCAGCAATGCGTTTGAAGAGTACAATTCAAAAATTGAACTTGAAATAAAGTCCAGTCCTAAAAACTTCTTTAATTACGTGAAAACTAAACTAAAATCTGACAATTTTCCATCCATAATGCATCTTGATGAAAATGTTGGGGATAGCTCGGAAAATATTTGTAAGCTTTTTGCAAAATTTTTTCAAGAAATCTATACAACATTTTCTGAAGAAGATCGCGATCGCGACTATTTTGCATTTTTTCCGGATTCTTCAATGGATATTGGCGTTAACCAACTTCAGGCTCAGGATATTTTGCAGGCTTTGAAAAATGTGGATGCCTCAAAAGGTCCTGGGCCTGACGGAATCCCTCCAGTATTTATAAAAAATCTTGCAATAGAGTTCACTACTCCTCTGTTTTGGCTTTTTAACTTATCACTAAAATCCGGAATCTTTCCAAAAATATGGAAAAGCTCATTTCTGATGCCTATCTTTAAATCGGGCCGGAAATCTGACGTACGTAATTATCGTGGTATTGCCATTATCTCTTGCATTCCAAAACTTTTCGAAGCTATTATCAATGAAAAACTATTCCTTCAAATTAAAAACAGAATTACAGAAATGCAACACGGTTTCTTCAAAGGACGTTCGACTACGACAAATTTACTGGAATTCATAGACCACTCACTGAATGCAATGGATAATGGAAACCATGTAGAAGCACTCTATACGGACTTTAGCAAGGCATTTGATCGCATTGACATACCAATGCTGCTTTTCAAATTGCAAAAGAAATGGCTTGAATCGTATTTAACTAATCGCCAACAAATAATTAAATTTAACGGAAAGACCTCGAATCCAATTCAAGTCACTTCTGGTGTTCCTCAAGGCTCTCATTTGGGACCTCTTCTTTTTATCTTGTATGTAAACGACATTTCCTTCATTCTCAAGGAACTTAAAGTGCTAATATATGCCGACGATATGAAGCTCTTTTTGGAAATAAGAAATGAAGAAGACATCAATGTATTCCAGAACGAAATACACATATTCTACATATGGTGTAAAAAAAGCTTATTAGAACTTAATGTAAAAAAGTGCAACCTTATATCATTTAGCAGAAAAAGAATTACACCGGAAATATCAATCATATTAGGAAATCAAATAGTAGAAAAATGTGAAAAAGTTAGGGATTTAGGAATTATCTTAGACTCCAAACTAACTTTCATCGACCATTATAACACAATAATACACAGAGCAAACAACATGCTAGGTTTTATTAAACGCTTTAGCTATAATTTTTCAGATCCATACACCATCAAAACACTATATATTGCTTATGTGAGGTCAATACTGGAATACTGCAGTATTGTATGGTCTCCTTTTTCAATCACGCACGAAGAAAGAATAGAATCAGTACAAAAACAATTTCTCTTATATGCCCTTCGTAAATTAGGTTGGACAGCATTTCCTCTTCCATCATACGAAGCACGCTGCATGCTTATAAATATACAATCATTAAAAGAGCGTCGTATTTATGCAATGGTCTCATTTGTAAACGATATCGTTTCGCACCGTATTGACTCAGCAACACTTTTATCAAAACTGAACTTTTATACACCTACCCGGCAACTTCGTAATCGAAATTTATTTGCCATAAGCCATTATCGTACTAATTATGCAAAATTCGGTCCACTAAATCGTATGATGGCAGCGTACAATCAATACTGCGAAACCATTGACTTTACAATGTCTCGGCATAGACTTAAACATCACTTTAATTCAATACGTAATCATAACGCGTAGATAACGAAACAAAGGAATAAGAACACTTTTTAATCACCATCTAATTATAAGACTTCTATATAAGAAACTGTATATGCATTATACTAGTCTACATCGGTTGACGAAATAAATAAATATAAATATAAAAAATACAATTCATGAGATAGAATCCCGAAGAACTCTTTCTCATGAATTGTGTGATACAGAGGCAGTGAGCCTGTCCATCTTCGGGATACGACTACTTCTCCTCCAAAACTTGAACCATTCCATGGATGATTTTTCATATTAGACAGAGGATCTATTTCCACTGAATTGTATTAGGTATTAAAGAAGTGAGCCTGGCCATCCGCGGGATGCGACTACTTCTCCTCCAATGCCAGAACTATTCAGTGAATGATCATGTGAAACAGAGGATCTCTTTCCATGGGATCGAAATAGGTTTTAAAGCAGTGAGCCTGTCCATCCAAACACTCCATCCGAAAACTGTCAAAATCAGAATCAATCAAACTCTCCGATTGTCCTTATGGAAGATTCTAAGTGTTTATTATCGAATCTCCGTGTTGCGTCAGATAAAAGATTTTTCTGCCATTGCCGCGCATGTTGAGTAGGAATGTCTAACAGAACCAATTACGAACTAATTTTACTCCACCGAAACCTTATCAAACATCCGGCTGTCTGTTTTTCTTTTTCTCGTCGCAAATATCAATTTGGACCAAACGAATTTCAATTTCCTTCTCATCCGTGCTCTTCAATCATTCAATTCATTCATCCTTCTCTCCTGTAAATTTCTACGTTCATTCTAGACCTTTTAATCAACATCATTCATACAATTCAATCATTCTTTTCATTCTTCCTTCGCATTTTTTCAAATCACGCACTCACATCAATCGCAACTTCATACTACACTATTTATGCTAGGGGCCCCTAATCTTAAACTTACTCTAAACATTGGCATCTACCATATGATGCACGAGGTAAACTAGTTCACTCGTCATGAATTTCCCGAAAACAGCCCGGTGTCACCAATACACTCTCACATATGATTTGACAGTACCCCCATACTGATGGGCCCCTCGTTGCTGGGCCCCAAACAACAATGGCCGCTCCATATATTTTCTATGAAATGATTTCCCGCCCAGTGTTTTGACGTTTTAGATTGCGGTCATAGAAAAATGGCGGCGTGCCGGGTGGTCGCCCGAAAACATCTCAACTCGTGAGAACAGAAAGTGGGAAACACACAGAATGACACTATTCACGTTAAGCGTGTAATGTCGACTACCCGCTTACACTCAAAATAATATTCACGTCGAAGTTACGTGAAAAATCACGTAATTTGATTTTTATGAAGCAATTGCATTTTCTATGTGACTACGGTAAATCGGACTTGAATATCCCCTCAATTTCATGCGTTCGTCACATAAAATGTATGTGATGCTGAGAAACGTCAAGTAAAAGCAAAAAAAAAGTTACGTGAATTTCCGGTGTGAAAATTTGAAATAGCAAAATGGCGGAGAGTGACTGCAATTCTCAGGTAGGAACATATATGAAATATTTTATGAAGGAATAAAGTAATTTTTTTGCTCTTTTCAGGAAGTTAGCTGTGCCAGTACTGACGAGAGTCAGCACACGTTCGAACTCGTTGAATATCTGGAGTGTAGCGATCAGACAGAAGGTAAATTAATTTTTATGAACATTATTGCAAAATAGTATTTAAAATTGCTTTTAGAAAGAAGTTGTGCAACTACCCCCGAAAGTTTTACGCCAAACCTCTTAATCAAAATTCTCGAGAAAACAGAATCCGGGAAACAAATTATCCAGAGAGCAAACGCGGCAGAATTATCGGAGACATCCCAGCTGAAGTTGTCGGAAATTATAGCAAAGTACCACATTTCACTGAAGAAAAAGACGACGGCTTGTGATTTAGATAATTACAGCTCAACCATCGTGGCCCTCTTCAAGTCGGAAAGAAAGGTATAAAATCAATATATTTTATTGAATATTTTTCTTTTAATATTATCTTTAGGAAAATTATTACATACCGCGCGGAGGAGACCGTAGAAACCACGGAGGTAAAATAGCGAATAAGATCGGTAATATCAGGCAGACCCTAAAAAGAAAGGAGTTAAAAGAAGCAGAACATATTAAGAGGTTAAAGCCAGATGCAGACAGTGCCACTGATGACACGCTTGTCGACACAGAAGTTGTGGATTGGCTGCGTCTAAATCACGAACCCTGGTCAACCGTGTTGGACAAATGGGCCAAAAGCTTTTCTTTCCGACAACGCTCCCTACGCAACCTGAAGTGTGTTCGACATTTGGTGAAGGATTTACCCCATTACCAAAATCCATTCGGCTACCAGCTGGTAAGTATGTGAAGACATGAGTGCCTTAATCGTATTTAATGTAAAAATAACATTTAAAGCCTCTATTTTTTTACTTGGTTTCAGATTGATCTAGATTTTACACAACTGTTCTGTGATGCACCCAAGGGGCTGGAAAAATTTATCGCAATTGGAGGAAAATTGAAAACTTATTTCAAACAAAGGTCGCATGACCCATCTGCAGTCGATTTGCTGCCGCTACTTGAGAATAGCAACGAAGGTATATTTAGTTTTAACAAAATATATACTGTGAAGTGGCCTAATTCCGCACGGGTAATTTCGTGCACTCAGCATTAATTCAATAATCTCCCAACAAATTATTCGCATTTTGGAAAATAGCATTTGAAAATATGCATGTTCCCCCAGGAAACCGTCCATTTAGTGCCATGTGTGCTGCATTAGGCACCGCACGGAATTAGGGCACCTCACGGTATACGCCTTGATTTTACAATTAATCAAATTCCTGTCCAGAATTCAGGTCTAATTCTTTGAATATGTTTTATCGAACCACGATGAAACCAAGCGACTGATTTAGTGAACCATACGAACAATTAGAATCATTCGTCCAAAAAAATTTCACTTTTCCGAAAAATAGAACACCTTTAAAACGGTTGCACTACTCAATTAGAAGATAGAATCAACAAAAGAGCGGGCATCGCAACCATGAACCAGCCGGGCGAGAGTTAAGATTCCTATGCTGGTCCAGCAAAAAATAACTCGTCCGTTTTGATTACATGCACCCTTTGGTTAATTCTATCTACAATTTAATAAAATCAAGGACACAAAGAGCAAATGATGACTATCTGTCACAGATTGATGCTGCATATGTTGTTCCTTTGAAGCAAACTACATATTTTTTCTCAGTGACTTGAGTATAACGTTTCCAGCAGCAAAATCCATCTAACTGCTGATAAACATGTACGCATAAAGATTCAATTACGTTGGTGTTTAAGACTTCATTACTTCTGTTGTATTGTTGTACTCACTAAGTGAAAATCCTGTGATTTGCGAGCGGATAAAAAATTGTTCAGATGGAAGGGTCCTTGATGATTGAGAGTTTGCCTTATATTAGAAGAAATGTATAAGATTATCTGGTTCTGTATTTCTGCACTGTAGTACCTCTTGCCAGAAATATTGACCGCTAATGCTATATTGTAATGAAGTAACCATGACTGCAATATGTTCCGAAATGATTCGATTCGGTGACAGATTCGATTAGGCAATACTCAGCTACTCTAACACCTTTATTATAGGCGATACTGCTTCATTACTGTGCGTAGATTTTTGCCAAAAACATTTATGCACTTTTAACTTACATCAATGTGTTTAATGTGATTTAATTCCAGCAACAGTTCAAAATTACTGTTTGTTTCATTCTTTGATCCATTTATTAAACTCAAAAGGATGACCGATGAACGTGTAATTAAAAACATTAAGTCAAATGACGTCCTGACTGGGCTGCCAATTTTTCTACTTGATTCACGAAAAAAATTTCAATGAGGCTTAGGAAATAATTAACATTGAACTAAACAATAGAAAAGTAAATCTATACCTATAAAGAAGGATTTCTGTCTGTCTGTCTGTCTGTCTGTCTGTCTGTCCTGTGTTCCTTATAGAATCAAAAACTACTGAACCAATCGGCGTGAAAATTTGCATGCAGAGGTTTTTGGGGCCAGGAAAGGTTTTAGTGATGGTTAGAGACCCCTCCCCCCACTAAGAGGGGGGGCTCCCATACAAATGAAATACAAATTTCTGCATAACTCGAGAACTAATCAAGCAAATAGAACCAAATTTGGCATGTGGGTGTTTTCGGTGACAATTTATTCTAGGGTAATTTGAGACCCCTCCCCTCTTTATAAGGGGAATTATAACTCCTCTCCCCTTTAAGAGGGGGGGTTTCCATACAAGTTTCCTCATAACTCGAGAACTAATCAAGCAAATGGAACCAAATTTGGCATGTGAAAGTTTTCGAGGGCAAGAAAATTTTCTATGTTGAATTAGGACCCCTCCTCACTTTAAGAGGGGGCCCAGTAAACCATTTGGTTTGTATGTCTCGATTGCAACTGAGGTATACGAAATCATATCTGAACGAAAAAGTTATATTTCACGCCATATAAGAACATATATGTACCAAAGTGGAGGCGATATACGTGCGAAAATTTTGACAACTATTTGTAATTCTATGTTGCGCAGTTTTTATAACACGCAACTAAATACTCCTGAATATATGATTAAGGTATAATCAAATATTGCAATTGTCTATCCTGCTTTATAATTCACAGTCATGAATTGTATTTGAAGACACGCACGACTGCAAAACAACTTATTGTTCACTTCGATTTGACATGCTCTAATCATTATACAATTCCAATGTGAAATTGACATGAAAACGATTTAATGTGAACTTTCTATTACGATTTTGTGTTATCTGGGGGGGCTCCTGTACAAATGAAATACAAATTTCCTCCTAACTCGAGAACTAATCAAGCAAATAGAACAACATTTGGCATGTGGGTGTTTTTTTTTGGTGACAAGAATTTATTCTATGGTGAATTGAGACCCCTCCCCTCTTTATAAGAGGAATTATAACTCCTCCCCTTTAAGAGGGGGGGCTTCCATACAAATTTCCTCATAACTCGAGAACTAATCAAGCAAATGCAACCAAATTTGGCATGTGAAGGTTTTCGAGAGCAAGAAAATTTTCTATGGTGAATTAGGACCCCTCCCCACTTTAAGAGGAGGGGCTCCTGTACAAATGAAATACAAATTTCCTCATAACTCGAGAACTAATCAAGCGAATTGAACCAAATTTGGTGTATGTGTGTTTTTGGAGACAATTTTTTTTTCAATGATGAATTGGGACCCCTCCCCACTTTAGGAGGGGGGGTCCTATACAAACGAAATACAAATTTCCTCATAACTCGAGAACTAATCCAGCAAATGGAACCAAATTTGGCGTGTAGGTGTTTTTGGAGGCAAGAATTTTTTCTGTGATGAATTAGGACCTCTTCCCACATTAGGAGGGGGGGCCCAATACAAATGAAATACAAATTTCCCCATAACTCGAGAACTAATCAAGCAAATAGAACCAAATTCGGCATGTGGAGGTTTTTGGAGGCAAAAATATTTTCTACGGTGAATTAGGATCCTTCCACACTTCAAGAGGGGGGGCTTCTACACAAATGAAATACAAATTTCCTCATAATTCGAGAACTAATCAAGCAAATGGAACCATATTTGGCATGTGGGTGTTTTTGGAGGCAACCATTTTTCCCATTATGAATTAGGACTTCTTACCTTTTTAGGAGGGGGGGGGGCTCCCATTCAAACGAAATACAAATTTGCTCATAACTTTAGAACTAATCAAGCAAATGGAACCAAATTTGGCATGTGAGAGTTTTAGATGGCAGAATTTTTTTTCTGTGGTGTATTACGACCCCTTTCCCTTTTAAGAGAGTGGGCTCCCATACAAATGAAATACAAATTTCCTTATAATTTGAGTACTAATCAAGCAAATGGAACCAAATTTAGCATGTAGGAGATTTTTGAGTCTTGAATTTATTTTATGATAGTTAGAGACCTCTCACCCCTGTGGTAGGGGGATATGGACTCTCATACAAATAAAACAGAAATTTTTGCGAAACTCAAAAACTAATCCAACTCGAGAAATTCGAGACTCTTCCATAAAACATTAATCAATAACAAGACCACAAAAACTATCTATAGTAACACTAGATCATTCAGGACGAGCCGGTCGCGAGTGTTGCCGGTGACCCGCCGTCGGAAGCGCCGCCCACTGGGGGGCTTGCAAAACTCGAGATAGTGACAAAGATCATCCGAGATTCATGATTTATGTACAACACAGGTTAATTTGTGGCAATACGAAGTTTGTCGGGTCAGCTAGTTTATTTATAAACAGCAACAGCTTTTACTGAATTTGTTATAAGACCATCGTAATGAAACGGAACGTCAGTGATGGTCGCAAGTATTTTCAATGTGCGCATTCACGCGACAACTTTGACGTTCCGGAATCGTGTGAAATTGAAAATAAATTCGACCCCCACAGGGGTTCCGTTACGTTAAGTCCCCTGTTGACGATTGCTAACGGTCAATGTGATTCTGTGGTATATAATCTATTTGGTTGCCGGGTGAATTACAGATTCAAAAGGCAAAACAGGCATCATCATACAGGTTGATCGAAAACAAAATGCAATGAAACTCTTTTTGCAGCAATGATAGATCTAAAACCGAAATGATGACTTGTTTTGCAAAATCAAATACAACCCTAAGCATAGACTTTTTAGTTTTTGGTCCTTTAAAAAAGAATTACCTGTTGACCGAATACTTTTAGCTAACATCTAAGATCTAACTCAAACGTTTTATTTCAGATACCAGAATTTGCGCTCTACTGCTTCTATTAAATACTGTTTTGCCACCCATTTCTGCAGCCGTCAGATATAAGCCGACCATCGCTGTGGCACAAGAAGATACTATAGTTTTTGTGGAGAACGAAGAAGACGTTGCATCGAAGGTTGATTACGTGAATGAAGCATACAGAGATCACAACTTGCCTCCTGCGCCGAAGTTAGTTTTCCTAGGCAGCGGAATAAATAATCTCTCTGGGAAATATTTGGTCGTATATGGAGATATACGCTACGAGCTTTCATCGGCTGCAAGAGCAACGGATGTACTAATAAAACTAACCGCTGTCTTCAACCTACCATATGCAAAGTTGTCTAAGCTTGTGTGGCATTTTTTGAGCGGTGTTGTCTACGGAATTCCCCAACGAGAATCTTACGCGAGTATTAATCAGCTGCGCAATTTCTTAACTACCAGTTACATCGACGAGGCTTAACATGTTTAAATGTATGCTAAAAAGTTGTAGCATGTCGTTCTTTATCGTTCATGATTATCTTGATCATATTAAAAATTATCATATGGTATTGTCAATTGCAAGAAAAATTGTCCAAACAATAAGTGCGCAATCGCTCATAAAAGTGCTATTTTAGTTTAAATCGTTTCGGTCTCTTCGGCGCACTGATTGCTTGGAAGATAACGAACAAGTGCGTCGAAGATACCGAAACGATTTAATGCAAAATAGCACTTTTATGAGCGATATCGCACTTTGGATGGTACAATTTTCCTTGCAATTGACAATACCCACAACATTTAAATACATATGCACAGTTAAAAATTGTCGTCAGATTTTTTCAAGCTTCTTTCCTTTCAAAAAGCACATTATAAATCATCAATCATTTTCTAAAAATCGAAATAATACCATAGTTAATGTACAGACTGAGCCATACGCTAGGGGTGACTCACTTCGCAATTTTGCATTAGCTTTTTACATCATTTGCATTCACTGCAAAAATGCAAGCGAGATTTTTTTGCTGCAAGATTTTTTTATTGGCGGCAACCGTCAGTGTCAGCGCAGCGTGTGACAGCAAGAAATGTCATTGAACATTGAAGTCGAACAGAGCTGAATTTTTTTTACGACCCAAAAAACCAACCCGTGGAATTGTACAGCGTCTGAAGGGAAAACAGGATCGGTTCCGTGGTAATTTGTACGTCCAGCGTGTTGATTTCTCTACTCGTACTGTAATTTTCGCAATCCCAACCTTATGATCCGTCAAGTAGGAGTACCGGAGCCGTGTTGCTAAAATTTTAACGTTTCCAGTAAGAGTCAATAGCGCTAACATTACGGTAAGATTTTTTAACTTTATTCATTTGATATATTCTGATTAATTTTTATATTTCTGTGACAGAAAATGCGTCAACTTATTATGGCAATGCGTCAAAAATGGCACAGAAAAATATTCCGGAGCAAATTACGTGCAGCAAAAAGGAAACGTATTTAAGAAGTACCTTGCGTACAGTAATCGTGGCGGGATGGCACGGTGTCTCATTGACTTCATTACATATTAACTCTTGCAGAAGAAATCCAATCTGGTGACACCCCGAAACGGAGAGTTGCTATTTGCTGCTACGCAGGATTTCATCACTGGTGCTTTTCTGCTAACGCAGAAAGATCAATTCCTTACTCGAGAACAGATTATGCAATTGGCTGCCTGCATGCTGTCCAGTCCTTATACTAATATGAAGATTGACCTGCCAAAACCGGCCATAGTCAAGCCGAGAAAAATATGGATAGGCAAGCAAATTTTCAATTTGATACTGAAACCGAACAGGCAGTGCATTGTAAATGCCAATCTCTCGAAGAAAGGTCGCTATTATACCAGTGGCAAAGATATGTGCATCAAGGATTCGTGGGTTTTCATCCGTGACTCCGAGCTGATGTGTGGCGCAATGGATAAAGGTACAATGGGATCTGATACAAAAAGCTGTATGTTTTACGTGATTGTGAGAGATTTCGGCGAAGACGGCCATCCGGTCGATGTGGCGATTGGCTTCCTATTTTATGATGAATCATGGTTTTTCGTTTGGAGTCGGGGGTGTTACCTCTAACCGAAAACTGCTGGGTGAAAAGCAGGCCTTGCTGAAAATGACTACAGACGGTGTGACGAGTACATTGCCGAAACAAAGAAGGGAATACTCTAATGTCAGCCAGGTTGCACGGCGGAAAAAACAATAGAAGCAGTGATACTGAAAGAACTTTCCAGCATTCGAGAGCTGACAGCTGCTTGCTTCCGCGAGCTACATCCGACCGACAGTTCCCTCATTATGGCCCAGTTGGATTCGAAGGGCTCTAATGTTAATATTTCTCAGATGATAATCTATGTCGGACAGCAGGCCATCAACGGTCCAACGGGTTCGAGGATCGGGCGCTGTCATATTTTGAAAAATTCTGTAAGTATACTTTTTATTGTTCATTTAAAAAAAACAACATCCAATCTTATATATGCTAGTCTTAATGTTTAAAAAAAATCTACAATGACCAACATAAAGCGAAATTATCGACTGGTTTCGAAACCGGTCTCAATCAGCGTCACTCCTTTTGAACATTTTTCTTGTACTTTTTGCCTTTCTACTATATAAATATATAGTATAAAGGTATAGAAATCACTTGGAAAACCGGAAATGGAAAGAAGGTCCTGCAGGCCGAATGTCATATACCATTCGACTCAGTTTCGAAAACTGAGCATTTTCTGTGTGTGTGTATGTATGTGTGTGTGTGCGTGTGTATGTGTGTGTGTGGGTATGTAACGCTTTCAATCTCACTCACTTTTCTCGGAGATGGCTGGACCGATTTTAATGTTCTTAGTGTCAAATGAAAGGTCTAGGTGTCCTATAGGTTGCTATTGAATTTCATTTTGATCGCACTTTTAGTTCAAAAGTTATGTATAAAAATACGAAAAATATGGAACTTCATTATCTCACAGGTCCCTTAACCAATTTGAACAAAATTGATTGCATATGAAAGAGGAGTCTTGCAAACCCTTAACTTCCAAATTTCATGACGATTGGCCTTGTAGTTTGAAAGTTACATAAAGAAATGTGAAAAAATAGTATTTAAAACATATTTTTGAAACATATAAACATCAATTCAATGTAAAACATCACGCATTTTATTTTAATTTGAAAATTACTGCTGAGATCTATCAAACGAAACCGAGTTATTTAAAATCGGACGGTTCATTCAAAAGTTATTCAAACTTTAACACTTGAGCACCGTATATTAAACCGTTAAAACGTGTGAAATCAAAACATATCAATCAAATGTTGATTGTATTCAATGTATGTATGTATGTATGTATGTATGTATGTATGTATGTATGTATGTATGTATGTATGTATGTATGTATGTATGTATGTATGTATGTATGTATGTATGTATGTATGTATGTATGTATGTATGTATGTATGTATGTATGTATGTATGTATGTATGTATGTATGTATGTATGTATGTATGTATGTATGTATGTATGTATGTATGTATGTATGTATGTATGTATGTATGTATGTATGTATGTATGTATGTATGTATGTATGTATGTATGTACGTGTGTATGTGATGACAATTTGCAATTTTCTAATTTGCATTGAAATTCAAGAAAAGTGAGAAACATGTCAATTGTCTGAAGTTTTTGAAGCCTCTTAGTGTAATACGAACTCTGAAATTAAAGAAAAGAAAAAACTTTTACCGACTAAATTCCACTATTTAATATTCATTCGCGACAGATACGTATACGCTTTGAAATAAGGCACTGATGAAGCCTGCACGTCTTAGGCGAACTACGTATCTGTTGCAAATAAATATTAAATAGTGGGATTCAATCGAAAAGTTTTTTCTTTCTTTGATTTCAGATTTCAATTGTCATTTTCTTCACTTGCTGTTACTCACAATTGTACAAGAAAAGGCCGCCTGTAGACCCGTTAGGGGGTTATTTTCTAATTTTCTATATATATTCATTCAAGTCTGCAAAAATTATCTTTTGTGTTAACATTATTTTTCTGTTCTGTTCAGATGTTTCTGAGAAATTAAATAATGATTATTGTAGTAGAAAGGCTAGGTCACGCCGCTAGGTGGATTAATTCGGGTTTTTTTTTTGATGAATTGCTCCAAGGACTTCAGTCATTTTTCTTGTATTCTTCTGTTAAATATTGAGTAGAAAGCAGGGAATCGTAAATGGATTTGGATATAATTTAAATTGGATATAATTCCCTATAACCCGTTAACCACTAGCTCACACAACTACTAGGTGAAAGCTGTTGGTAAAAAGACTGTCTAAAATTGGGTGCGCCTCCTAAAAATAGAAAAGTTGGGTAATGTTAGCTGAATAATTACACTTCATATTCCAATTGTTAAATAAGTTCTAGGAAAAGTACCTACTTGTTTCATAGTAACAGTTTTCCGAAAAATTCCGTCCTTTAAAGGGTACGTATAAAAGAATTAGAGGAAACTCTGCCATAAGATTTACACGGAAAAGCAAATCAAACAGTTTTATTTATACGGCCTAACATAACAGCCCCATGCTGGGCAATTTAGGCAGCATTGGCAGCATCGTACCTGACTCCAAATTGCCGTCGCTTGAAACAGTTTGATTTTAGTTTTATTTATGTACATTGGGCGAACCCCTGCGCACGGGCATAACCTTGAGGATTGCTTAACTGCAACCAGGTCCCAGGGCTGGTCTGTATCTTTACATAGATGAAAGATGCACACTAGTGATGTCAAATGTGATGAAGCATGAACGTATACATATAGCGGAAATCACTGCCATGGTGAAATAACAGACAGAAATCCATTTTTATAGGTATAGATTTGTATGGGAGTCCCCCTTCTTTTTTCCATGTGTGGACTCATTACTGCGACCAGTATAGTTGATCTATTGTAAGGTGTTTGCTGTATGACCTGCACTGCGTTTCATTTTGCTATAATCGCTATTGAGTGAACGATATGCTTATTTTAAATTGTGTGCGTGCTTGCGTGTATTGGGGTTTACCCTTCCTTCAAAGTTTGATCTACTTTACCCACTTATTACTCGCTGCCAGCACTATCCCATAGTATAGCCGTCCCTGGCGAGGACTCACCCGTACCACTGACCAGTACACTTAACTATAGGAGGGACATTCGCACTATCAAGAGGCTTCAGATGGTAAATATAGAATTCAGCACGAAGGAAGGGTAAGTGGAGGGGCCTGAAAATAAACCCATGCTAAAGTCACTTGACATCAAATTACTTGATTCTACTAAGATTCGAACCCACGACCACTCGCTTGTCAAAGCAGACTCGGTAACCTTGCGGCTACGGAGCCCCCCCCCCCCTCTTAGTGGGGTGACGGATCTCTAACCATCATAAGAACCTTACCTGGCCCCAAAAACCCCTGAATGCTAATTTGCACGCCGATCGGTTCAGTAGTTTTCGATTCTATAAGGAACATACGGACAGGCAGACAGAAATCCATTTTTATAGGTATAGATTTTGCTCACTAAAAATAACGTACTTAAACGTTATATTTCAAGTGCCAGTGGTACGTAATAATTGTATTGTGAAACTGAATTGTTATTTATGCAACTTTTTATTGTCAATTGCAAGGAAAATTGTACCATCCAAAGTGCGATATCGCTCATAAAAGTGCTATTTTAACTTAAATCGTTTCGGTCTCTTCGGTGCACTTATTGCTTGGAAGATAACGAAAAAGTGCGCCGAAGAGACCGAAACGATTTAAGCTAAAATAGTACTTTTATGAGCGATATCGCACTTTGGATGGTACAATTTTTCTTGCAATTGACAATACAAGTTAAATGCAATAACGAAAGCACAACTTATAAAAAGTCATTATCGATATTAGCTGCATATGCGTTATAAACGAATAAAACGTATGGTTATGTTTTATTTCAATAACATGTATATTAGCAGTGAGTCAGGTAAAACAGTAGTCTGGTAATTGTCAAGACAACGCTCAGAATCAACATCAGAAATCGCCCAGGTAACCAATAAGCATTAAAATAAGCAGTAAATTAGCCATTTATTAGCATCCCTGGCGTTTTATACTGCAGGTTGTTGTTTATCAGCTTTTTGACTACATAACTGTTGTAAATTGGCATCCACAATTCTATTTAAATTCTTCTTGTTGGTAACTAGCTAGAAATAAGCATTGTCAGCACTATTAGAGGGCTAGCAGTAAAGTAGCCGCATATTTTGCCAAAATAGCATTTAAGTAGCATTTAAGGCAACTTAAATGCTTATTGGCTTGCTTTTAAATTGCATTGGAAATGCTTATTGGTTACCTGGGTCTTGTCTGGCAGCTGGTAATTGATAAACCAGGCTGGAAGCTATCGAAACACAGAATCGGTAAACCAAATGCAATTCTCAAGTCGTACACAACAAAATCAGGGACCGTCACAGCATACCAGTTCAGGCAACTCCAGTGCACATAGACATAATGCTTCCACGGCGACCTAGAATAACACGTGAGTCGTATGAATATCAAGACGTGCGTAGTACATTGTTTGACTGATTCTTTAATCTATTATTAAAGACGACCAAGATTGCTCGGGGATTTGCGTGCTAAATTTCGGAATACCTACATTTCTTCAACATTCATACACCATCCCAGTGCAACATTTGGCATCTTTGTGACGAGATTTGTTGATAAAGTTCTATCTAGTCGACTGTCTTAGGAAACTCATCCAATCAATTCGGTTGAGTTATTTTTTTCTCTTTATTTTTAAGTTGCATTGCTGAATGACATGCAGATAATTGATTGTATGGACCATGCAAGAGTGTGTCGATCACCATAATTATAATAAAAAAGAGATTGTTTTTGATAAACTTCCGACAACGCGAAGTACCAATACCAAACTGCAGATGTTCATGTCATATTTAACTGTTGTAGCTTCATATTATCAATTTCGTACAAGCAGTTGAAACATTACTTAGTGGGTTTTCGTCAGTTTTGATTTGAATATTGAAAGTAACGTTGACATTAGAAAGTTCTGGTTTTGCGTAAATAAGTGCTGTTATTGAGTTATTTTGAATGAGAGTCACTTTGACTTGTTTTAAAATATACGTATTTTATTTACTCACTTGTTTTTAACTTAACAAACGTAACACCGCAATACGGTAGAAAACTGCGCGCTTACGGAGGTATATCCAAAAAACTTTCCGGCGTGATTAGCACGGAGGTAACCAGTTGCGGAGCAGTTAACTGAATATCAAATCTTTAGCAACATTACGGAACCAGCCTGCGACGTCGGCACGTATGGAAATACGGCAGTGTGATGCCTAGATACCAAACATCGGTGCGAATGTCATACGCAGGCTTCACAGGATCTATTCACTCCGGCACCATATATGCCGCACACCCAGCTAATCTTAGTTTTGTATCTGGTTTGTGATCTAAAGACCGGAAAATCAAAGAGGTTCTATTTTGTCTTCTTCGAAAACCAGCGATCGACGGTTTTAACGATTGAATATGAACGATAATATGAACGTTGAATTAAATTGTTGAGCCGAATGATACGGGAAGATCAAGTTGAGGACTATAAACCACCGAAAGACGATATGTCTGACGAGGAGATAAGTGTCAGTTGTATATAGAAGGATGTGCACAAAGTATAGTCAGTTTATAAATAAGACGGTCTATTAGATAACTTTAACGTATTAAGCCATTTATCAGAGATTTGAATGTGTTAAACATTCTCGGAGATATGAAACATTGTATTTGAACATATAGTTATAACATAACATGCTGTACATAAAGAAATGCTTCAAGAATAAATTCTGCGTTTCCCGTTCCAGTCGGGCCAATTCGTTCACCGTTACTGTGTTAGTTGCTCTCCGTGATCCCTATAGCAGCTGCTAATCGTTTCTCCCAATACGTAATTTTGCCGTAAAATTCATTCATTCATTGTCACTTTCATATTTTTATCAATTTGTTGAATGGTAACATTCAAATGGTCCATTGTCCTTATACATCGGTCAGGTTAGTCTTCCAGCAATTCTTGTCACGCTCACGTCCCTTTTACGGGACCGCAGATGCCAGTGAACTCGCTGGAACCACGCGTTCGACGTGCTCCGCTAAGAGGCCGATTCTGTGGACGCAGTTGCTTTTCTTGTCCGGCAACATATCATTTCTTATTGAAGGTTGTTTCACTAGAAATGCTCTCGCTATTCATATTCACCAGGTGATTAAATTTTCTCATTTCAAAAGAAACTTTGGAAATTTAACAAATAGTTATTAATAGTTCGTATTTAGACCTTTGTATTTGGACCTTTGTTAAATTACCAAAGTTTCTTTTGAAATGAGATTTTTGGACCAAAAGATGACCCAACCACGACGGCATTCCCCTACTTCTGAGGTAAGGGCTGTGCACGTTGATGATGCTTATATTGAAGAATCGGCCTTTGATTCTCAACCTGCACATTCGAGGATTGATTGGCCACCACCCAATCACCCATGTCCGCATCTCGCCCATCACTATGAAAGCTATACCCAGTTCGTGTGTTGCCGCAGCTCTGGTAGATGGTATGTCCATCTCTGAACGTACGTACCGTTGAACTCTTCCTGCACATCTGCAGCGCTACGACGTCGAACTTGCGGCTCTTCAATACGTCGGAGAGCACTCGAGTGCTCCGATGGAAGTTGAGAGATCGGCAGTTCCACGTCCCGAGTTTCCAATCCATAGTCCTTTTTCGCTTAATATATGGCCATGGAATTCGGATTTTGTCGCTTCAATACCATCCTCACAGAGGGTTATCAACTTCGGTAGCATCTTATTAAGTCTTGCTTCAGTAACAGTTTGCACTTAACACGGCATGTATACGTATCTCCAAGTGACGTTCTACATGATCCACCATATCCTTCTTAGTAAACCATGTGATGACATTGTACGGATCAAGTGTCTCAACCGTCTCAACGCCAGAATACTATCAAGTATCAACTATATCGGTCGGAGAGAATGGTGGACTTGCTGTGTATGATTGAAAATCAACCGGGTCGGATTTTGATCGGTTAACATCAGAGCGAGTTGATTGATATTGATTTGGCTACGTACAGTGAGGCGGTGATTGTCCCGGCAGGACAAAATGGGTGTGCAATTTTGCGGAGTCACACCCGATATCTAGGCGGTGATCGTACGAAAAATTACCCTGCGAGATCCAAATTCGCTGTCTGTCGAACATGAATTGACGACGCATTCCGGGAGTTTGTGATGTGCAAGGCTTTTATTTCATTTTTAGTGGCAGACAGTGGAGCCGCAACTATTGAAATTTTCACCGTCTAATTGCTCTAGGCTGACAGTTGTTTCCCCATTAAAGCAGCTTCGGCTCGTAGATACGGTTGTGTCGATTTTACTGCCTCCCCTTGCAACTGGGACTAGCTGGTTGAGCGACTGGCCAAAGTGTATCAGGGTGGCAACTCAATCTGTGATTTCAAATTCCTGGTTTTTTCCCGGTTTTCCTGGTTGATTTTTGAAAAATTCCTGGTTTTCGAATATAACTCAAAATTAGCATCAAGAATGGAAAAATACAAGTTTTTTGTGTTGAATATTATGCTGGAAAGTTTGTCGGGTTATCTATTCCCTTTTACTAAATGTGAAAGAGTAAACATAAAAATTTATATTTGCTACACTGACTAGGATTGAAACCAGCGGTGAGTCTTCTCTAGCAAATTTTTCTCATGAAAATGCGTCGGCGACGTTAGCTAAAGGCAAACATTATGAGAAAAATCGGCGAAAGAAGCAAAATCGGACAAGATACTTTTTCTCGTTCGGGTCTGTCTTTTGCAGACCTGCGGTTCCAAGTTAGGATGGTAAGCCGTCATTTTACAGCATCTTTGAAAGATGCACTTTTCAGAGGCCTGCGCAGGGCTCTGTATGCCATTCCCCCAAACTCATTCATGCCTACTTATAAGGGGCATGGATTAAGATTTTGGGTGGAATGGCTTAACTCTTGCAATTCCGCATGACGGATTAAACGCTTTGCTAGGTCATCCCCTCGGGGGCGCTAAGTTTCCTAACTTAGTTAAAAGCTTTATGCTCTTTTCGAAGACGACCAGTATCCCTTCGGGAGTTGAGATGCTTTACCGGTTTTACCGGTATTGCCAGGCACTTTTCCAATACCGAATTACCGGTTTTTCCACGTTCAAAAACCGGTATTTTCTAGCATGATTAAATAACAACTCAAGAAGCTTAAATCGCTGGTAAAACTTTGAAAGTGTATTGTTGATAGTTCTCCCAGTCGACCTCGAGGTATGGTGCTGGCCTAATAAGCCAGTCGTCGTATGTTCGAATCTCGACTGAGAGAGGCTGTTAGAGTCAATAGGATCGCAGCAACTGGCCCTGCAATTGCCCTGCACTCTAAAAGCTGGCTGCGAATTTTGTCGTATAAAAACAGAACGTCAAGTTTCGAAATCGGAATGTAGCAGCTAGGCTTTGCTTTGCTTTTTTTAGTTCTACAAATAATAATTCAATCATGTAATTTTTTTCAAAGGGAAACCTCTGAAATACCTCACTGTTGTCAGCATAGAGCCGGAGTGCCTCGTGCTTTTTAAGCAGTTGTCTCCATTCAACTCAGTTCACTCCATGGGTCACTCATCGCTAATTTCCCAGCAGTTACAAGTCGCTTTTGATCTGGTTGAGCAATCTAGCACGTCGATCCCACCGAGTACTTGTGGGGTTGTTGAAAAGACCCGGTTTTGTCGCACTGTCATTTGGCATCCTTACGACTTGCCCAATCCACCGCAGCCTACTGACTTTGGCCAGATATAAGGGTAAACGGGGTAACAACGCCCGCCGGGGTAATACCGCCCACCATGTTTTTACAGGGCCTTGCTCAAATTGGTGTTAAATGTTGATGACAGTCATATTACTGAATGCGTTCGCAATATTTTACAATACCTTGTACAGCAATATCGTATAAACTATCGGAGAAATAAATAAAAACAGATTTTTCGTTATAATTGTTTCGTTTTTTATAACTTTGTTCCCGCAGAACCTAGGGTCTATTTTATTCAAAACGTTAAAACTTTTAGTAAATCCAACCCATATCGCATCTCTGATCCTGTCTTCATCCGACAGTACCTAAATTAGGTAACTGTTCATGCAGTTTTGTTGAAATAAATAGTGAAATGTGTAACTCGGTCATTTGGGGGTAAAACCGACCACAACGAACGGCGCAAGACCGTTGTACAGAATGCTAGTGCGCTAAGGAGATTTTTAAAATAATTGCATAGTTTGGACCAAAAAATCTCAGATTTACATAAAGCAATATAAATGTGCTTATGTGCTGTGCTGTGTTTGTAGCTGGTAGACTGTTTGGAAAAATCTAAATCGCCAATTTTCCCGCGGGCTCTATGGACATTTTCTTGTTTTCTCAGTTATAGCTTTTTTCAATAATTCCTCCCTCTTGGAACAAATATCATGGAATAAACATATTTTTTATGAAAATATAGCAAATTATCTTAGCAATGGAAAAATAATATGCATCTGCTTTATCAATCAGAACAATTTGAAATGTCAAAAAATGACCCACCCGATAAATTGTAGGAACTTTAATACCCATATTGTTATATTTTATCTTAGATCCTCTCTAGTCCTTAAAGATTGACTCCAGGATGCCTAACCCGATCCATCTTGTTGTCTAAAGAAACTATACGGTATCAATTTCAAGACTGTTGGTACCTATATTACTGATATTCTTCCAATACGAGTGGTTGCCGGACACTCTTTCGAATTTGCGAATCTCGGGGAACTATGTATTGTTTGATAGCAAACTGGTTCAATTTGTTTAAATTAGATAAATTCACGAATCCAATGCCACCAGTTTCATTCAAATCGGTTGAATATTGTTAAAGTTATACGCTATGGCGGTTTTACCCCGTTAGTGGGCATGTTTCACCCCGCATGGAAAAAATACTCTATTTTTTGGAAGTGTTTCCAAATCGCAATAAAAAATAGAAAATCATTACAAATATTTATGTTTTTATTTTTTACATGTAGGTAATAGATCAATTGTTCATTTAAAGCAGATAGATTAGAAATTGAGCTACAACTTTTTTTTATACAGGTGGTTTTGCTTAGGCGGGCGGTCTTGCCCCGTCTACCCTTACGATTGCAATCTCTCCAACAAGTGTATGTAGTTCGTGATTCATAAAACGTTCCCTCTCTCCGCTTTCAGTTTGTGCTCCGCCAAATATCATCCGCAGCACCTTCCGGTCAAACACGACAAGAGCGCGTATTTCCATTGTGAGTGACGTCACAGCTTCAAGTTTGTAAAGAACTACCGGTTAAATGAGGGTTTTGTACATTGTCAGCTTCGTACAGCGGCGTATGCTCCTTCATCATAGCGTTTTGCGAAGGGCAGAGCAGGTCCGATTTCCTGGATTTCTTACTTGAATGCACCAATTTATTAAGAATATTGCGCAACAAAAAAAGAATGTGCGATATACAGTGAAGCTGTTCAGAAAATCTCTAGTGAAAATTGATGGAGTATTCTAGAGAAATGTCAGAACACACCACCGAAGAAGGATTCGTTCGGGTGCTAATACAAACTGGAATAGAAATAACTTTCTGATTAGTTAGAATAGCCTGTTGACAGGACTGAGCCAATTCTACGTGCTCCAATCATCTCTTCGATCTAAAAAGTAAATATACGCTGTACTAGTTATGCGATGAATAGTTCATGAAGAATGAAGAAATCGTTGCATTGCCAGAACCAGTCCAAGCTGCTGTCGAATTGCTGTAACGGAAAAATTGCAAACTCTACGACTCTAGAGCTGCTCTCGGAACACCTCTCAGGTATCGCACAACTGCTGTTCGATTTACTGTATTGGTAGAATTTCAGAGAAAGTTCATATATTTAAATTTATTCGTTTTATAATTAACCGCCCTATTCGTGATTTAAAAACAAATGACTTTGTAATATTCTTCAAGACATCAAGGATGTTTTGCTAATAAAATTCTGTAAGGTACTTCCTTTATCCGAGGACACTGAATGAAAATTCTTTGCCTCCGCAAATTTTTTCATTAGAATTTATTCATTAACATTTGTTCTCGTTTAAGAGACAACATGATAAATTCTCTTGGCGTTTTAAAACTAAATTTTTTTAATGAACTAGTCAATTAGTTATGCCGAAAGAAATTGAGTACCATTGATTATGGAAAGATCTGCTTCAAATCATAAAATTTTTAAATGTAGTTTTCGATTATTAACTTTTAGCGGTTTTCATCAATACCGAAAAACCGGTTTTCGAAATACCGCCCAGTATTGGCATCTCTATACGGGAGTATAGGTTTTCTTTTATTTAAATGTTTTTGTGAAGATTTCTTTCCCCCGTCCAAACCCTCCCATTCTTCCTGATCCTTTTCCCTTCCCATCAGGGAAATGATGATGAGAAGCCAAAGCGGCGAGGCACAAATGTCCAAAATAAATATGAAGAACGTGCCACCCGAGCTAAAAATACCTTCTGAGGATTGAAACCACCCGTTTCCATAAGTTAACTCAATCTAGTACGATTAACTACTTTAAAGAGAAATTTCGTACTTATTTAAAATTTAAGTCATTCTGTAACTCGAATTGAGAGCTTGCTTTTCAATTTTGTAAAATTAAGAGTTGCGGAATGTGGCCACAGATTACTTCACAGACCCTTGCCCAACAACTTGTCTTGCCAGTTGGCTCAACGGGTAAGAAAAGCTAGCAGCTTGTAGCTCCAAATACTGGAACTAATCGAGGTCCAAGGGGCTTACGAGGCTCAGAGCGAATAAACAATAAAAACAATCGTATCCTGATTCCAAACACGGCGAAAACCAAGATTGAGTGTGCACGAACCAGGGCGACTGAGACAGCAACCCATCAATGATACTCCAAGCTGGAAAGAGCTGTTCAGAAGTTCTGTAAACGCGACAAAAGAGCCAGGGTCAACTAACTAGTTGAAGAGGGTCACTACCAGCAGACATATCCACTTATTGTAGAAAAGTTTTGCTACCTTAGTTGACTTAGCACCAATGCGAGGATGTCGCCACGGGCAGAGCTGGCTAATTACTGATCGACCGTCCGACCGACCGAGACAAGCCTAACTGTTCATCTAAGCATTTAAACAACTCTTCCGAGTCTCAAAATCTGCAGACTAGAAAAATCAGCAGCGCGTGATGCCCACAGTACGTCGCATCGACCGTGTCAACCCGGAGGTGCCGTCATTAATAGAAATTGTATATATGAAGTCTTGTAAATCACCAGGAATAGTCTGTATTTTAGCCGAGATGCTGAAATCTTGCCCAGTATCGCCATCGCAAATGTTGCATCAACTCTTCAGCAATATCTGGGAAACTCCAACATTTCCGGTGGATTGGATCCTTCTGTGAGCCCTAAAAGGGTTGCTACAGGAGTAAGACAGGGTTACAAACCTTCATCGCTACTGTTCCTCGTCGTTATGGATAAAATTTTAATTGGCTTTGATACCAAACCTGATCGAGGATTACCCTGAAACTTTTTGACAATGGAGTACACTAGAATCTCGTTTTACGTCCGTTCATTTTACGTGTTTCGTTTTACGTCACTTTTTTTACGTCCAAATTTTGAATTAACGTCCTCTCGTTTTACGTCCAAAATTCGAATTAACGTCCACTTTTTTTACGTCCAAAACTTGAATTAACGTCCTCTCGTTTTACGTCCGAAATTTGAATTTACGTCCTCTCGTTTTACTTCCGAAATTTGAATTAACGTCTTCGGGAAATGACTGCCGCCTTCAAGATGGTATGGAAAATAACGCAGAATTGACTCACTACGTGGCGCTAGTGGGAGGGGGGCTCCCATACAAATGAAATTCAAATTTACTCATAACTCTAGAACTAATCAAGCAAAAGGAACCAAATTTGGCATGTAAGGGGTTTTGGAGGCAAGATTTTTTTCTATAGTGAATTTAGGCCTTTGCCTTCTTTAAGAAGGGGGATCCCATACAAATGAAATATAAGTTTCCTCATAACTCGAGAACTTATCAAGCAAATGGAACCAAATTTGGCTTGTGGGTGTTTTTGGAGACATGAATTTATTTTACGATGCTTTGAGACCCCTTACCCCTGTGGTACGAGGATAAGGACTCTCATACAAATAAAACAGAAATTTTTTCGAAACTTCCCGAAGACCGTAACTTTCTAGATAGCCAGCAGAGCAAGGTACAGCTTGTATAAGAATGCTACATATACGCTAGCGCCACGTAATGAGCGAATTCTGCATTATTTTCCATACCATCTTGAAGGTGTCAGTCATTTGCGTAAACTTCCCGAAGACCGCAACATTCTAGATAGTCAGCAGCGCAAGATATGGCCTGCATAAGAGTACTACATATACACTAGCGCCACGTAGTGAGACAATTCTATAATCCATACAATCCGACGAAAAGCCCTTGATCTGCTAAACAACTTTGTCGAAGACACCAACGTGCTATACGGTCAGGATCACGAGTTATTCCATGTCAATTCGTCCACTTTTTTTACGTCCAAAACTTGAATTAACGTCCTCTCGTTTTACGTCCAAAATTTGAATTAACGTCCTCTCGTTTTACGTCCGAAATTTGAATTAACGTCCACTTTTTTTACGACCGATTTGATTTACGTCCCCCCAATAGTGGACGTAAAACGAGATTTGACTGTACTTGACTCTTTATTTTATTTATCCGTCGAGGAAAGGAATTTGGTCGCATTGTTGCGCAAAGGAGTTCATTCTGGCCTGTGAGCTTTGCTTTTTGCGCCACGTGCTATGATGTTGGAACTTGAAATCAAGCTTGCCAGACTAGCAACTTTCTGCACTTGTTACGTACCGTCCTGGCAATAATGGCAAGTTTAATTCAAAACTGGAATGCTTTCATTCTGCATCAAATGCACAACGAATTCTTGGAGGCGTCTAATTTCACAAATTGTCATAAATAGTGTTTTGTGGGCGTTTGAATAGAATTATTGATATTTAAATTAAGCATTGTTCACATATTTTAACAAAGTCACTTATAGAAGTAAATCATTTTTACAGATAACAATAGCAGCTGCCGAAGATTAACCGAGATAGACCAAGTTCTAGCGGATGGTCAACTAAAAAACAAATCAGCTCACAGCAAGGCGAACTGTTCGCTCTCTGGTTCAAAGCCACCAGCAGTTCCCGAGATGACGATGGCAAAGGCAAAACCGACGTAGGATGGTAGCGTTTCGGAGCAAAAGAGCGATGAAATCGCGAGTGTCGCGGAGAAAAAAACCAACTATCCGCGGCCGGTGTTAGTTTGTCGTCTGCGCTGCCGGCCGGAACCGGCAAACTTTCGTCTGACGGTGACAGTTTTAGCTCAAGTACTGGATGGCTTTGGATTGTGATTCTGTGGATCTAGTTTCATCGGTTTTCTGTCGATCAGCAAGATAGTGACAGTGTGGTTGGGTACAGTTGCGGCGCGATTAAGCTACTTTTTTTTTCTCCTAAATCAAAGTCGAATTCGATACTGTCGTGGTCGCTACTGTATCCAAAATAAGGCCAAACACATTTCTGGACACGAAACGATTACTAGTGCTTTGATTGCTGCGCTGAAGCATGGCAGTCAAAATTCGTTCAAAGAGCGCAACAATCCAACAATGCATATTCTGGCGTGTAATTTACTGACCCGAGGTTATAGCGATAAAAACAGTGGTCGGAAACTTTGGTTCGTGCTTACAAAGACGATGTGATGAACGATCGTATTAGAGTTGATTATGAGAATTGCGCCCCGTTTACCGACAATTGCGTGGATGATTTCGGAACGAAGATTCCACCGAAGTGGATGTCGAAACAGGAGCTCAGTACGTTGGACCCGAGTACCGGAAACAATTTTGTTTCCATCGATGATAAGCATTCAACCGATAGTGGCAAGCACCTGATTGCTCAACTCGTAACTTCTTGAAGATTCCCTCGCTGGCTTGCGATATACCGGAGCTACGTTGCTATCCTGTTGACTTTTATTCTGATAATGTAACCGGTCATAATGCGAAAGATAATGAAGTTCTATCTAACCTGGTTAGATGAGACTTAGAACTAAGCCGTTGATTAATATTTTTATGATTTGTCTCAAAATGAGCAACTGTAAGAAGAAAAAAAATCCTAACTATAATAATGAAATATATTGACATTCAAATAAAAAATAAATATATAAATAAAAAATCTGACAATAGAATAAATTTGAAACTTTGATTTTTGTTAGCTATTTTCTCTAAAAATCCCATCGAGAAAAGGTGATGTTTAACAACATTACTGAAAGATTTTGTGGGATCTTCGTGTTCCCTTAATGTATATGTATATGCTATTGCGGTTGCTGCGCCGAAAGGATTGCGACTGCTGAGCTTCTGTCTAACTGGTCAACAACGATGCCACCGATGATGGCATGCACCATGATTCAGCTCTTCCGGTATTTTTTACGTCCTCGTAATCACTGCGGAGCATTTCCAAGTGACACCATACACCCTCCCTCAGTGATCCAGTATCGATGTTTCGCTTTGAATGCTAAAACGACAAACAGCAATGGCAATGACTACGTTAAGCTGACATTTCATAGAATTACACTTACCGCCTTACCGTATTCAGTTAGGTTTCGAGAACGGTCTTCCGAAGTGGTTCCTGCTCGTAGTAACTGCTAGTAGTGACGTGGTCCGGAACGCGACCAACAAACTCCTCCATTGCCGGTATTCTGTACGAAAGCTGGTTTATCTTACCATGGTTAGGTAAAAGTGCAACGGCGAGCCTCCGATAAAGTTATTAAACTGCAGGTTGTCAATGCACTTTCATTGAAGAATGCTCTATACCGCATCCTTCTATTAAATATACATGATTACTTGCATAAAAACAATTTTTACCACTAGCAAAAAAAATCAGCGCACAAGCAAAAATAAAATAGTTCTCTGGCGGAATAAACCAGCTACGAACGGGACAGAAACACAACACAAACGCGAAGAACAACAACATATCAGAGAAGTTTTTGACAGATGGTGTTGCAAAATTTGCATTCACTGCAAATGGATGCAAAGCGATATTTGCAGTGATTGCAGTATTTGCAGTGAATATATTTAATATAATTCTAGTGAGACGCCCCTAGGCCATACGTCAATGAGTTATCATCAGGGGCCATATCTCCCGAAAAGATGCAATCGGAAGCAGAATTAGTAGCACCTTATTGCTCGGCGAGTAGTTTAAATGCAATCGATAAAGCAGCACTTAATTTCACGTTGAAATTTCATGCAAAAAGTAACTTCAGTAGGAAGGATGTATATACTATACAAAATGAAGTAACAGAACTGCTAACGAAATTGCCGAACTACATTGTGAGCTTAAATGTCACTTCATCAAATGTAGAAGATGACTATGTATTTAGAAATACAGTAGAAAAAATGAAAACGATATTTAGAGAGATAAATTCTGATTACAAGTTATTTAAATATATAAAGTGTGCAATCGGATTACCAGCACCATCAATAGTAATGATTGAAAATTGTAATTATTCAGTTATTCCAATTCATGAATTACAAATAGACAAAGAAATCACTAAAAGTTATCTTATAATCATGCCAATCTTTAATCAAATACAAAAATTTTTCGAGTGCGAAAATGTTTTTAAACGAACCAATGAAAATCAAAATCATTTGGAAAAATCAATGTTTATAGATAATTTTATCAATGGTTCTACGTGGCAGCGGGTGAAGGAAAAGTATGTAAATGAAATTATAATTCCTGTTTGGCTGTATACAGACGAATTTGAAGTCAATGATTGCCAAAGCTCACACAGTAACCGGCATTCAGTGTGTGGAATTTATTTTAGTTTCCCAACACCTCCAAAAACATATGCTTCGAAATTGAATAACATTTTTGTGGCCGGCATGATAAAAAAAAGTTGACATAAAAGATGTTGGGGTAAATAAAGTGATGGCTGCTGTTTTAGAAGCTTTCACAAAAATAGAAGTAGATGGAATCAAACTAAATATCGACAGCGAAGTTGTGTCAGTGAAATTTGTTTTAAGTTTATTGCAAGGGGACAACCTTGGAATTCATTCCATGCTTTCGTTTTCGAGTGGCTTTAATGCCACGTTCTATTGTCGCTTCTGCAGGAGGCCCAAAGATTTACTAAAAACGGATGTGATTGAGCATGCAGACTGTCTTCGGCGCAGAGTAGACTACGAACAAGATTTGGAAATCAATAGTCTTAGTGACACAGGTATCGCAGGACCTTCTTTGTTTAACACTTTGCCATCATTTCATGTAACCGAAAATAGAAGTGTGGATGCCATGCACGATATATTTAGTACCGGAGTGTGTAAATACGGCTTTATTGAAATTCTAAATTATTGTATCTATATCAAAAAATATTTTACTCTTAAAGATTTGAATGCTCGGAAGAGAGAAGTCGCGGAGTTATCGCTGGATAGTGAACTATCTCGAATGCCTGACATAATTGAATCATTTAGCAGTAAAGATAAACGTAAAACAGTTTCACTCAAATCAACATCTAACGAGATGCGTGTTTTTTGCCACAGTTTTACATTCTTAATAGGCCAGTATGTACCACTAAATGATGCAGTGTGGAATTATGCCATTAAACTCGTACAGCTTGTTGATCTTTGTTTAAGACGCTCATTCTCTATGGAAAATATCGATGAATTAAAATGTTTAATTGCCACTCACCATGCCATTTATAGAGATTTATTTAAAAAGGACCTTACACCGAAACATCATTTCCTAGTACACTACCCAAGCATAATTTTATCATCAGGGCCCATTTATAATATGATGTGTTTTCGTAACGAAGCGAAGCATAAAGGTTTCAAACAATACGCTCATATAATGGCTTCTAGGAGAAACATATGTTATACTCTTTGTATCAAATCATATCTACAATTTACAAACGATCTTTTAAATAACACATTTTTTAAATCTAGTGAATCTAAACAGTCGCATCTGTCAGATTTGAGACTGAGAAATTATTTTTGTAAGCTAATTCAACCTTTAAATATAGCTACAAGTTTTCATGTATTACTTTCCAGTTCTATAGTTCACGAAAATATTGTTTATAAAACAGGTCAATTTGTCGCGGAGTGTGTTGGCAATAATATTTTGTTGTACGAAATAATAGAGGTAATACTGTGCGAGGAAAAATGTTATCTGATCTTGCAACAGTGGAAAGCTGGTTGTTTTCATGAGCATTACCAAGCTTACGAATGTATCGGTAGTACAGATATAGTTGAGATCATAGAAGCAAACTTTTTCACTAGACCACCAGTATCAATCATAATCATCAATCGAAATCTAAATGATGAACTTATGGGAAGAAAAATGTTATTTAGAATGCAAAATAGCTTTAATGTTCAGTAATATTATAAATAATATTATAATAAATTATAATAAATAAACCTTCATTATTTCCCTTTATATCGAAAACTGAAAAAAAAAATCCCTAAATTTTCTAAACCATCCCTAGCTATATATAAATATCATCAAAATATCCAATAAAAATCATTATAATGACATATGGCATTCATATTCTTTTTATTTAAAAATTATGTTTCTCACACATAAATGTTACGTGAAAGTCCACTGAAATTTATTAGACCACCATATAGTTTCCATTGGATTCGCCATTGATTTACGTCATGGCTGACTCAAGTGAAAATCATATAGTATTTACGTGAAAAGTTATATGGAAAAAAATCACATAGCTTTTCACGTAACTTCGACGCACACAGAAAAATTTCATGGTAAATTCTACCATTTTAGGGGTAAGCTTGACCAGAAAAGTATGGTGGTTTTCAACCGACTGGGAAAACTGGTCTAGACAACATTTTCATGGTTATTTCGACTATAAGCTTGAACAATGGACGCATGGTACGGTTGACCACGCATAGTAGGCATAACTATAATCTGTATACCATAAAATTGTCATCATTACAATGCTTTAGTTATCTTAACCACTTTTTGTATAGTTTTACTGACAAGAAAATAGTCATCTTGGACAAAAAAATAAACGGAACTAGCTGGTTGCAGTGACAATTTTATGGTAAAAATGACCATGTATGGTTGGGACAACTATAATTTAAAACTATACAATTGTCATCATAATGGTTTTGTTATCATGACCAGGTTTTGTATGATATTGCTGACAAGAAAATAGTCATCTTAAACACGCAATGAACGGGACGAGTTGGTTGTCGTGACAATTTCGTGGTAAAAATGACGTTATTAACTATTGTTGAAATAACCATGAACGTAGTCATCTCAACTATAAATTTTATAGTTTTTATGATCATTCACGTTATACTTACTCCGAATGAATCAAACGAATCTTTTGCAATAAATGAATGTGGTGCACCTGCAGGTATACTTGCAGAGAAACTTTCAAGTATACTTGCAGATGCACCACATTCAATTATTGCAAAAGATTCATATGATTCTTTCGAAGTAAGTATAATGTGAACGGTAATATATAAATAAATTAGACGGATTTCTCATTATTTCACAATCCAAATAACAAACAATCGGTTATGTCTATACATATATATCGTAGATTACTATAATTTTAACAGGAATTTTACGTACGTTTTTGGTGTGGCTCTGCAGTGTAGGTTTGCTGACTGTGGTTACCTGCATTCCGACTATAGATTCATCCGCGGCTAAAACCACAATTTGCGATGTTCAGCCTGCAGCAGAGCCGGGCAGATCTGGCATATTTAGCTGGAATATACTGAAGTGAAACCACTAAGAGTTTGAACTGCCTGAACATTAATCGAATGTGGCATAGACTTCACGTTATCCTATTTGGGATGAGAAGCGGTTTTAGACGTGTGCTAAACTAACACATACCAATATTTACCTCAAAGTTGTCGAGCCCGTGTAGCTACTACTCTAAAAATCCTTATCATGATGGCACATCCAATGACGATCATCGGTTATTGGGACTTCGAATAAATTGGAAACATCTCCCGGGGGCATTATGCAGCAGAATCCTGTACGGATGGGAAAATCGATAATCCTGGAAATAGTTTTCTGGACATATGCCGTATTCTTGACTGCAGACAACACGTCTAACTTAAGCCTATCCATGATGCCAACTAACTACAGGATAAGATTCTCCACCGTGCACCATGCATTGAAAATATTGTTATTTCAACTGTTATAAACGGCAAGCAAAGGTGATCTCCGTCAAGTGATTTAACAATTGGTTTCTGATCAATTTCATCAGAACAGGTTGGTACAACCGACATAATTAGCATTTTATATATGTTCGGTTCTAAGGGAAAGTCTGTCATACGGCAATCTAATCATGCCGGCTGTCTTTCGTTGTCTAATGCAGATAAAGAGTGCAATAGGTCTGAAGCAGGCAACAGTAATTCAACTAGCGGAGCATCCATAAAATCAAACTGCAGGAAATCGTTAATTCCCAGCTGAAAATCATTGTGGTCAAATCGGTACGCTAAATTTTTGGAACCAGCATCGGAAGCGTTTTACGTTCCATTCTAGTTTTTGAGATGAAGACTTTTTGCTCAACAAATCCTGGATTAACCACATAATAAATATCATCGACTGTGAGCGATGTTTTCGTTATGTCCGTTCGTAGTGTGTCAGCAACTTGAATAACAGACGACTGAAATGAACAAAATTGAATAAACATTGAAATACGACAAAAATTAAATACTCACTTCGTTCGTTCGTTGGATATGCCGTAGTTTCGGGGTAGTTTAAAGGCCGGCCGAAATCTTCCGATCAAGTAGGACGTCATAACTGCTGGTAGAAGTAGATTTTACGATTGAAATATTTCAAAGTCTCGGAGTTGCTAATTGTGACTCTGATCGGTTTTAGAAGTCTATTGTGCTCCAGTGTCTGCTGACGGAAATAGTTTGACGATGGTCTAGCTCAGTGGTGGCCACGGTACAAGCATATTGCGGGCTAAATCAGATCTCCCCAATAGATCCGCGGCCCTAAATGACTTCTGACATTAATAAATTCAACCTATAGTGTCCGTCCGCCATCTATCAAACCAGTTCGCGGGCCGCAAAGGCCAAATTCAAGAGCCGCAGTTTGGCCATCACTGGTCTAGCTGGTGTTACATAGGATGTCATTTTGAATTATTCGACTGAAGGTACCGAAAGTGTAATCCTCAATTCCCGACACGAATCAGCCATCGTTGGCAGTTCCAGAACCTGCTTTTTGTTTGTACGTGTGGCAGGATGTTCGAACTGGTTTGTCTGATCATCTGGATGCTACGCTTGTTCCGCACCTGCCACTCTACCGGTCAGGAAAAATATGTACTAACTTTTGATTCCTGTCGGTCTACTATATTGCCGCTTTCCTCTGTCGAAACGTATTTACTTCTGTTTTTTTGCTGAAATATCCAGTAAAACACTGTACCTGGAAAACAACATATTAGCCTCAACCGTTTGAAACAGTCCTAATCGAGTTCATTGCTGGTCCTAAAAAGAGTTATTATGGTGTATTTGAAGATAATAAAAGATGATTTTTCTATTTCTTTACCTAAAGCACAAATGGTGCTTCCTGTAGTCCGTACGGTATGGAGTTATGATGACGGCGATTAAAACTTTGGATTGATTCTTTTTTTTTCACTGGCCTAATAAAATAAAAAGTTTCACTGGCCTGTGGATTCCGATATAAAACATCTGTTGGTGAGCAAACCGTGATCATTGTATTGTATTTACGACGAATCAAGAAGATCTATGACGTGGATCTTGGACCCGGCAACAATACCGTTCGCACAATAGAGGCTAAATGTTGTGATTGCTGGATGGTGTTGGCTCATTCCTAGTTTTTGTAAAGAGCTGCAATCCGGTTATGTTCGCTATTTCGGAAGCAAGTAACAGATGCAAATTTTCTTAAAAATATGTTGCGGAAAATATAAAGAAAAAGAAAATATTGTACCCAACAAATATTTTTGTTATATAACAACTTATCAGGCGTTTGCTACTCGGTATTAGCTATACAATGGTTTTAATAAGGTATACTATTAAACAAAAATGTTTGTTGGGTATACAGAAAAATGAATTTTGTCTGTTCTGCATGTGCCTTATAGAATAGGAAACTACTAAACCGATCGGAGTGAAAATTTGTATGCGGTTTTTAGGGCCAGGGAAGGTTCTTATTGTACTAGCTAGTGCTGCTAATGAAAATACGTCTGTGCCGCCCAGTTGTAAAGTTTGTACTTCCCAGTATGTATATTAAATAGCATATCCAAGAATCTATGTTTACTAGATCAACGGATAATAGAGTTTATAAATATTTTACTATACTACACAGGGTGGCTCCCATACAAATAAAACCCAAATTTTACATATCTCGAGAACCAATCAAGCAAATTGAACCAAATTTTGGATGAGGTGGGGTTTTCCCTTCTCTGGAAGGGGTTGTACTCACACAAATAAAGCGGATATTTTTGCAAAACTCAAAAACTAATTGAACTCGAGAAAAATTCTTCCATAAACATTAGTCAATATCAAGATCACTAAAAACTGCTTATATACACTAGATGATTCAGGGCGAGACGGCCGCAGGTCGCGAGTACTGCCGGCGGAAGCGCTGACCCCAGAGAAAACACCTCTGTCTAGGTTTATTTGTTTTCCTAGGTCTACTGCCCTCTATTACTTTCCTTCAGTTGGGTCCGAACGAGCGACGGCGGGTAAGTGAGGATCGCACCCGCGAAGTAGTACTCTTCGCTAAAAGGGTTTTCGCGAAATGGTATTCCGCTAACACTATATTCCGCATTATGGTCAACTGAGAATTGGTTTTCCGCGAAAATTCGGCGAAATGTTATATAATCACGGTGAATATTTAAATACTATTAGCTTTATTTTATCTGCCGTAATAATAATGGTGGGAGCAGCCACGTAGCCAGGGGGGCCTGGCGGCCTTGGCCCATCCCCCGAAATATTTTGGCTCACATTTTTATCGCGGCACTGCAAGAGATCTGTCGCAAAGGCGAGAAGGTGTGGAGGATCCGTGGCGGTAAAGCCAAATTTTTCCAGAGCGGTGGAGCGATCGACGAGCTGGGAACGGGCTTCGTAGTATTGGGAAAAATGCAGGATCACGTAATGGACTGGAAAGCGATCAACGAGAGGATGTGTGTGTTGAGGATAAAAGGCCGTTTCTTCAACTACACCATCATAAACGAGCATTGTCCATACGAAGGTAGACCCGACGACGAGAAGGAAGCGTTCTATGTGCAGCTGCACACGACAGGACATCAAGATCGTCATCGGCGATATGAACGCCCAGGTCGGCAGGGAAGCAATGTATAGACCGGTGATCGGGTCCCATAGCCTGCACACCGATACGAACGACAACGGCCAGCGATGCATGATCACCAGCGATGGTGATCAGAAGCACTTTCTTTTCCCACAAAGATATCCAAAAAGCCACCTGGAGATCACCTGACCAATGAACTTCGAACCAAATCGACCATATTCACATCGAGGGCCGGTTTTTCTCGAATATCACCAACGTACACTCCCTACGGGGTACGGATACCGACTCGGACAATTACCTAATAGCAGTACACGTGCGCTTAAAGCTAGATGCTTCGACCCTCGAAAACGGGTGGAGTATGATACGCTCGGCCGTCAACGGGGTCGCAACCTCGGCGCTAGGAGTGGAAACCTCGAGCGGAACCAAAAAAGTGGTCTCTAGGAAACTCCGGTAATATACGTGGGAAAGGCGAGACCACACGAAGCCAGCTCCCCCTCGATCCAAAGTGTGTTCGGCTACTGGTAGTAAGAAAACTACGGCCTCCATGAGGCCAAACCTCCGGTAATTCCGTCTCTCCTAAATGCCAGTGAGCGGAAAAATCACAAAAATACAGTGCAGATAAACCTTCCACTTGCGAAAGCTGTTTCGGGCGTAATTTTCAGGAGGTTTATCGAACACGGTGTGGACCTGGCCCTGGGGTGACATTGCGATTCTCGTTTCGAGTGATTTTGGTTCGTTTCGACCACGTTAAATGAATGGGCGAAACGAACTAAAATCACTCGAAACGAAAATCGCAATACCACCCCTGATTCAAGAGCCCTGGGTCTACAAAGGAAGAATACAAGGTATTCAAACAAGAACATGTAAGTTCTTCTATGATGACAAATATGATCCTCCGAGAGCTGCTGTCTTGGCCAACGCAAACATTAATTGTTTGCCCATTACAGAGTTCATCAAACGAGACATAGTGGCGATCAGAGTTGAGGTATCAATCGCCAAGGGAAATCCGATATTATCGTAGCATCGCCCCATTTTCCTGGAGACGTTCCTAAGGTTGCAACTCAAGAGGTTGCGGCGTTCGTCAAATTCTGCATAGAAGTCAACAAAGACTGTATTATCGGCTGCGATGCCAACGCTATCGCATTTTGTGGGGAAGCACCGACCAGGGGTGTGAAATTGTCAAAATTTTGCGGACTAAACATCCATGAATGGCGACAATTTGGAACCAGCCAGCGTATCGAAAATAACAGCTAATAATAGTTAAATTATAACTAAAAGGCTACGTTTAACTGCTTTCTAATTAATTTCAGTTGTTTTAAAACGAATCAACCTTTAAGTAGGTCCCAGCACCAAAGGTATTAAAACCAATGAGTGGGACATGGACAATGTATGTGATTTGACAGCCACACCACCTCGCTGGCACCGACATCAACAATCGAGATGAGTGCCTTTTAGAATTTCTCTCGTTAAACAATATCGACATTGCTAATAAAAACAATGAACCTACATTCATGAATGCTATGAGGCAGGAAGTCTTGGACCTGATCTTGTGAGAAGCTAAGAGGCAAAAGGTTTCGAATTTGTGGGTTTTGCTGATGATTTGGTCATCATGGTTCTTTGAAAATTCGACGACGTGATATCGGATAGAATGCAGAGGGCCTTGGTGTAGTAAAGAAGGCCTGGGCATCAATCCCTCTATAACAACAATTGTTTGTGTTGTTTCACTAGGAAGAAGAAACTGAAATTACAATCTCTACACCTTAAGGAAGAAATTAAATGTAGAGTCTCGTCTCAGGAGTAATCCTATACGCTAAACTATCTTGGCACGCACACTTAGATTTAATAATTAGCAAGGCAGACTGCCTTATGGGTATGTTCTAGACTGGTAGGAAAAAAATGGGTCCTCAAACCAAAAATGGTGATGTGGGTCTATACCGCCGTTGTGAGACCTAAGATAGCTTATGCCTCGTAGGTATGGTGGCCAAAAACTAATAAAAGCCACAGCTATTGAATATTTGAACAAACTTCAACGATTATCATGCATGGCCGTAACTGGAGCAATGAAAAGCACACTTTCAAAGGTTCTAGAAGCTATCCTCCACTTACTACCCCTGAACCAACATGTTCAGTTAGAGGCTAAGAAAAGTGTCCTAACACTTAAACGATTGAAGACAATACTCGACGGAGATAAAACCGGTCACTTGAGTATCCTGAATCTTCTACCTGTTTGTCGGTCCAGCTGCGGAAATGAATAGTGATTGGATGAAAGCTAGAACCAACTATGACATCCCATACACATTAAACGAACCCTCACGTTCGGTATGAGTTGGGGAGGGACCTAGCCTCCACAGTGGTTCAATCAAGTTCTATACCGACAGGTCAAAAATGGAAGTCAAAATGGGTGCTGGAGTGTACGGTCCCAGAACAAGAATATCTGTAGCTATGGGAGACTGGCCCACAGTCGTCCAGGCAGCGATAACAGCTATAATAGAATATAGGGTCAGGTGGAGCAAGACGGGTCACCTAAGGAAAGTACCCGATGCGTTTTTCTACGAATTCAATTTTAAGCAGCTTATCATTTATTTAGATAAATCACTAATAATATAAATCCAAAAATAACCAAAATAAATAAAACGAAACAAAATAAAAGTTATATCAGACAAAAAGTGAAATGTCGGAAAACTACCCTTTTGCCGCATTAACTGTTTTGTGGATAAAATATATGCCGGGCCAGCTAAAAACTTATTTAATAACAACAATAAATAAACTCAAAAATATAGATATATGGACAAACATAGAGTGCCACACAAGTCTTTTTCAGTCTAACCCATCTTGCCCCTATTGAGCTGGTAGAACAAAATACATGTTTATTTAAAACTTTGTAGTATATAACAAACTAGCTGACCCGACAAACTTCCCCCATTGCTTAGCCTGATAAAATAAAGCGGATAGCATTTAGATATTCGCCATCATTGCAAACCATTTAGCCGAATACCATTTTGCGGAACACCAATTCTCGGTTGACTATAACGCGGAATATAGAGTTTCGCAAAATACTATTTCGCGAAAAACCTTACGCGGGATGTACCATTTCACGGAAAATCTTTTCGTAGAAAGTACCATTTCGCAGGGGTGACCCAACTGAAGGAAAGTAATAGAGGTCAGTAGATCTAGGAAAATAAATAAACCTAGATAGAGGTAATCTCTACGGGGGGCTGCCCCTCACAGTGGCCGGCGCTTCCGACTGCAGGTCGCCGGCAACACTCGCGGCGTGTGGCCGTCGCACGCTGAATTATCTAATGTTACTATTGATAGTTTTTGGTGGTTAATCAATAACAAGATTAATGTTTTATGAAAGAATCTAAAATTGCTCGAATTCGATTAGTTTATGAGTTACGCAAAAATTTCTGTTTTATTTGTATGAGAGTCCTTATCCCCCTACCACAGGGGTGAGGGGTCTCAAACCATCATTAAAAGAATGCTGGCTCCAAAACCCCCCCCCCCCACATGCCAAATTTTGTTCCATTTGCTTGATTACTTCTCGAGTTATAAGGAAATTTGTATTTCATTTGCATGGGAGCCCCCCCCCCTCCTAAAAACCGAGAGGGGTCCAATTTCATCATAGAAAAAATTCATGCCTCCAAAAACACCCACATGCCAAATATGGTTCCATTTGATTAACTATTTCTCGAGTTATAAGGAAATTTGTATTTCATTTGTATAGGAGCCCCCTCTCCTGAAGCGGGGAAAGGTTTCAATTCATCATAGAAAACATTCTTGTCTCCAAAAACACCCATATGTCATATTTTGTTACACTTGCTTGATTAGTTCACGAGTTACGAGGAAATTTGTGTTTCATTGGTATGGGAGCGGCACTAAAAGCCTTTAAAGTTTCTAAGTGCTCCTCAAAAATTGTCTGGGATTGCAATTGCTTCTTACGGCAACTAAGCCAAGTGAACTCGGTAAAATTGTACTAGGTTCCTGGTCATTGCGCTATAGAGTGGAATGAACTTGCAGACGAACCAGCCAGATGTGGATCTAACCCTCCATTCACGGTTCCAAATCCATTTCGCTGCATCCCTGACTGTGTGCTGAAAAGTGAGCTGACACAACGGGAGAGCCGAACAGGCATGGCCAATTGGATGGCCGTACAATCCCTCAAACAATCAAAAAAATTATAACGCCGTGTATTAGGGTTACTCAAAAGTTGACATCAAGAAATCTCAGCACGCTTACCGGTCTTGTGACAGGACATTGTGCGAGTAAATACCATCTTCGGAATCTCGGTTTCGTACAAGATAACATTTGTCGCTTGTGTAATGCCGAGCGTGATACCTCGGAACACTTGCTCTGCAATTGTGGAGCATTAATAGGACGTAGAGTGCAGTATCCCAAAAATGGTCTACCAGAGCCAAGGGAGATCTGCTTTGCGTCGCCGATCAAGGTAACAACGTTCAAAAACCAAGTCATCCCTGATTGGTACCTGTCTCGCTCCAGCTACGAGCCTATTACTTACTTAACAAGTGATAGGTAAGCTTGAAGCGTACAGTAAAAGAAATAAACGGGGCATAGCACAATAGTTCAAAATAATGGACGCAGTGGTAAGAGTACTCAACAGAAGAGGGAGTTTCATAACGCAATTCTTGACAGTTATTCAAGATCAGTGTTATCGCTCAGAAGTACGAAAAATCGAGCAGATATAGTATAATGGGGACATGGCAATCGTTCGCATTATTCCAATTTTTCTCGGTGACGGTAATTGCGGCTTTTAAAAGTAGAGAGTGTTGGTTATTGGGTTATTAGGTTAGGTTACATGCTATACATGAAACTAAAACTGGCGGTTGCTGAAGGACTCAACAAACCACCTACTCATGGAAGAGAAATTAATGTATCTAAAGTAATTGCTCAGATTGAGTAATTTTTATAAAAGAGAATTTGAAATCAAAGCATATTAATAGCTAATACAATAAAAACATTAAATGCATACCTGTCTGCAAGATTCTTGTGTTTCGCAACTTTTGATGCAATTTGCAATCTTTGTTCAGTAATGATTCTCTGCTCAATCGCTTGCGATAGTGCTTTTCCACTCGCGCCTCCACATATTGCGATCTCTCTAAGGCCTAACTCAAGAGCATGTTTGTCGCTTAAGGATTACTCGATCTGTATAAAACATTTCAATTAAATTATGACTATTAAATTTTCAACCGTTACTCACCAGGTCATTGACTAATTCACAAGGGTATATTTTACGCTCAAGGATTGCAATTGGCAATCGTAAAGCCATAGCTTAGCCAGTACATTTCCTAAAAAAGTTATTTATCACAATTTGCTCCTAGTAGTTTGCGTCTCATGTGTAGTAATCCAAATATACCTGACGAATATTAAAGATACCAATAATTCATACAATCAAAAAATATCGAATACTACCTATAGATGATGGTCTGCATGCAGATAGGATATATAAATTGCCTTTATTACAGTTCCAAATATACGTTTCCAACAGTCTATCCCGCAGCTCCCTCGCCGCAGTCAAGTTAAATGGAAATATTTGGACATCATTTCGCGTTTTATCCAAAAACACTTCACGGACACGTCTAAACCACCGATTGAACTGTTTAGAGCGGAAGTCCAGCACCATCCGCAATTAAAAAAATAAAACAGACAAGCTATAAATAACACCGATTACACCATAACAGTTTAGCAGTTTGTTTTTGTTAGTACACTACACAGTAAAATAATTCAACCTGTTTTCACGTACACAGAAAATAATTTAATACAATTTGTCACTTAAAGATTAGATTTTTTTTATTATTTGTTTTGCACTAACAAACTGTTCATAATATCAAAAAAATTTTAATAAAAACAAAAAAACACAACTAAGCACATCACTCGTGACTCAAATTTTTCGTAATGGCGGTGCGGTTTCAAATGACAGAAAGAAAAAGGGCAAAATAAACATAAAATTGTCATCAAGAAACGCGTTTCCATAGTCGGTTGAAAAGCACTAAACTTATACTGTTACGATAACCCATAAAAATGTTAAAACTACCATGATATTCTTACAGTTAGTAAGTTACCAATTTTATGGTCCTGTTGACAATTCAATATTGTTATATCAAGCTGCAAAAATATTGTCATTAGAAGTATGAGAGAGAAAAGTCAATTTAACCACGGAAATAGTCAGCGATTTGCTTGTTGTCATAGTAGTTTTAACCACGAAACTTCTCAAGTTGACAATAATCATGGTAAGCGCTACAATATTGCAATATAGTTAAGATGACCATGCATACATGTTTCGCATTACCATGGTTTTTTTCTCAGTGACTCTCTTTATGTCAGAACAAGTGACAAGAGATGACACACGCTGCTCGTTGCAGTTTCCGATTCTAGGTAAGGAAATTACAAATTCATATCTGCAAACTTCAGTTTTTGTTCGTATAGCCACACTAAACAAATTAAACAATCTGCATCTATAACTAATCACAAAAATGTTTGTTTTGTTTAGTGTGATACATTTATAGCCAGACCTTTTTTTCAGAAAATTGTTTCCAGTGCCGGTGTTCTTTTGTGCGCCATTTAGGATGTGCTTATGATAATGTAAATAAAAAGCTAGAAAAATAAATATAAATTTGGTTTAACGTAATTTGTATGATGACATTCTATCTTTAATATTGAAAAATAATACAAAAAAGGAAAATCAGCCGAACCGGTTCCTGCACCGGTTCTGTTCGATATGACTGGCAGAAATCGAACAGAACTCGGCCAGAAAAATCAAAACAAAACCGTTAGGCGAAATTTCTGCCCGAATCGGTTGTTGCATTTCTGCAAGTTTTCACGGGTGACGGCGGCCAGAAATCCGGCAGAATGGCAGAAAAAGTTTTTCGCTGCCAGTTTTTTGTTCGATTTCTGCCGGGCGCGCCTAAGCGGGTAGCTGCGTACGTGCGCAGACTGCTTGTAGCCTGACACAACACAACCCTGTCGTCGACTTGTTTAGCTTGTTTACTTTAGAGTGACTATATACAGAGTGGCGACAAGTCATCCCAAATGTATGCAATGCGGTTTTTCCAAGGTTTTTCTTTCTCTTTCCTGCATACGCGTTGGATAGGCCGTCTGCTCGATTGGAATGACACTGACAGATAATTATCATTCCAATTTTGACATTGTCGCCACTCTGTATATAGTCACTCTAGTTTACTTATGTTTACGGTTCTGTCAAAATCATGATCATCCCAACATGGAACATATCGCCTTCGTGGCGAACAAGTTTAAGCAATTTGAGGAACTTTTTGGACGGAAAAGCAGCTTATACGGACAATTTTCGGTAAGTATATGTTATTAATGATTTTCTTTTCGATTTTTCTTGTAGGTTCAACATGTTTTCGAAAAATGGAGCTATGCAGACGGAGAAGCAGAGGAATGGTGTTGTTCACGAGTTTTTTTTTTAATAAAGTGATGCACTTTTTAGTGTTTATGCCGTGTTTTTTTTTCTTTGTGGAATCAGAGGATGTGTTTTTCTATATTTTCGCGCTGGTCCAGAACGAAGGGGGCTTTTCGCGTCAACGGGTACGTGGTTATTTACGCGTCTATTCTGCGATTTACGATTTTGGACCGCGTCTAGGTCGTTTTTTTAAAACAGTATGGACAATAATTTGTCGGGAAGCCGTGTAGACCACACCTCGGCTATAAAAGATTCCGCGTGGCTCACGGCACATCGTCATATGATGTCCGGCTCGGTCGCAGTTAAAACATGTGTTGTTTACTGGGAGAACATGGGAATTGAGCAAGTCGTCGAAGTTAAACTTTTCAAACGATTTTGAGAGCCTGAAGTTCCTGCTACGGGCTCAGCTTGTGAGGGGGCATTCTGCTTATTCTGAGAGTTTGCGCTTTGCTGATTTTTTCCAAACGATTAATAAGAACGATTGTTTTGTGTTGCTAGTGGACAGATGGTTTCTACTACGGGGGTTAAAGGAAACTTGCGCACTACTTTGTAGCGACTGTGACTGGCTCTTTGTTTTCGTTGATTTGGAATTCGTATCGTCAACTACCTGGACGTTACTATCGTTTCCGAAAACTCGGTTGTAAGAGAAAAAACTTATCGAGTCTAAATTTTGTCCCACAGACACAAGCGACACCGATCGGGGTAAACGCAAGAGCGCCTTTGTAATCCCTGCGAATGTTCTGTAATAATATCTGAAGCTTTTTGTAATCAGGAATTTGTACATTCATCGTACGAAACAGCTTTTCAACCTCAAAGTAAAAGTCATGAAAAGATTCCTTCTTCTGCTGCGGTCCCTGGTATATGGTTTAATTCCTCGTCGGTTAAACATTCCATCTTCACCGCATAGTACCATCCTAACAACACGTCACTTGCCTGGTCAAATGTTAAGTGCTTAAACAACCCGGTAACAATGTGACAGCTCCCATACTAATCAAACGTACCTAAAACTGCTGGTTCATGGTTCACGATAGATGTTTGAAAGCGGCGTAAATATCGAAGAAAGAGTTTATTATCATTTGTTTTGGCAAAAAATCCCTTGTGCATATAAGATCTGAATTGGTTTATTATTTCAATAGAGTATTTTACGAACTGACAACATTATGTCAAGTATCAAAACGTTTCCGTGGTGATGACAATAGCAGCATAACTGGTTCTTCTGTCATAATAACATGCTCTATTTGGTTCTGTCATGTAACAGAGTGTTTTTTGTACAACTGCAACGATCTCTATTGCTTGGATTTACTCTTGAATTTTGCTTAACTTGTTCTGTTAACGACAAAATCGATCCAGCAATCATGAAAGAGCATTTCATTTTGAATTGCGCAGCGGATAACTTTCAATGAAACACGCAATATTTAAATACTTTAGAGCAGACAACTCGTACACAAGAGTGACAAGCTTGTAATAAATACCGCTTTTTATCTTGTAAACAAATCAATTAAACAACCCACCAAGAATTCAAACAGTTTTACCGAAAACGTGAAACAATGCTGAAATAATCAATACGCACTATTCAAATCGTTGTTCAGTCAGCTTTTTGCGTTCACATTTAACGTAACAACAATTAATATTTCCTTTGGAAATCGAAGGTGCGTCAATTTTGACCGGTACATAAAAACGATCGTCGCGACATTTTTGACACTGGCGGGTGTTATGAGAAACTGTTAATAACTGTCACTTTGTTACGGGGTAGTGCTTAAAGGCCATCATGAAAAAAATAAAAAAATTCGCAAAAAAAATCTCACGCAATCACTCTTAAGAGACCCCCTCTTATTTTTCTACGCCTGTGGCATATAAAAACCGCAAAATTATTTCTCGCCCACACTCGCAGTCACAATTAGCAAACACCAAACACTCACTCATTAGTTCGAACAGCAGAAAACTACCGTACAAACTAAATTTTCCCCCACAATCACTATCCCGAACACTCGATGTAGCACTGTCAAAACTAAATGCCACTACAGTCAACTTTCGCTAATTGCACTAAGCTCTTAGACCGTTTAGTGAAAGACTTTCGTTAATTGGGCTGAGATGTCAAAACCGAGGGATATATCGATTGTTTTTGTCGAAATCGTCGCAGAAAGGTTTATAAAAATATACACTTATGTTAAATACAGAATCAAAGTGGAACCTAATCTTTTCATTGTTGAAATTTAGTTCTAGATTGTTTAACAAGTAAATAGCTGAATTTCATGCTACAATGTTAATATATACTGGCATTTTTAACTGTTTCACCGTAATGCTAAAAATAGGAGGGTCAAGTTCATAAGGGATCGGAAAACGATATGATGCAATTGTTTTCCATTCAATTAATTTTAATATTTTCTATATAAATTATTTTCCATACTTGAATGAACTATACTCAAGAGCCCCTCGAAAGAAAAAATACGATGTCAGAAATGACGTTTGACTTCGTTTTAGATGGGCTATAGCCCAATTAACGGGAGCCCGATTAAAACGTAGCCCAGTTAAAGATAGCCCAACGAACGAAAGTTGACTGTACTTTTCCCGATCGCTCACGTTGAAAAATCCATCCAATTTGTCCAAATTTGCCACAAATGCAAAAGAAAAACGGAATTAAGCCTGCTTTTTCTGTAAATGATCGCAATTTGCAGCGCAGCAAAGATCAACACAACAGTGTCTGACGTTTATGTCAATGCTGCAGATAGCAACGATGGATGAGCATAACTTATCGATCGGTGTTTGACGTTTCTACTCATACGAACGCGTAGCTTTCGGCACTCGATATATAGGATTTTTTTTATCATCACCCGCAACGATTCGTTTTATCACTTTTCTTCTTTGGGCAAATCTTAGAAATTTAATGCAAAACTGATGACATTCATGAACGATTTGTGAAATGAATTTTCCCCAGGAGACCGACTAAAAAAGGGGCTTATTTCTGGTCTAAGAACTAAGCCATTTTTTTTATTTTTGCGTTGGGCGCCAATTGTTACAATTCTTTTTGTACAATAAGGTTTTTTTTTACAATAGCCTTTGTTTCTTACCGGCTTGGGTCGTCTTGGTTGGTCTCCTGGAAAAAACTACAAAATGGCGGACTTACAACCCACGCCAACACCAATGGTCACTGAAAGGAATAACTATAACGAGCAAACTTCAAAGACAAGCAAAAGGAAGTGCAAATTTAAATAAATTTACAGCTCGAAAATTACCAGACCATACATTTATTTTTTTTAAAACAAGAGTTAGTAGGTCACTTTTACTTGCGCAATTTTCGCCGGAAAACTTCCTTCTGGCTCCCCGCGTGCCGGGATGGTTGCTGCTGCTGCTCGTTGGTCGACTTTGGTGACGGGTGATGCGAGGGGTGATCAGGGGTTGAATCCACTACAGGAGGTACAAACGGACGCAGCGGCGTCCTGCTATGATGACAGGGTGCACAAAACCAATAGTCACGGCCGTAAATAAGTTTTAGCCAAGCTGGCCAAGAATTGTTTCACCGACGGGGGCACTGTAGCGTATCTAGGCCTAATAACGAACGGCCGAATCGCAACCCAGAGGCACTGCGCACAAATAAAACTGCGGATTAGCGTCCAAACTGGCGTGGGACGAATTTCACGACACTCTTCGATCGGTCCTTTGACCTTAAGCTAGTCCCCTTTGCGATTTCAACACTGGCTCACTAGCTACGGCTCGTACGGTTCGGGTAGGCTATCGGTGGGCTTAGCGTTCGCACGACACTGTGTTTGGCCTGATTCGGTGGGTCCCTTGACCTCGCGCACTGTATACCTCCGGGTTCACGGTCTAATTACAAGATCTCCCGCGCCGGCAGTTGCGGGTGCTTTTAACCATCCTCGGTCCGCCAAATGTAAATGCAGTTTACTCATTTGGCCCATGAGATCCCACTGTCATTTATACATGCTCTTACACATAAAGAGTGGATGTTGCAAAAACATTATAAGTCAGCTGCTACATTCTGCTACTACTCAAGATACATCGCCTTAAAGTTTGCAATAAAAAAGCAAAAAATTTCAACAAATTGAAAACCGGCAATTGTAGAGTTTCCAAATATTTTACAAAAATATGCAAATTAGCATTGTCTACAACTTTGCAGAACATTTCATGTTTATAAGAGTTGAAAGAAAAGAGCTATGTAAAAAAAAACAATATTAAGGGGGTACCCGCAAGATTCGCTCCGTACCTTTTTTCCCTTAAGAGATAGCCACTTTCTTTCTTCAGTAAAGTTGCTTAAAATAATAATATCTACAAATATTTCTTACCAATCGAAGACGTTAAGCTTAAAACTAAAAAGTTATTTTTTCTATCTGTTGTGTTATCCCCTTAATCCCAAATTTTCCAACACCATAAAAAAGTTCTTATTACGCTCTTCACACTCAATTGGACTGCACAGTTATTGAGTGCAACCTTCAAAACTGTGATGAAAAGTGTGCTACTGATAATATCGCTAGTAATCTTATATCGATAATACCATCAAACTTTATCGTTATGGAAGAATATCGAAAATTGGAGGGTTTAAAGTGAAATCTTCTTCTTGGTTTGTTAATATTTTAACATTTTTGTTCCATTTCTTACGTATTTTTGCTTATATTGCCATATTATCGTTATTAATTATTAACGATAACAAAACTTTATCAATAATCGTTATAGATTTTGACCGACATTTCCCATCATTACAACTCTCCCATCTGAGCTGACATTTGATTTAGCAGTGGCGCCAGTACCAGTTGTAGGGAAAGCAAATAGTATTTAATTTTTCATTTATTTCATATATGCCTATATGCTGCATATTTATTCAAGTTATGAATTATGCGTGGAATTATGCATTTAGAAACTATTTTTATATTATTCTTTGCGTCGATAACAACTCTACGTAAGCATTAGAATTTAAATAGAAATCAACCAAGATTCATGGTTTTTTCCCATGAAATTTTGGCAACTTTTCTCACCTACAAAATGTGAAAATGTGTGACTGGACAAGTGTGCTCAAAATCCAACTTTCAATGCAAAGTGCAATATAAAGCGAAGAAACTTTGCAGAAAACATTAAGTTGATATCTTTAGTAGTTTCGTCACAAATACCGATGTCCGTATTCTTTTTAATCCGTCCCACTGTGCGCCGTGTCTATTTTTATCAGTGTTGAACTCAAAACCAAGAGTAAGAGTTACTCAAAATAGTGTGTAAAAAATACGCATGTTTTGAGCTGGTCCACTTTTTGTGAAAGCTGGTCAAATTTTTAAGCGTGTAGGGAGGGCTTTAAGTTTGACAGCTGCACCTAGCTACACTAGTCCTCTGGTTCATCTCTTGCCCCAAAATTACGTGAATTTAAACTAGATATTTATTTTTGTTTTTAATAAAATAATGAACGCAATAGAAGAATTATCTGTGGTTGATATATACGATTTGGCATCAGAAGTTGGCAAGGAGTTTGAAAAAATCATAGACAAAAATGGACCAAACTCTGTAACTGATCTTATACCTAAAGTTATTAATATCCTGGAGCTATTAGAAGCGGTGATTATCAAAAAGGAAAATGAAGAGTCTGTTGTGCAGGAACTCAATGATAAGATAACTCTGCTAGAAATAGATAAATTGGAGAAGGCAGAGTTTAAAAAAAAAATTGACAAGGTAATTCAGTATCTTCAATAGTTTTTAATGTGGAAGAACATGTATTATGTATGTATGTATGGGGGGACCATTAGGGACAGATCCAAATTTGATTGTCAAATGAATTTCACACTAAAGCTGTTGTAGAAGGACCAAAAGGGATTGGGCGGACCCACAAGCAAAAACGCTTGTGCGCATTCCGATTATAAGATTTTCCTTCCAGCATTAGGATTCTTCCATGTAACAATCAATTTCGGTGCACCAGCTTTAACCCACGTGATGGTTTGTTTGTTCGAAGAGTGCAAAATAAATATTGCTTCAGACCTTCAGGAGTTTCCTCTTAGTGATTCCGGTTGACTCCTCACTCCTTCCTCCAGTTTTCCACTCATATGATGCCTTTGTATTTATGGATTTATCATATAATGCATGTAATAAATTTATCACATGATATATAATGAAATGAAATCAATATCCAATGTACAATATCTCAAGAATTAAGGCGATGTGTTGTGGGAGTTTTGTCTCTTGTTTTAAACGTATTAAACGTGAATCGTTGCAACTTTTGAATTGTGATTATATTTAAATGTTGTTTATATAAAGATCTACCCTATAAAACTAGTAAAAAAACTGATAACGTGATATCGGCGGTGTTTTTGGACGAAAATCATACATGATATTCCGTACGAAGCATCAATAATAGATCAATCGAGTGGCATTTACCGTATGGTCGCCATCTATCGCTCATTTAAAAACGATTCTAGCTTAGTTTGTCCCATAGCAAATCTAAATTGAGGTCCATCGAAACCCAATTTGCGTCATAAGATACAGAAAACAATTGTGTTTACAAGAAAAATTGACTTGGTTTCTAAATATTTCATAATAGTGACTTTTTTAATAAAAAGTAATGGAATCTCATGACCCCTTTTACCGCTCAGCGCTCACTTGAAATATGATGATCCCAGGCAGGCTATCGAAAAGTACTCTCTTTTTCATGATTGTCGTTCAAAGCAGTTTCTACTGTTTGCCTGCGTTCGCTACGCCTGCACGTATCACTGTGACGAAATCCGATTCAAAACGTACTGAAGAGAAGCACAATGCTAAACAAGAACAGGCCGAAGTCTACAATCGGGGGTTTGTTCAACTACTGTCGTTGGAAATAACTTATGCCGGATTGTTATGACTGCATCATTTTCATTTTTTATGCCTTCTTCATCATCTAACAGTAGCGGTAATAGTCTTCTTGCAATTATGAGAGTCCTCCAAGCCGTAAGATATTTGTCGCAAAACGACTGTTAAGAATCGACTGTAGCACGAACATTTTAATCGGCAGAATTTCATATCTATTAGGGAACGATAGCATATTTATTGAATCAAGAAGCCAAAGACTGATCTTATGAGTGCAAATAGGTCTTGTTCGGTCACTTAGAAATGTGATTGAATTAATTATTCCAGTTATAGCCTGATTCGAAATCTGGCTTCGAAAATGGCTTGTTTTGATGTAAGATATTTTGAAGTTAATATGTATGCCGCAGTAATATATAATATTGAAGCTACAGATTTATGCGTTTTTATTTTGATGATAGCTGACCCGACAAACTTCGTATTGCCAGAAATTAACCTATGTTGTACATAAATCATGAATCTCGGATGATCTTTGTCACAATCTCGAGTTTTGCAAGTTTCTGAGGAGTTCAACCTTAGATGATTCATTTTGGCAGTTACGTAACTATGAAGGCATCCCAGGTAACCAATAAGCATCACCAATGCTATTCAAATGTAGGCCAATAAGCATTTAAGTCGCCTTAAATGCTATTTTGGCAAAATGTACAGCTACTTTACTGATAACCTTCTTATAGTGCTGACAATGCTAATTTACAGCTAATTACCGACACGAAGAATTTGAATACAATTTTGGATGCCAATGTACAACATTTATTTTATTTATTTATTTAACTACATATTCACGTAACACAAGTAACCTTATAATGGTTTTCAAAGTTTGCGTACAATGTGATTTCTGCTAATAATCAATCAGTTCTAATAATAATCAGTTTTCTGCTGAGAGGAATGTTTTACAAGATATTTTGAAGGCGGCGTAGCTTCTAGCACTTTTGCACACGCTCGGCAGACGGTTCCAGAGACAGATACTACGGTGACGAAAGGCTTTCCTGCCAGCATCAGTTACACAACTGGTTAGCAAAAGATTGTTGGTTCTATTTGATTGGGAGAATGAGTAAAAGTTTGAAAGATAAGTTGGCCCATCAAACAATATTTTATATGTTTGAGTGCATATTCGGAAGTTGAGAAAATTTTCAAATGTACACCCAACCAATGAGTTTTGAAAGCTTGAAATATGATCAAAACGGCGAATGTTATGGACGTAACGAGTGACGGAATTAAAAGCCAACTTGAGTTTTTCGAAATTTTCGTTAGATACATTTGCAAACAGGACACTACCATATTCGAACAAAGGAACAATAAGAGTTCTAGCTAGTTGTAAACGCATAGGTTGTGGAGTGTAATGACGTAGTGCTACTAATGAATGCATAGACCCATAAACTTTCTTACACACGGCTGCTACTTGAGCATCCCACTTCATATAGCTATCCATGAGTATGCCCAAGTTTTTGACAACCGCTGAATAGGGAATAATCTCGTTTCCAACCATAACTTGAGCAACTTCATCAAAAATCATTCTTTTCGTTCTGAAAATGATTGCTTGAGTTTTTCCAGCATTTAATCGAATACCATTTGAGTTACTCCAATCCATAATTTTCTTTATGTCCATATTGATTTTATTTACGAGAATGTCGATTTCATCACTTTTACCGGGAAGGTATAATTGAACATCATCAGCATAAAGATGAAATTTGCAGTACAGCAATTGCTCAGGAAGATCGTTAATAAACATCGAGAACAGAAGCGGTCCTAAAATTGATCCTTGCGGGACTCCGCTTGTTACGGTAGCCAAGTCTGATTTTATGCCGTTGAGCTCAACGTATAGTGATCGGCCGGAAAGATATGAATGAAGGAGCTTAATAGCACAGTCTTGTAGTGAGAATATGCGCTTTAACTTTATGCAAAGTAAAGCATGGTTGATTGAGTCAAAAGCTTTGCTAAAATCAAGGAGCACCATAACTGTAGCAAACTTTCGATCCAACGCGCATCGAATATCATTTTCGATTTTAATGAGCGCTGTGGTTGTGCTGCAGTGCTTACGGTATCCTGACTGGAGAGGGCACAGCAGACTATTTTGCACTAAATAGTTATTCAGTTGTTTTGCTATTAGACCTTCAAAGATTTTTGAGAGAGCGGGAAGAATGCTGATTGGACGATAATCAGCCTCGGTAGAAGGATTCTCATTTTTTGCAATAGGAACAACGCGTGCAATTTTCCAGTCACAAGGGAAGCATGACGTAGTTAATATACAATTGAACAGGTCGGTAATAAAAGGCAGCGTGACACAAAGTGTCTTTTTTAGAACATGCAATGGAATTTGATCAGTTCCAGCAGAATCACATGTGGCCGAATTGAATTCGGTTAACACTTAATCTTGAGATAAACATCTGAAAGAAAAATTTTCCTGACTTATATCCGCAGTTAAATCGTAGGGATGTGTGGGATTAAGTTGAGAAACAAAGTACGTGTTAAGCGATGACGCACTGACGTCCCCGCCACCAGCTCTAGAAGACGCCTCTTTAAGACCCAGCTGTTTGATGTTTCTCCAAAGTTTGTTTGTTGAAAGTTCAGGGTTAAGATGGGAAGTGAAAAATTCTTGCTTGGATTTTTTTACTTCACGATTCACAATATTTCTTAACCGCGTAAAATTGTTCCACTTACTAAGACATTGCTTATCTCTTTTCAAGCAATTATATGCATCCAATCTGTTTTTAAATAGCACATTTAAATTCTGAACGATCCAAGGGCATTTGGGATCGATGCTCTTTTTCTTTCGCAAGGGAGCGTGTTGATCGATGATGGATAAAAGGGTGTCGTTCAAAATAGCTAATTTATCATTTACATCATTGTATTGTTGCATTACAGAGAGATCGGCATTACGTAGATCCTGCGCAAACTTGTGGTAATTAATTTTGCCATATTTACGAGTCCAATGATATTCGGGAGCGGAATATTGGCTTTTTATTCTATAATCGAAGCAGATTAGATCATGATCACTAATACCTCCAAATGAAGACTGATACAAATTTTTGATATTAAAAGTACAGTTACCCGCTACTAAATCAATCCAAGATTCTGGGCAGTTGGGTCGATTACATGTGGGTAGGGAGGGCACTAGTTTAAAAGTCACCGTATCAAGCTGTTTCAGCAGCTTTGTCGCGGATGGTTCAGCAAATTTTAGCAGATTAATGTTTAAATCGCCCATGATTAAGACATTCGGCTCACACGAGGATAGCTCAGCAATTATTTCGAAGATTTCGTTTAGACTAGAACTAGGAATGTTAGGTGGTTTGTATATTATCCCGCAAACAGTTTTTAAACTAGTAAGCTTAATAAAAAGATAATCTACTTCGCTACCTTTTTGAGATTTAGAAAGAACAGAATATTTCATTGATTTGTTTAAGTAAAATGCAACTCCCCCCCCACGAGTCTTGGTACTGCTCAGGCGATCAGATCGTACAATTTTAAAGTTGCTTATGGATATTGATCTGTTAGTGTTTCCAGGCTTAAGCCAAGTTTCTACTACTCCAAGAACCGATATCATTGTATTTTCGAAAAATGCACGGTAATTATCAATGTTGTTCAGTAGGCTGCGAGCATTATGAAAACCAATAGTTGTGAAATTACGAGATTTTTTAGAAATCAACGATTTTAAACTGGTGTCAGAAAAGTCGTTAACCTTTGTTACCGATTCAATGTAACTGTCCAAGCCATTTCTAACCGAAACGTGTGCAACAGGGAGAACTTGATTTGAGAATGAACTGATTGGTGCAGAATTACTCACAGTTGTTAACCTGATATTTGAGGTCGAATAGTGACCGCAGAGTTGTCGTTTTTTGGTTGAAAAGGACGTACTATCACTCCTTCCGGCCAGTAAAAGCTATCTCCTACAGCAACTTCCAGATCAGCAGACACTGACACTTTGAACGAGACGAATGTCAGGTCGCTAAGTTGTTTGCCCCTGGGCACAAGCTTTGTGCATCTCACAGAAGAGTTTTCGATATTCAGCGTTTCTCGAAGATACTCGATGACATCTTCGCTAATATACAACAACGTGTAGCATAAAATGCCAGATACGCTGATTTGCTGCTTATGTTAATGCTTATTAGTTACCAGGAATGGGTAGTTTAATATACAAATTTGTAATTTTTCCTCACAGTAAAGTTGAAAACAACTCCCCTGTCCCCTCATTGCATAGCCAGAAAGCGGATAGTAATATTCGCCATTATTGTACAACATTTCGCCGAATATCATTTTGCGAAAAACCTTAAACGGAATGTACCATTTCACGGATAACTTTTTAGTGGAAAGTACCATTTCGCGATCCTCTCCTTACTCGCTGTCGCTCGTTTAGGAAACCCAGGTAGACCTAGGAAAACAAATAAATCTAGACCATAGTGATTTCTGCGGGGAGTTGCCTCCCCCCAGTGGGCGGCGCTCCCGACGGCGGGTCACCGGCAACACTCGCGGCCGTGTCGTCCTGAATGATCTAGTGTTACTATAGATAGTTTTTGTGGTCTTGTTATTGACTAATGGTTTATGCAAGAGTCTCGAATTTCTCGAGTTCGATTAGTTTTTGAGTTTCGCAAAAATTTCTGTTTTATTTGTATGAGAGTCCATATCCCCCTACCACAGGGTTGAGAGGTCTCTAACTATCATAAAATAAATTCAAGACATTTCATTTGTATGGGAGCCCTCCCTCCTAAACAGGGGAGGGGTCTTAATTCATCATAGAAAAAATTTCTGCCCCCTAAAAGCCCCACATGCCAAATTTGGATCCATTTGCTTGATTAGTACTCAAATTATAAGAAAATTTGTATGGGAGCCCCCCTCTTAAAAGGGGAAGGGGTTGTAATTCACCATAGAAAAAAATTCTGCCATCTAAAACTCCCACATGCCAAATTTGGTTCCATTTGCTTGATTAGTTCTCGAGATAAGAGGAAATTTGCATTTCATTTGTATGGAAGCCCACCCTCTTAAAGGGGAGATAGGTCATAACTCGCATTCTAAAGAGGAGAGGGGTCTCAATTCACCATAGAAAAAAATCTTGCCTCCAACACCACTTACATGTCAAATTAGGTGTTCCATTTGCTTGATTAGTTCTCGAGTTATGAGGAACTTTGTTTTTCATTTGTATAGGAGCCCCCCTCCTAACGTGGGGAGGGGTCCTAATTCACCATAGAAAATATTCTTGCCTACAAAAACACCCACATGCTAAATTTTTTTCCATTTGCTTGACTAGTTCTCGAGTTATGAGGAAATTTGTATTTCGTTTGTATGGGAGCCCCCCCTCCTAAAAAGGTAAGGGGTCCTAATTCATCATAGAAAAAATGGTTGCCTCCAAAAACACCCACATGCCAAATATGATTCCATTTGCTTGATTAGTTCTTGCTTGATTAGTTCTCGAGTTATGAGGAACTTTGTATTTCGTTTGTATAGGAGCCCCCCTCTTAAAGTGGGGAGGGGTCCTAATTCACCATAGAAAATATTCTTGCCCTCGAAAACTCACGTGCCAAATTTTGTTCAATTTGCTTGATTAGTTCTCGAGTTATGATGAAATTTGTATTTCATTTGTATAGGAGCCCCCTATCCTAAAGTGGGGAGGGGTTCCCAATTCATCATAGAAAAAATTTTTGTCTCGAAAAACACCCACATGCCAAATTTGGTTCCATTTGTTTGATTAGTTCTCGAGTTATGAGGAAATTTGTATTTTATTGGTACAGGAGCCCCGCCTCTTAAAGTGAGGAGGGGTCCTAATTCACCATAGAAAATATTCTTGCCCTCGAAAACCTTCACTTGCCAAATTTGGTTCCATTTGCTTGATTAGTTCTCGAGTTATGAGGAAATTTGTATTTCATTTGTATGGAAGCCCCCCCTCTTAAAGGGGAGAGGAGTCATAATTCCCCTTCTAAAGAGGGGAGGGGTCCCAATTTACCATAGAATAAATTCTTGTCACCAAAAACACCCACATGCCAAATTTTGTTCTATCTGCTTGATGAGTTCTCGATTTATGAGGAAATTTGTGTTTCATTTGTATGGGAGCCCCCTCTCTTAGTGGGGGGAGGGGTCTCAAACGATCACTTAAACCTTTCCTGGCCCCAAAAACCTCTACATAAGGAACATCCCGACAGACAGACAGAAATCCATTTTTATATATAAGATAGGGCTTGGTGAAGAAAGCTAATAATTACGGTTATGTATCCCAGGAATGTATGTAATGAATGAATGAATGTATGTACGGTTATATAACGCTGGACCGGTCGTCACCACCTAGTAGGGTAAAAGTGCGATTCACGGACGGGGCTAAAGTTCGATTAATGGATGAGGCAAAAATACATAGGTAACTTTATACAGTTGTGAGCACTATATTACAGATACTAGAAAAGGAAAATCTGCAGAACTATTATATTCTGTAACCTTCTAATATCGAGAACTCCTGTTGAATTTTATGTAAAGAATAGTTCGATTGTTCGTAAGGCTATAAAAATGCTTCTATAAGTAAATCTACTGGATAGCGTAATATTATTATTGGGCGAAAAATCAGACGTAAGTTAGGTTACATCTATATATGACACATTTCGCCGTGACGTTACAACGTTTTGACTCTTCTTTGCACAGTATTTGTGTTTGAACTTGGAAAATCGTTGAGAAACCCCCGAATATTATTATATATTTGGAAAGAGCATCAAATTTTCTATTAAAAGTGAACAAATTAATAGCATTTTCTTTACCTAGATTGTTTCGGAAAGCAAATACAGTCAAGATTTGTAAACGCGGATTCGATGAACGCGGATTTCTATAGCGCGGATACCACAATATTTCTATAACGCGGTTAACAGATACGACAGTGGTGTCTTTTAAAAAGTTGTAGGGCAGAAAGTTACGGGTTGGCCTGCTGGAGGTTCGGGAATATCCGTTGAAATTTTTGTATTGGTAAAATTGGTAAAACATTTTTGAACTAACTCAAGTCGGGTTAATGATACAATTTAAATAAAAAGAATTAAGTCAGTGACCTTAGAAAGCCGTCACCCCCCAATTAGTGTACTTGTATAACGCGCTCCATATAACGCGGTCCCAATTAACCGCGTTATACAAATATCTACTGTAGCGTGACCACGGTGCTCCAAATAGCGTTATTATCAAAAAAAATTCTCCATAAAATCCGAGTATACCAGTCGATTTGTATTACTTTCCACCATCTTCAGTCAAAATTTTAAAAAAATCGTAGGCACAGTTTTGGAGAAACGGCCATTTAATGTCAAAAAGGCATAAATCTCGTAGCAAAAGACAAAATACACATACAATTGTGCTTATTTTATCACACAATGATTTGAAATAATCATACTGCTGTCATGATCATAAAAAGAACATAGTAGGCCTTGTTCTGCACTACAACAAAAGTTAATGTAAGATTTATTTTTTTGAGATAGAGTAAGGTGGGGCAAAAGTCCGATTCAAGGATTTATCAGTGCCGATTCCGCATAATTTGACAACATTAATATGGACTTGACATGCTTTGACAGCTTAAAGTCCATCATATACATTTACTACTTACGAATCATAATTGCAGAGTTAAATGGAAATGTTCAATCAGTGCGGTTTGGATGTTTTATTTCGTAATACGGGAAACGCAATATAAACATAGTTGAAGCAGCATTTCACATTACTCAAGCATCTCTTTTGAAAATGCGGTGAGAAAAATTTACAAAATATATTTCTATTTTACATAATTTAATCAAATCCCGCCAAGCACCAAATGGGACAAAAGTGCAATTCAATTAGTGTAGGTATTAGCAAGTGCACTAATTTCATATATTCAAACTTCGAACTTTTGCCTCGCAGTCAACGCACTTTTTCCGTGCTAATTTGGCAAAAGTGCGATTCGGCACCTGATCAGAAAAATGATGAATTTTAATACTATTGCTCCAGATGATTTATTGCTGAATGTGAAGATGTTGAGTTGTTACATCAATATTAAATATAGTTTACTGTTGTGCTTCATTTCATGAAAATTGAAGACAACTTCAAATGTCGCACTTATGCCCCACCTTACTCTAATGGATAATCACGAAGAAAATCGTAGGAAAGTTTTACGAAAAATAAAAATGCCCATTAGCGTGGCAAAAGTTCGTTTGAATCCAATTCATAATTACCAACGCATTATTTACTTGTCCATGAGGGGTTAGTCCCGACGTAGTGGTTAGCATTCACGCCGAGTCCCAACCCCGCAGAAGTCACGAATGACCCAAGCTGGTTAAAGTGACTATAATCTAACAAAAAAAACTTGTTCATGAATCGCACTTTTGCTCCGCCCGTGAATCGCATTTTTGCAGTACAAGACTTTTTAAGGGGTTTGATCAAATTATGGAAATAGAAATATATTTTGAGAATTTCTTTCACCGCATTTTTAAAAAAGGTGTTTGATACGAAACGCTGCTGCAATGTTTCAACAAGCAATAGCCTCCATATCAACAGGAGCCGTATTTGCCATATAACGAAATATTACATCAAAACCGCTCCAAAGTAACATTTACACTTAATTCAGCAATTGTGCTTCATAAACAACAAATGTTTACGATAAATTCAAGCTATCTCATGAGATAGCTACTGCAGTATTCGACTATTCATACTAATGTTGTCAAATTACGCGCAATCAGCACTGATAAACCATTGAATCACACTTTTGCCCCTCTTTACTCTATACATATTCACAAACATGTAGTTAATTAAAGCAAAATTCATTAATACACGAGAAAAAATTGGAAAACTTTTAGCACTACAATATTTTATGTCTAAAGCTCACTAAAGAAGGCTACAAGTCCTAGCCAAAGCCTAGCCAGAGCCTAATAGCCTAGGCTTGTAGCCTTCTTTAGTGAGTGGCAAGTGACTTTACATAATAATTTATTATTATTATTCAAAACTCATTAAGTCATTCATATTTCTGTTATATTACATGCAGCACATCTCAAAAATATTAGAATACTTCTACCGATATTTGGTACTCTTGTGCGCACTAAACAAGCGTATTTGTATAGCTATGCGTCAATTTTCTTATGATTTATGCTCTTTTCATTTTAAAAGGGCATATCTCCAAAACCGTGCCTACGATTTTTTTTAAATTTCACCCAAATATAGTGGTAAGTGCTACAAATCGGCTGGTGTACTCAGATTTCATGGAGAATTTTTTTTGATAATAACGCTATTTGGAGCACCGTGGTGACGTTACAACTTGCCAGAAATTCGTCTTTTGGTTCTTCTGTTAAAAACATGAAAATTCTGCTCTCTTTCAAATTTATCTAAAGTCTTTCTTCTATTATTTGATGATAGATAAATACTGAATAACTTGCCCTGTTCAGAATTCCTGAACACTTTTCTAAAGCAACCATCATGCTATCAAGGAAAAAATAATAACATCAAACCTTTAATAACTAAAAACAGAGAAGAAAGCAGTGTTTATTTATGCATATTATTGAAAATTTAATACAAAAATTTTGTACAGTACTTAAATGGTTTAAACCAAACCAAACTTCAAAATTTTTCGACCCGAGCACGTAAAGTAAGCATCCCGGTTCCTGGTAGAGATGAACCAGTGATAATAGTGGAGTGCCACAAGACCACCTTAGGGAGTCACAAACCTATAACTTCATTTGAATTTTGCTTTGAACTTGCGTGTTAGTCGGTTAGTTATCTTGTTTTTCTGAATAATCCAAATTCGTGTCGTTTACTAGTTCTAGCTTACTAGTTACTAGTTTACTAGCATGCATCTAATGCATGCTAAAAAACTGTATCTTTGAGTTTTACGTTCCCAACATTCAAAATTAGGGTATGTACTTGGACACTACGGAATAAAACGACCAATTGTAGCCTTGGAAGCACCGATAGCTGGTATTCCGGAGTATCTAATTTGTCGTATTTCTATTTTTGTCTTATTTAATACCTGTGACCGGAAAAAATAATCCCACTGCAATTCTGAATAGCTCCGTCAAAAGCGGTTCCGAATTTCACTCATATATTACTCATATATTGTTTGATTGACCCAACCTGATTCGGTTCTTTTAAACCAAGTTAAATTAAAATGGAACGAAATTTAAAGCAAATGGAGCCAAAAGTCTGATTGCAAGCACCCCAATTTTGGTGGTCGGGAACTTAAAAGTCAAGCAAAATAGTCGCCTGTGACTTACAGCAGGAACCAGAAAGCTTAATTGGTGAAAGAAAGTTGATCAAGAATAACGGGATAACTGCTTTAATTTTGCACATATTGGATAATTTAGAGATGTAAACTCATTGAACTGTAAAAAATCTGCAAAAGAATGCAACATAGTATTATATCACTTTATTTTTTTGCCCCTTCACATTTCGAAAAATTTTGAAGGGGGGGGGCGACATAAACTTTTTTTCAAATTTGTATAAGCCGAATGTCTCGCATGGAATGGATACAGCAACATATTTACATTGCGTTACAATACTGTATTATTGCGCAATTGCTTACGAATGTTGCTGAATTGCTGATAATGTTACCCATTTGTGCATCAAGAGTAATTTGATTTTGTTACGGCATTTTTTGGATGAACCAATAGCCCTCCCATGGGTAGGTGGTTTGTCGCGCACTTCGGCACACTCCTAAACTTAATTCCGCATGTAGAATGTGATATAGTTTAAGTTAGATATATGTGTAGTATGTAGTATACTTACTTTACTTTAGTGGCAACGGTCCGTTACCGAACGAATTATAGTCCTCCAGTACCGTCGGTCCTGGGCTGCCGTTCTCCAATCCCCACGAACACCAGCTGAACGTGCATCGTCTTCGACAGCACACACCCACCGGGTGCGGGGTCTGCCTCGGAGTCTACGGCCTCTTCCTGGTTCTCTGCTGAAAATAGTTTTGGCTACTCTTTCATCGGGCATTCTGGCCACGTGTCCAGCCCACCGCAGCCTGCCACATTGCACTACCTTCACTATATCAGCATATTTGTATACTTGGTACAGCTCGTGATTCATGCGTCTGCGCCACACTCCATTTTCCATTTTGCCACCAAGTATAGATCGCAGAATTTTACGCTCAAAAACCCCAAGCACTCGCCGATCAGCTTCCTTTAGCGTCCATGATTCGTGTCCGTAAAGGGCCACCGGGAGGATTAGCGTTCTGTAGAGCGCCAGTTTTGTGCGAATTTGCAAACTACGGGACTTCAGCTGGCTACGTAATCCGTAGAAAGCCCGATTCGCGGCTGCAACTCGTCGTTTCACTTCGCGGCTTACATCGTTGTCACATGTCACGAGTGTACCAAGGTATATAAATTCCTCCACTACTTCATATCGTTCCCCATCTAACTCCACCTCGGCACCAACACCACTTGAGCTCCCACGTTCCCTACCAGCAACCATGTACTTCGTTTTGGCGGTATTAATGGTAAGTCCCAATCTCGCTGCTTCCCTTTTAAAGGGCCTAAAGGCCTCTTCTACTGCTCTACGGTTGATTCCGATGATATCGACGTCATCCGCAAAACCAAGAAGCATGTGAGATTTCGTGATGATAGTTCCATTCCTTTCCACGTTTGCTCTTCGTAATGCACCTTCCAAGGCAATGTTGAATAGCAGGTTAGAGAGTGCGTCCCCTTGCTTCAGTCCATCCAACGTCACGAAAGCAGCTGAGGTCTCACCCGCTATTCTAACGCATGATTTGGATCCATCCAGCGTCGCACGAATCAGCGTAACTAGTTTCGTCGGAAAACCATGTTCTAGCATTATCTGCCACAGCTCATTTCGTTTAACTGAATCGTACGCCGCTTTAAAATCCACAAACAGATGGTGTGTCTGCAAGTTGTACTCCCGGAACTTGTCTAGCAACTGGCGCAGGGTAAACATTTGATCCGTCGTGGAGCGACCCTCACGAAAACCCGCTTGGTACTCGCCGACGAAGGACTCCGCTAACGGTCTCAGTCTGCAGAACAGGATACGGGAAAGCACCTTGTAGGCAGAATTGAGCAATGTAATTCCTCGATAGTTTTTACACTCCATTCGATGTCCCTTTTTGAAAATTGGGCAAATGAGGCCATCCAACCACTCCTCCGGCATTTGTTCTTCCTCCCAGATCCTGACAATGATCCGGTGGATTGCTTCGTACAGCCGCTCGCTCCCCGCTTTTAGAAGTTCAGCCGGGATACCGTCCTTCCCAGCAGCCTTACCGTTTTTCAGCTCAGTATGTAGTATAGTATTGCATAATTTAGCTTTATGTGTAGCATGTGTCTCGTAAAGCGGAATGGAGCGAAATTGAACGGGTTTGATTTTAAATTCAATCCGTTTGGGCCGAAGCACCGGGAGGGCTTAGTCAGTTCCCTAGATGAATTGCTGGTATGCACAGAAATTTCTCTAGAAAACTGATACCAAATCCTACCCACCAGTCATGAGATTTTGACTTACTCATGAAAATTAAAATTTATCGCTAGTTAGAACGAACGAGTGTTCAAAAATGATGTGATGTCTTTATTTGCGTAATCGAGACATTTTCTATGAGATTGCCATAGAATTTGTGGCTGTTATGCGATTATGGACAGCCCAGCACTGAAAAATATACACACACGTACATGTATACATGTGTATGCATGTATGAGTGTGCATGGGTGTATAGGTATGAATGAATATATGTTTGAGTGTTCTATGATGAGTCGGAATTTTTTCTTATACCTATGCTGCCAAAGTACAATTGATAATGGGCAGGAAGTTATAGTCAGTAGCTGTGTTTCCTGTGTCAGTTTCTTATGTTATTACTATTATTACTAATATTGCTATCGTTGTTGTTACTGTCACCTCTATTGTATTGTTTTGGATGTAATTAATTATAATTATTATTTTCTTATTTCCCTCCTTTATTAGAATGATTTGCATGTCGTGTGACTAACCGCGTTAACGGTATTCAACTAACAACATAAAATGATCATGAATGACGCTGTTTGTCTCCCAAGGGCCCTCCTAATGCTGATGAGCCTCTGTCGGAGAGTCCATCAAGTCGGACGGTGGCAACTCATCGGCGGCCTGCTCCTCTCCATTCTTGCTGCTGTCGTCGCGGTCGGACTTAGTGGATCTCTCGAAAAGCTTTATAGCCTCGATATATATTTTGTTCTGTCCATTGCCCAATCCTGGCAGACTTCAACTGGAATTTCATTTCTAACTAAATCTTTTTAGAGTATAGCTCTTCAAGTAAAAACAGGTATTCGATTATCTGGCTGATTCAAGCGATAGCGAAGGGCTGTCCTCAATATACTATCATTCCCACTTCCTAAAATATGGTCGTAGTACATAATATATGGCCATGGCATGAGGATTTTTTCGATTCAATACCATCCTCACAGAATTATCAACTTCGTTAACATCTTATTAAGTCTTGCCTCAGTGACAGCTGCAACTTTAGACTTAACACGGCATATATACATATCTCCAAGTGAAGTTCTAGTTGATCCACAGTTAGTTACAGAATCACCTCAATGGACCACGGTCTGAAGAGCATACCGACAAATCGGTTGACTACCGCTACAAATAGGCAATTACTGCCACCGAGAATAATACGAGCGAGTACCAGTCCCCATTATATCGCATCTGCTCTATTTCTCGGAAGTTCAAGTAGTTTTTCGATAGTCCTGAGCGATAATATGGCTCTTGAATAATATTCCGCACAAAATATTCGAAAATTTACACCAACAGTTACAATACTGCAAAGATGGTAGATAAGGAAGCGGTTGTGGCTTTTAATGAGCATAGGTGGTTGAACAGCGCTAGGTCAACCGTGTTGACGTGGGTAGTTGGAGAGATGAGTAGCGTCCATCCTAGCGAGTAGTTAGTCGGTAGTAGCATAGGTGATACACAGACATAGAATTCTCGTGATATTACTAACCTAAAAATTGCACTCAACATGTTGACTAAAAATTTCGTCTTTTCTTTCTCTGCCTGATCTCTATCGCTTCTTCTCACGGCAACAATAATGTTGTCGTGAGGGGCGGCAAGAGATCAGCCACAGACGACTGCCCTGGTGACAACGATGGAGAGGACGGCGTGGAGCCGTGAATAAGCCAAAAGTAAGATAAAAGTCGGACAAGACGAGCAAACAAACAAAGGAAGGAGAAAACAAGATAAGTACAAGTCATCTTATTCAATATTCCACCAAGTACACGATTATAGCGAATATGGAAAGGGCCAAGTTCTGTCATTCTTCTTCCTCCTCATTAATCCATCATCACCAACGCATTATGGCGCTAGCGTTATCCGCAAGGATTCTTTTATCATTATCACAACCACCTCATCTCAGCCCTGGACAGACTTGGCTCTAACTGCCCCACCTTGTGCTGCAAACAGAAACAGGCATTTTTGGATGAACCAATAGCAGGTACATTATTTTTGGTTGCGTTTTTCAATGCTCTAACGTTGCTGTATATGAACAGATACAATTTTTTTGTTAATTGAATGTTTTGCCTTTCTACTATATAAATATATAGTATAAAGGTATAGAAATCACTTGGAAAACCGGAAATGGAAAGAAGGTCCTGCGGGCCGAATGTTATATACCATTCGACTCAGTTTCGAAAACTGAGCATTTTCTGTGTGTGTGTATGTATGTGTGTGTGTGTGTATGTGTGTGTGTGTGTGTATGTGACGCTTTTAATCTCACTCACTTTTCTCGGAGATGGCTAGACCGATTTTAATGTTCTTAGTGTCAAATGAAAGGTCTAGGTGTCCCATTGGTCGCTATTGAATTTCATACTGATCGGACTTTTAATTCAAAAGTTATGTATAAAAATACGAAAAATATGGGACTTCATTATCTCATAGGTCTCTTAACCGATTTGAACAAAATTGATTGCATATGAAAGGGGAGTCTTGCTAAGTCTTAACTTCCAAATTTCATGACGATTGGACTTGTAGTTTGAAAGTTACATAAAGAAATGTGAAAAAATAGTATTTAAAACATATTTATGTAACATATAAGCATTAATTTAATGAGAAACATCACACATTTTATGATTATTTGAAAATTACTGCTGAGATCTATCAAACGAAACTGAGTTATTTAAAATCGGACGCTTCATTCAAAAGTTATTCAAACTTTAACACTTAAGCACCGTATATTAAACCGTTAAAACGTGTGAAATCAAAACATTTCAATCAAATGTTGATTGTATTCAATGTATGAGATGTGTGTGATGTATGTGTGTATGTATGTATGTATGTATGTATGTATGTATGTATGTATGTATGTATGTATGTATGTATGTATGTATGTATGTATGTATGTATGTATGTATGTATGTATGTATGTATGTATGTATGTATGTATGTATGTGTGTATGTATGTATGTATGTATGTATGTATGTATGTATGTATGTATGTATGTATGTATGTATGTATGTATGTATGTATGTATGTGATGACAATTTACCATTTTAAAATTTGCAATTTTAAAATTTGCAATGAAATTCAAGAAAAGTGAGAAACATGTCAATTGTCCGAAGTTTTTGAAGCCTCTTAGTGGAATACGAACTCTGAAATTAAAGAAAAGAAAAAACTTTTACCGACTAAATTCCACTATTTAATATTTATTCGCGACAGATACGTATACGCTTTGAAATAAGACACTGATGAAGCCTGCACGTCGTAGGTGAACTACGTATCTGTTGCAAATAAATATTAAATAGTGGGATTCAATCGAAAAGTTTTTTCTTTTCTTTGATTTCAGATTTCAATTGTCATTTTCTTCACTTGCTGTTACTCACAATTGTACAAGAAAAGCAAAAAGCGAAGAAAAGCAGTTTATTTAAGCATGTAGGTATAGTGGTGTATAGAATCAAAAATACTAGTGAGTTGATTTTTCCAAATAAATTTGTACAAATTCCAAACAAATTCTGCGCATCAATAGATGCTCTTTTCAATCAATAGATACTAGAGCTTAGAAATGTTATATGAAAAATAGGAAGTAAACGTTGCACGGTAGAAATTTTGTAAGATTTGTTTTCGTTAGTGATATTTTAAAGGACAGATTCTTATGTCATGTATCATGTTTTAATAAATAAATCAAAAAAAAGACAAGCACTGGGAATCATATGGATCGTATTTCCCATTCTCAAGCATATTTATGGCGCAGCTTTGGCACTATTTTTCGACCTCATCTTGTTTTCCTAACCCTCTAACATTGTAAAAACGATGCGATCAAGCTAATGACTATCTTTTCATGAAAGTACATTCAAAAGAAGTTAAGTTTTGATTTTCATGCAAAAATAATTATCTGTTCTATTTCTCGTTTTCATATCTAATGCTCTATTCAGTAATTTTTTTCTAATTCAGATATATTGCAAAATTGAAGCCAAGCAAACCAATAGTAAAATTTTGAGATCAATCATTTTGTTGTAGATATCCTTTTTCTTCAAAAGCGAAATATAATAATAATTTTTCTGAACTCTTGTTTTTCAAAGATGCTAACTTTTGAATGCATGGTATTAATATCAAAATCTGCTATGAAAAAATACTTCATATTGTCAATTCAAAACCAGTTTCGTATGTGGCTCTGAAGCCCGAAAGTTAAGGCCGTCTGTAGACCCGTTAGAGGGTTAATTTCTAATTTTCTATACATATTCATTCAAGTCTGTAAAAATTGTCTTTTGTGTTTACATTATTTTTCTATAAATATTATAAAACTAAATAAGGTGTTCATCAAGTAACATAAATGACGCTTACATGTATTTACGCACCCAAGGAAAGAAAATATAATTATTCTACACAATACGTTGTGAATTTTACTGGCAAATAAGGATTTTGAGGAATACGAAACGGATATTTAAAAATATAGTCTAATATAACATCTATACATCTACAATTAAGTTCCTGAGAAATTAAATAATGATTATTATGGCAGTAGAAAGGCTAGGTCACGCCGCTAGGTGGATTAATTCGGGTTTTTTTATCAAATTTGAATATAGGTCCCACTTGCACCAGAAAATTGACTTAATTTTTAAAATTCTTCTTAGTTTCATTTCATGTAAATAGTCCTTTTTTGCCTTTCTACTATATAAATATATAGTATAAAGGTATAGAAATCACTCGAAAAACCGGAAATTGAAAGAAGGTCCTGCGGGCCGAATGTCATATACCATTCGACTCAGTTTCGAAAACTGAGCATTTTCTGTGTGTGTGTATATGTGTGTGTGTGTGTGTGTGTGTGTGTGTGTGTGTGTGTGTGTGTGTGTGTGTGTGTGTGTGTGTGTGTGTGTGTGTGTGTGTGTGTGTGTGTGTGTGTGTGTGTGTGTGTGTGTGTGTGTGTGTGTGTGTGTGTGTGTGTGTGTGTGTGTGTGTGTGTGTGTGTGTGTGTGTGTGTGTGTGTGTGTGTGTGTGTGTGTGTGTGTGTGTGTGTGTGTGTGTGTGTGTGTGTGTGTGTGTGTGTGTGTGTGTGTGTGTGTGTGTGTGTGTGTGTGTGTGTGTGTGTGTGTGTGTGTGTGTGTGTGTGTGTGTGTGTGTGTGTGTGTGTGTGTGTGTGTGTGTGTGTGTGTGTGTGTGTGTGTGTGTGTGTGTGTGTGTGTGTGTGTGTGTGTGTGTGTGTGTGTGTGTGTGTGTGTGTGTGTGTGTGTGTGTGTGTGTGTGTGTGTGTGTGTGTGTGTGTGTGTGTGTGTGTGTGTGTGTGTGTGTGTGTGTGTGTGTGTGTGTGTGTGTGTGTGTGTGTGTGTGTGTGTGTGTGTGTGTGTGTGTGTGTGTGTGTGTGTGTGTGTGTGTGTGACGCTTTTCAATCTCACTCACTTTTCTCGGAGATGACTAGACCGATTTTTATGATCTTAGTGTCAAATGAAAGGTCTAGATGTCCCATTGGTCGCTAATGAATTTCATACTGATCGGACTTTTAGTTCAAAAGTTATGTATAAAAATTCGAAAAATATGGGACTTCATTATCTCATAGGTCCCTTAATTGATTTGAACAAAATTAATTTCATTTGAAAGGGAAGCCTTTCAAACCCTTAACTTCCAAATTTCATGATGAATGGGTTTGTGGTTTGAAAGTTACATAAAGAAATGTGATACAAAAGCATTTAAAACATATTTTTGTTACATATAAGCATTAATTCAATGGAAAATACTTTACAATTTATTGTTATTTGAAAATTACTGTTGAGATCTATCAAATGAAGCCGAGTTATTGAAAATCGGATGATTCCTTCAAAAGTTATTCAAACTTTAGCACTTAAGCACTGTATATTAAAACTTTCAAAACGTGTAGCCAAAATGTATCAATCAAGAGTCGATTGTATATAATGTATGTATGTATGTATGTATGCATGTATATATGTATGTATGTATGTATGTGTGTATGTATGTATATATGTATGTATGTATGTATGTATGTATGTATGTATGTATGTGTATATGTATCTATGTGTGTATATGTATCTATGTGTGTATATGTATGTATGTGCGTATATGTAAGTGTGTATGTATGATGTATGTATGTACAATTTGCGGTTTTGTAATTTGCATTGATATACAGGAAAAGTGATGAAGAGCACTTCCAACTCAACTAACAAAACGGCTTGATTCGACTATTTTTGATTGAAATGAAATTTTGCTGATATGTTGGATACCACGCAAGGATTCATTTTCTATGAAACTTATTTTTTTTTCGTCAAGCGTAATTTGTCAAACGGGCGTATTTAGAAATGAGGTTATTATGTTTTTTTAAAATTCATATCTCAAAACCTACTTATTTGATCAAAGAAAAAGTTGTCGAAAATTAAGTGTATTTTTTTTAATAAGGCCATTGCAAATAATTTCGGAAGTTTTTGTCACCTCCCCCTGGAAATTGGCTTGAAAAATCGAGGGGCAAAAAAATAATTTGTAGGATATGAGTTAATTTTTTTTTCATAAAATCAATTGTCTGTGGGTTCTACAGCCTGAAAAACTCGAAAAATGAGTGTACGAGTTGAGTTGATGTCTCTAGCACGAAACAGAAATGAAAATTCAAACAACGGAATTTCCGAAAATCGGCCGAAAAATTTTTCTTTCGTGTTTGTTCTTTTTTCGTAGATTTTCGCATGAAAAATAATAACGTATATATTAAAAGCGAGAATAGATTTGGTTTTCACGTTTAAACTTTAAGTAAAAATGCCTTAAATCAATTTTTTTTTGCTCGATTAAAAAAATCTCTTTGTTTTTTTTTCGCCCCCCCCTTCAGTGGCCAAACAGCGGGAGGACAAAAACTTCATAAAATATTTGTAATGGCCTAACTGAAAGAGAAAACTTCAAAATTTCATGAAATACCATGATAAAAATCATAAAATGAGAATTATCTCAAAACATGTTCCCTCAGATTTGTCTCATATTTTTTTGAAGATAGCCTAAATTATACTCTAAAACCTAGAGAAGAGCTACCGAAACGAAATTTCAAATCAAATTAAAAAGTATTTGGTAGCACTGCTGTTAAAAAATAATATTTTTTAGGATTTATTGGTCAATTTCCTTTGGAAATGTAAAGATGATTATTTCTTAAACCAAATATTTTTGGAGATATAAGCAAAATAATTAAGAGGGGTTAACAAAAATTTGTTTTCTGTGAAAAGGATGTGCTCCCATCAACCGTGGGGGCCAATTTTGAGTTTTTGTTTTTTGACCTAAGACGAATAGTGTTACAAAATTTGCTTTAAATCCGTAAAAGTCGATTACACGGTTCTTGGATACCTCGCGTAGAATTACCCTAAGACATAATTTTTAGATTTAAACATTAACTTGAATTAACAATAACTTGAGAACGGCTAGTATAACATCCCTGTTCATTACTTGTTTTACGTTTATTGACGCGGACGGTTTATTGAGGTTTACTTTAGCCTTTGGACTTTAGCAATAGCCCGTGGTAGATCGACGGATCTCGGGGTTGCTTGAGGGACTAAGTTCTTCAGTTGGCGATAGCCCGATTGGGGTCGCATTGAATGCACAAAGTCGGAAGTCGAAATGGCTTGCTTTATTATTTGAAAGGTTTGCTTTTATAGTTAAATTTTGGTGGAAAATATCGGTAATGCATATCGATATTTTCCTTATTCTAAATGCATTCTTAACGCTAAAAAGAGATAGACTACTGGGACAGAAAGATTCTTTGTTCGATACATTGGGTTCTGGAATTGTAATTCGAGTCCTTACACCGAGTCACATAGGCCACCGACAGGTCGGAGAGCCAGCTCAGCAAAATGCGTGCACTTGTGAAGTGTATGCATGGCGCTGGTGCTTGCGTTCGGTGCCCGCCGTGTGTCTCAATACGATCGGAGTTGTCTGTTTAGTTTTGCTTGTTGCATAATATTTATTTACATGATGTTGTGCATGGCTAGGGTAGAGTACGGATGGTACACCTCCCCCCTTTTTTTGAATAATGAAGTGAAACGTAATTATTCAGGAAAAAAATATAGCTGTCCCAGATGCCTTTACAAATTTGTGATTTTTGAAATGTTTTTTTTGTTCTTGATTTTTTTTTGTTTATAATATGTTTTGCTTGTCACTATGAGATAATTATAATTGATAAAAAAAAATATTATAAGGTATTTCTAAAAAAAATTACAAAAAAAGAAACAATTTGATTAAGTATGATGTCACTATATAAAAGTAGTTGTTATTATTCACATTTTAATTAACCTATTTTGTGTACAGTATTCGCAATTTTGGATTTTTACTACTTCTTAGAACTAATTACTAACATTGTTTTGACCAACGATTGTAATCTATTGAAAAAAATTAATGTATGATAAAATATAAATTTTTATTTAATACAATTTATTTCTTGACAAATAATAATGAAAACCTTATATCATCGTACCCAGTAGCTTTTTGAATTAAAACAATATACTATTTCGGCAAATTAGTTTTGGCCTCATTTTAGAGGTCTACAGAGATAGCAATCTTTCTTTGCGATTTCTTCAGAAGAGCAACCTTGATTGATTTCTATTATATTTTAATACATCTGGTCATCTGTGTGCCAGGCATCCGGGGAGAAAAATCCATTATAGGTCACGAGCGCTAGAGCCTGTGCCTTAACTAGTATTTAACAATATTTTCCAACGGACACTAATGTCAGCGTTGATTGTTATATCCCGGGCATCTGGGGCTAAAATTTTATCATTCACTTCTTAGTTATGCTTCGATACCGTAGCACAGTCATCCCAGTATTATGGGCCAGTTAAGCATGATGATGCTACAAAATTATTGGTAGAAACACAGATTTAAATAATTTACAGTTTTTTTATAACCTAATTGGTTATAAATATATCATAATTTGATGTCCTGTAGGTAATCTTGTTCTAAAATCACACACTTTTTTGCAGAACAACAAAATCTAAGTATATTCCATTCCCAGTATTATGGGCCACTTTTAAACCTGGTCAGAATTATGGGTCAATGTTCCCAGTATTACGGGTCAGTGAAAGTTTTCCGAGAAAAACTCGCTCGAGTGTGTGTGTTTTTTTTACGTGAGGAAACGCTCAATGTCAGGCACACTAATGATATATTGCTACATCACGTGGCATAGTGTGGGACTCTAACCCACTAAAAACCTCACGGGCGTCTGACCTTAACCCCCGGAACTACCGTTAAGTATTACTTCGGGTGTATGTGTATGTGTGTGCATGTGTGTGTGTGTGCATGTGTGTGTGTGCATGTGTGTGTGTGCATGTGTGTGTGTGTGCATGTGTGTGTGCATGTGTGTGTGTGCATGTGTGTGTGCATGTGTGTGTGTGTGCATGTGTGTGTGTATGTATGTGTGTGTGTGTGTGTGTGTGTGCGTGTGTGTGTGTGCGTGTGTGTGTGTGTGTGCGTGTGTGTGTGTGTGCGTGTGTGTGTGCGTGTGTGTGTGTGTGTGCGTGTGTGTGTGTGTGCGTGCGTGTGTGTGTGTGTGTGTGCGTGTGTGTGTGTGTGTGTGTGTGTAGTTATCGCGGTTTAGGGATCTTGTTGTATCTGGTACTTCTTCTTCAGGAAGCTCATCAAACTTATTCAACCTATGATGGATAGTACTCAGTGCAATGGATTGTCAAGTTCATTCGAATCACAGAGGGCTTCATCAAGGTGATGGTCTCTATGGCAAACCAAGTATACAAAAGGCGACTTAAGCTAAATGGATACGATAGGTAGGGCAAGTAGCAAGAATGCCGGACAACTATGCTGTAAAGATGGCATTTGCCTCAAATCCGGTAGGAATAAGATGACCAGGAGCGCAACGAGCAAGATGGTTAGAATAGGTGAAGCGAGACCTGGCGGAGAGTACACGGTGTCTGAGGAATTGGAGAGCGTTAGCCCACAACCGAATGCATTGGAGAAACTTTGTTCATCAGGCTTTGTCTTAGGACGGCAAGCCAACTAAGTAAAGTAAGTAAGTTCAGTAAGAGGAAAAGTATTTAGTCCACGCTTACTAGTTTTGGGTGGTTTCCAAAAACAACGCGGAACTGTAGTGTACGGTAGATTGTGATCCCTTGTAACTTCCTGATCTTTTTCGATTTGTCTTGCTAGATCAAGAGCGTGATGCAATATATCAGGATCATAGTGAGTCGATTTCTGTATTTTCCTTTTCTTTTTCGATTTTCTGATTGACCTTGCACGTTTTTTCGTTTTACTGAAAACAAATTACAATTTTAGTCGAAAACAGCGAGTACTGTTGATTTATATGCTTGACCCATAATACTGGGAAAAGTTAATTTTGCTCCCAGTATTATGGGCCATTGTTTAACTTTGTATACTAAAGCGGAAAATAATTTTTTCTAGGTGGTTTCACCGTAATTCAATAAATACATACCCATTCCCTCGATTTCCATCCATTTTGCGCCCAGACACAAAAATTTACGCCGCTATTCAGCTTATAATTCACAACCGACTTTTTATAACAACCGCAAAAATAACAACAAATCGACGGTCGATTGGAGCCAACTGACAGCTATCGGAAAATTAGGCAAATTAACGCATTGGAACAAAATGTATTGCAGTCAAGCATGCAGCGGAATGTTGCTTCTGTCTATTAAACTCATACTCGATGGTTAAATATTAGTTTGCAATGTATAAAACTAACGTAAAGCATAGACTGGCCCATAATACTGGGTGACTCGTAGTACTGGGGTGACTGTATGAGCCAATATTTTTCTCATCATCATTTAAAAAGTGGTTAGGGGAATGCTGAGGATTTTTAGCCTGTTCGCTCAGCTATTAGTAAGTGTCTTGGCACTGGTAATGGTACTGTGACGATTTCCTTTTTATGTGCATCAAGTACGGGAAAGGGAATTGTTTGTTGGGTAGGATAAATAAATCGACCTTCGCACTGGAAATGGTAATTTTACGATTTCCTTATAGCGTGCAGTAAGGTGGATTGGTTAAATAATTAGGACTGTCTCCGCACTGGGATCAGAAATTTTTGCAATTTCCTTATTAATGTGCAAGGAGAGTTTTTAGGGAAATCCACGTTAGTGGTTATACATATGTATGATAACTTAATATTTCGGGAAATTCTTCTGGCTAACTTGATTGCAAATTGATTCGAATTGCATTCTGGCTTACTGAGACTTTCCTTCCTGTCAATGGTTCTATTGTTATCCATTATACAAATTGTAAATGGTTCTAGTGTTAACCATTTATAAATTAAGTTGTATGTTATGCTTTCATTTAAAAATAATGTAAGCTGAAAAAAAAAATTTATAGTAAAATTTATGCATTCGCTGAGCTGTTCTGGGTCACTCATGATTTAGGCCTCTTCATTTAATATTTTCCATATATTCATAATGAAATTTTATTTTATTTAATCAATCATATTGCAAAAATATAAGTCTCGTTTTCTTCAAGGCACTTGTGTGCTAAAAATTTAATTATTTATTATTTTAACTTTTTAATTTATTTTAATTCATTTGATAAAAATTCAAAATTCAAACTTTAAAAAAAAATTTCTTTAATTAAATATCTATACTCTTAAAAAAATTACTTTAATTTTAATTCACTTTAATCCATTTAATTAAAAAAGTTTAGATATAAAAAAATTTATACAATAATAAGAAGAATTTCACTCACGCATAATTCATATTCACTCGTGTGCTTTGTCGTGTGCCGGTTCTGTGTTGGTCCATGATTGCTGCTTTGTATTCTCTTTTTCAAGCTCCTTTAGTATGTCTTCGAGGAGTTTTCCTAGCTCCGCGTAGACTTCTTCTTCTTCCGGGTTCATGCTGTTGTCTTATAGTTAATTCGTGGTTGTAACCATAATGATGAATCTGCCTATATGTGTATCAGCTGATGATTTGGTTGAATCGACTAACGTGTTTGTTGTTGTTGTACAGGGTCCAGTTACTCCATGTCACGAAAGTTGTTTCTGTATGAGCCAGTGTCGTATTATATTTCATTGCAGCCAAGGAAGGTTATTTCTCATGTTGTAATTATCGCGCCTGCAGTTGTTTTGGTGTCGTTGGCCGCGTGGTATCGTTTTTTCTGTTGTCGTATCGTGGGTGAGGTCTTGGCTGGTTCCGTTGCTTGAATCAGCAGCATCACGCACTTGTATCCGAAGATTGCAAGTTAAGCGTCACGTGTCGCCATATAACATCACTGTTCATTACTTGTTTTACGTTTATTGACGCGGACGGTTTATTGAGGTTTACTTTGGCCTTTGGACTTTAGCAATAGCCCGTGGTAGATCAACGGATCTCGGGGTTGCTTGAGGGACTAAGTTCTTCAGTTGGCGATAGCCCGATTGGGGTCGCATTGAATGCACAAAGTCTGAAGTCGAAATGGCTTGCTTTATTATTTGAAAGGTTTGCTTTTATAGTTAAATTTTGGTGGAAAATATCGGTAATGCATATCGATATTTTCCTTATTCTAAATGCATTCTTAACGCTAAAAAGAGATAGACTACTGGGACAGAAAGATTCTTTGTTCGATACATTGGGTTCTGGAATTGTAATTCGAGTCCTTACACCGAGTCACATAGGCCACCGACAGGTCGGAGAGCCAGCTCAGCAAAATGCGTGTACTTGTGAAGTGTATGCATGGCGCTGGTGCTTGTGTTCGGTGCCCGCCGTGTGTCTCAATACGATCGGAGTTGTCTGTTTAGTTTTGCTTGTTGCATAATATTTATTTACATGATGTTGTGCATGGCTAGGGTAGAGTACGGATGGTACACTAGACCTAAGAAAAAAGTTTATGTGACATATTTTGTTCAAAATTATACATAGAATTTGATTTTGTTTGAGTTTTATTAAAAGAAAGTAAAATTAGGGTATTTTCGAAAAATTTATCAAATTTTAAAGATTTGCTTCAAATTCGAAGGAGTATCCGTCTCGATAACACTTCACCAGATTTTAGAGCATAATTTAGGCTATATATTAAATATTGACCTCATTTCTAAATAAGGCCTTTTGAACAGTTACGCTTGATGAACAAAAACTAAGTTTCATGGAAAATGAATCCTTACGTGGCATCCTCAGCTAAATTTCTTTTCAATTAAAAATAGTCGAAACAAAAATGGCTCTTTTTCCAGCGCTTTTAAGCAGGAATTGCTCTAAAACATTTCAATCGTAATTTTCTTCTCTCACTGTTACCTGCAATCGGAAATGTTTGTGGCACTTTGGTTTTTGAATTATTGATTTACTACATATATTCATTCTGGAGTCTAATAAGGAAAATACAATAGTTGCTCGCAGTAAATTGAAGTTTAAAATATGGCTAACTGAATTATAAATACATATTCAGAAACTAATAAATAAAAAATGATCTAGTAGAAAGGCCAGGTCACGCCGCTAGGTGGATTAATTCGAGTTTTGTAATCAAACCTTCATGTGCTACTACTGAAAAGATACTGTGTTGCAAGAATTTTTATCCTCCGATGTTCTAGTTTTTATGAAATTTAAAAATTTCGTATTAAATAAATGTTATTGATGATTTATAGAGATTTACACCCATGCTGCCAAATGACGGCGTAAGGCACCAGATGTTTAAAATAATCATAGGTATAAATTATACAGTCGATTTAACCCTAGCTGTGCAATTTTTAAATCCCACTTGCTATCTTAGTACAAAAAATATTCAACAAAAATAAACAATTAGAGAAGCAGGTATAGGAAAATAGAAGAGCTCGATTTTTAAAATATTGTTTTAATTGTAAGCCCATAAGCCATGGGTTGTGCCAAATTTTTTATTGCATGCCATGCAAATAAATAAACATCCAAATTACTTGCTATGGTAATAAAACACATGTTGCTTGAATCAATCTTCCTTATCTGACGCTTTGATAAATTCAAAACGAGCATTATTTTACCATTCAAACCAAACCCCGAACGAACAACGACATACCATGTAACCAATTTCTTCAATAGGCATGGCTCCAATTTATTCGGCAGCATTAATCTTATGCACAAAAAATCGACAGTTAAAGGCGACGACAAATGAAATGGCGACTAACTGGATGTGTAAAAAGGCATGTATTAAACCTATGTCGATTGTGGTGAAAGGAGTGAACAAAGGGTCTGTGAAGAACGAATAACAGAATAGAAACGAAAAAATTTGTGCTGAGGGGAACACGGGACAGTCACCTGTTGTCACTGTGATAGTGGTTTTGTCACTTCAATGACTCTCATCGGTTATATTACAGTATCCCCCCGCTAATCCGACGACTCAATAGTCCGGATCTCGCTAATCCGGAAAATTCCGAATTAAAACGTATTGTACTTGACTTCTTTCAATCGAACACTACCTTCGTTTGGCTTCTCCGTTAAAGTCAGAATGGCACTCTTTCTAACTAAATGGAAATGGTACACGGTGCTGCTTCTAACTATGTTCACTTTTGCCATGGCTATAATATTTTCATTGCTATTCTCAATAGACTGATATGCTTGCGCTTATTTCGACACTTACTAAGAATTTCAAAGTATTTTGTTGACGAAATTGAGTATTACCGCGTATAAAACATAGTTATTGCGTACTTACGACAAATATTTTCAAAAATTTCCGGAGTTGTTTACGTATGGATGTAAACAAAACCACATTTCAAACTCACACTGACGTCAGTTTGACTGTCGGATTATCGAGTCAAAATTCGCTAATCCGGCTATAAATTTGTCGGATTAGCGGGGCGGTACTGTACTGCTATGGTGCAGTAGCCTGACAATCGACAAACTACTGTCAGCGTGCGGTACTTTTCAGAAGCCTGATCGGATGATCCATTCACCGCTCATACGAGTGCCATTGGTAAATATTGCCATTGGGCTCATATTTTTTACTGTTGCTAAATAAATAAAACCCGCGTCTTGACCCTTGTTTTTGGTTTGGCATAGATAGCAGAATAGAACGCTAATATGAATACTGTTGACTTATTTCGTGTTATGTAGAACAATAGTTTCAAAAAACCAAAGCAACAAGTACGCTTGAGCTAATAATTCATTTAGTCATTTGCACTTGGCCTTAATAAAAACGCGATCAAAATGGCATTGTTCACTCCTTACTATAAAGATTATTTATTTTGGAAATGAGCCTTTATGAATATAGTGGAAATTTATGTTTAAATCGTATCATACCTTATTGTACTTAGTCTGCGTTGCGGCGCAAGGAAAAAATAACTTCAGTAGTGTGCAGTGCGTGCGTGCTGCGATTATCTTCGGACACAGATCGTGTGTATTGTTTTGGCTGTTGATGTACACTACATGTCAGGTGTTCCGAAATTGACCTAGCTGCTGCTAGTGTGATGCGAGATCATACCGCGTTGAAGTATATGTGCTTCGATTGCAGGAAGAAGCAAACAAGTTTGAATGATACGCAGGCGGTGTGCAGCGTGTGCAGTGAACTGACCAAAAAGGCGGATGCGCTGATTACGGCAGTAGGCGGATTTGGACCGAATGCCGAAAATGCCGCTAAAAAGCAATGTGATATGTTGGAACTTACTCTGCTTTCGAGCATTAAATCCTGTGTGGAAAATTTTATCGCGGCTTAAATGGTCAACTTAGTAGATTCATTGACTGCTGAAAACTCTAATTCTACTTCTGGTGAAACCTATGCCAGGGTAACTAACTCTATAAGTGCAAAAGTAACAAGCAACAATAAACGTAAAGTGTCCGCAGAGGAAGGTGATATTTTGAGATCAGGAAAAAGACGTAGAATGGCTACTGTTAAAAACTCAAATTCCGAAAACCTGAAAAAGGAAAATATGTCGGATACTTGTGACATACCACTGAGTTCAATTAAATCACCTAAGGCTAGAAATGACGTCGTAAGCAGAATCAAGAAAACAGTTTTACGCAAACCAAAGAATTCCCTGCTGCTAGAGTTAACGAAAAAAGATATTAATGCGAACCTACACCCGGTGAAGTCTGAGGTGAAAAACGTCCATTATAGAAAAAATGGAGACGTAGCAATAGTATGCGGATCTACAATATTTGCTCAAAAGTTATTGGATGCTTCTAAAAAGTTGTTGGGTGATAATTATGTAGCTGAGATCCTAAAACCGTTGCTGCCAAGAATAAAGATTTTAGGGGTCCCCAACGATATTATAAATGAAGAAATCACTGAAAAAATCATAATACAAAACACGCTTCCAGAGACGGCCAGCTTAAATTTAGTAAGAGTGCAGGCCAACGCACCCAACGAATAACACCAAAGCCGTAATTATTGAAACTGATGCCTTGACTTTTCATCAGCTAATGAAATTTAAACGCGTTAATATTGGCTGGGAACGGCATAAAATTTTTGAATATGTTGACGTTATGAGATGCTTTCAATGCTCACAATATGGCCACAAAGCGGTGAATTGTAGCAATGCTGTATGCTGTCCTAAATGTGCTGAAGGACATCCTGTTGGGCAATGTAAAGCAGAAACCGAAAAATGTATAAATTGTCACTCTTAATGAGCAGCAGAAACTACCCCTTGGCGATCAGCTAGACGTTAATCATGCATTCTGGAGTATAAAATGCCAACAGCATCTAAAATACCTGAAGAAATCGAAGGTCAAAATAGATTACACCATATAGCAATTAGTGAAAACTTCACCTTGGAATGATGCTTGCTCCGGACCAGTAGCTCAGTACAACGGAGATGGCTAACTCAAGGCTTCGTTAACACAAACGAATCCAGCAGTCGAGATACTTTCCGCAGCTCCGGCGACCTCCGTTCCTTTAACTTGTGACAACGTGAGATTATCTGTTCTGTCAGGTATTTATTCAATGGGTATATATGGGATGCATTGTATGCTGGTAGATCAGCTGTAAGAGGAAAGTGCGTAATGGACACAACAGCGCCCATCTCGGCTTCATCAGAAGAATTCGGCATGGATGTTAACACAACAGAGGATGTATATCTTCTTGCGGCCCCGTCGATCCTTGTATATCCGAACTCTACTTCACCACCTCCAGCCAGATAGTCGCCTCAACAAATTGATGTATTGCGGCGGTTATGAAAAATCCGCCTGCAGCGGCGGTGATAACGCGCTCAGGAGATAACCGCGAGACAACCGCAAAATTAAAATTTAGGTTTTCTGGTTGGCGGTTCGACAAAATATCAGTTTTGTAACGTGTTTGTGGTGGAAAATAATTCATTTAGTAAATTTTCAAATACTTAATTACTATAATAAATCATGCGGTTATCTTTTGGTGGTTTGGTTCAGCTGTCAAGCTCAAGATAACCGCAATGTGAGGATTTTTCGTGAAATCTGCAATATACAGGCGAACAGCATTCAAGACGCTTTCTGACAACGTGGGATTATCTGTTCTGACAGGTGAAAAAGGATATGGACTAGTGCGGTCTAACCGGTAGTACCGAAACCGGTAATACTGGCCAAATTTTGAGTACCAATATACTGGTAGTAAAAGGGCAAAAAATGTGTGTTTTTCTTCTTTCGGGCATTTCATTAAAACTCCGTTTCAAAAATATGTCGGAAAATAACTTATCGGATAAAATATCGGAAAATAACTTAGATTAAAAACTCGTGGAAAAAGAGCTTGTAATTAGTGCTGAAGAGATTTTTAAAATTGAATGGATTATTTAAAGAAATTTAATTAAATTGGAGTGTAATGCGAAATTACAACGAGCAATGAAAAGTTTGCAGCAGTCCATCAAATAATTGTAGCATTTGAATTTGTTTTGGCTGCCTTGAAGCATCTTCACTGGGCATTTGGCTCAATGTATGAGGTGGACATAATGCTGCCATTCATGATCGAACAACTTGATATTCAATTATCGTTTTCGAATTATTCAAAGCTGTCAAAGAACGAATTGAGGGAAAACAATCGAAATACGACGACCTTTTCGTTTTCTGGCTCAATTGTGCTTTCAAAGGATGAGACTTTAAAATATTTTTAACTCTTCGAGAGGTACCTACTTTAAGAACGTTTAAGTTGACGAAATCTTAATGCAAATAAATGCGCCTTACATTTGTGGGATTGGTAACTGAAAAGTGCCTGTACCTGCGAATGGTTAATGACGAATAAGATGACGGTATGATTGATCCGGCCTGCCGATGATCGAAGAACTCGAGAAGACTGGGTGAACGCAAAGTACTCATTCTACTAGCATTGAATTTAATAAAGACACCAGGATCTTTGAAAACAATCAACAGTGAACTTTCCTTTTGAAGAAGGGATAGAAGAAAAATGCTTGACCATAATATTTAACGCGCTTGGAACCATTCGTTTAATTTCGATGGAAGCGGAAAGAGCTTTATCAATTGCTGGAAATTTTTCCATTAAAACCTATTCTGGAATGAGAGATGAATCGCTAAGCATAATGTGACTCTTAAAATTCAGCTTTGCTGAGCTGCAATCTGAAAGTAATAATTTGAAAAATAAAGTCTTGCAAAAAAAGCAAAGCCATGGGTTTATACCGTCTTTAGACATTACCCTTCTTTATCGACAGACTTCGCAGCCGGCTGTTAGAGTACAGGAAAATTACGGGGCCAGTGCAACAATCCTACTGACTCTAACTAGCAAGCACCGCCTAGCCGAGATTCGAACATACGACGACTGGCTTGTTAGACCAGCATCGTACCTGTCGTAAAGTCTTGCAAGAGAACACCAACATTTTTTTAACTCGAAAAATTAAAAAAATAACACTATTTGCTCTATTAATCTGCAAGTTCAATTCCTTCTATGCCATCCATGACCAGGAATCTAGTACCGATTTATTGAGTTTACGTGGCTTAGCGGGCGTTAGTATTAGTAAATCTTGAGTGCATAAAAATTATGTAGAACTTAGTGAGGTTAATTATTATAAAACCATCCGATCGAAAAACATGACAGCGGATGTTGCACTAGTAGGTACAAGCTTTGTTTGATGATGTTACAGTTCTGAAGCAGTACTTTAGATCAAATGATGTTAATAACGCACAGCAGATTGTGGAGAAGAAGTAGCGTAGTAATTTGCAAAAAAAAAACTCTGGGCTTAAATGTCTTTCTAAGACTCTTCTTCATCGACAGACTTCGCTAGTGCAAAAATCCTACTGACTCTATCTAGCAGCACTGTCTAGCCGAGATTCGAACATACGACGATTGGCTTGTTAAACCTGCGTCATATCTCAAAGTTAACTAGGCGCAAATTTGTTAAAAAGAAGAGGTGATGAAATTTAAAAAGGACAAACTGACTTCGTGAATAATTTAATCTAAGTTATTTTTTCCTAAACTTTAGGTCACTTTTTGGTCACAATTTTTCAAATTTTGGTCACTAAAGTCACGATTTTTAGTTGGTCAGGTCGCTTCCAGCACTGTAAATATACAATGGGTATATGTCCGGCCGTCGTAGCTGTCGTAGGCACTACACACATTCAAAGAGACCTTTTTCCTCACGAACCTCACAGATTTGTGATCAGAGGGGAACCCTCCGATAATACGTCACCGCCGATTATCAAATCGGTTCCCAATCACATCGAGAATTCAATTACGGTGTACTACCAAGATGTAAGGGGACTTCGGACAAAGATTGACGATTTGTTTTTGGCTGCTTCGGATGTGGAATACGACATCATTGTTTTCACCGAAACATGGCTGAATGATGAAATCAACTCTGCACAATTATTTGGTGCCAATTACACAGTATATCGGAATGATCGCGATCCCATAGCTACTGGGAAAAAGAGACGAGGTGGTGTACTCATCGCAGTTTCTTCCAAGATTATTTCCTCTATGTCTACCTCTCTAGTTAGCGACAATATCGAACATCTCTGGGTGAACGTCAATGGTAACACCGTTGCCGTTGGTGTAGTATACATAGCCCCTGAGCTTGCATCTGAGGCTGGTTCCATTAACAAACATATTGAATCTGCCCTCAGCATAACTGAATCGCTGTGATCGTGTGACTGTCACTTACTCTTTGGAGACTATAATCAACCCAACTTGGTGTGGGCAAGCTCTTCAACTGGCTTTCTGTATCCCGATCCGTCTAAATCAAGATTTTCCCATCCGAGCTCCGCTCTCGTTGATGAGGTGGCTACTTTGAATATGAAACAAATCAACAATGTTAAAAACAGTAGAGACCGTATTCTGGATCTTATTTTCGTCACTAGTGAATTTGTTTCGAGATGCACCGTGTCTGAGGCAGTTGAACCTCTCCTTCAGGCTGACATGTTCCATTCAGCTTTGAGATTAGTACCCAGCGACGCTATTGACGTCAGAGCTATTAGCTTTACTATCGAAAGGCGTCCTATCTGCCATTTGAAAACTAAAATCTGTAGCGGTTGGACCTGACGGTATCCCCTCGATTGTACTAAAAAGATGTGCTGACTCTATTGCAATTCCGTTGACTTTAATTTTTAACGCATCGTTAGCCCAGGCAAAGTTCCCCGAGAATTGGAAGCAATCTGTAATGTTTCCCGTACATAAAAAAGGAGACAGACGTGACATCACTAACTACCGTGGGATCACCTCGTTGTGTGCCGGACGTACTTTTTGCCGCAGTCAAATCATACATATCGCGTGCTCTGCATAGATTCTTCAAAGGGAGATCAATAGACACAAATCTTGTTGAATTCTCATCGTTCTGCATCTATTCTGCATGCTGTTGAAGATGGATACCAAATAGATACAATTTACACTGACCTTAAAGCTGCTTTTGACCGTGTTGATCATCAACTACTGTTGGCTAAAATCAATCGCTTGGGTGCCTCGCCACATTTCGTAGGTTGGTTGAGATCCTACTTAGTTAACCGCAAATTAAATGTCCAACTTGGTTCATGTCAGTCGTACTGCTTTACAAACAAATCTGGAGTACCACAGGGAAGTAACCTGGGGCCATAACTATTCTCGATCTACTTTAATGATATATGTTTGCTGATACCGGATGCTTGTAGACTTGCGTATGCTGATGATCTGAAGATTTTTACTATCGTGAAATCAATTGAAGAATGCAGAGAATTACAACGGCTAGTGAAATTGTTTAAGGATTGGTCTGGCTGGAATCAACTGGAAATTAGTGTACAGAAATGTTGTATAATATCCTTCACGCGCAAAAAATCGACTATTGATTAGATTGATGAAATCGGCGGATGTCCCCTCCATAAAGTGTTAAAGTGGGGAAAGACCTTCGAGTTTTGCTAGATTCACAGTTCTCGTTCAGAGATCATTACTCGAGTATCATTGCCAAAGCCAACAGGAATTTAGGTTTTATATCCAGAGCTGCCAGTGATTTCCGAGATCCTTATTGCCTGCAATCATTATTTTATGCCCTTTTTCATTATTTTGTCTGAGATCTAGAGAATTTTTTTCTCTATAACTTCAGACGGATGGACTACGAGAAAAATTTGCAGTGAATTTAACAAAGTGTATCATACATTCGACTCTTCGACTTTCTCAATCTGCTGCTACTTTTAACCCTCTCTGTCCCATGGTAGCACAGGTGCTCCATGACTTCCGATACTAAATTCCGAATTGTCAATTAATAGCTTTTTTACATGATCAAAAACTTTAAACCACCAAAACACCCCTGGGACAGAGAGGGTTAAGAAAAGACTGAAGAACTTAAATCTGTCCACTAGGTAGTATATATTTGTAAATAGTTGTAAGAGTTATTCATGTAGACAAAATAGTCAGATGGATTAATAAACAAATAATAATAATAATAATAATCATAATAATGATAGTAATAACTGACTGTCCATCCTGACTGACATCCAAGCGCTATGCGTATCCCAGATCGAGCAGTTGCGGAGATATTTCATAGATAGTCAGACTCGTCATGTTGTCTACCGCACTGTCTGTGAAGCAGACCACAGGTACAGCGCCCTGCATCTGGCGCAGGACCATTACCAGCTGAACTGCAACCTAAAAACCGTACCAGAAAAGGTCGAAACATGGAAAGCAAAGGAACTACATGGGACGCGCTCCCATCAATTAGAGCAAGCGCATATAGACAAAGTGGCATCGAATGCGTGGTTGGTGCGAGGTGATCTCTTTTCGGAGACGGAAGGCTTCATGGTAGCCATTCAGGATCGGGTTATTACGACGAAGAACTACCGCAGGTACATATTGCACGAAGATATAGAAGACCGTTGTCGAAAGTGCAATTCAGTAGGGGAAATTTTCGAGCATGTGATTGCAGGCTTATCAGTGGAGGAACCATCATTGCATGCTCCAGAGAATGGCTGTGAGAACTATGGGAGTACGGACCTTCCCCCCAGGTAATGGTGAGGCCCATGTACGCCCCCAAACACGAAAACCCGCATGGATGCTACGACTAGAATCTAGGATAGCATCGTTGAGGGTGAAGATAGGTCGGTTAACACAATACAAGAGGGGAAACCGATCAGGAAGGCTGGTTCGTCAGGTGAAAGAAATCGTCAAGCCCGCAGAGCCCCTAAATCTCAGTGAACTCAACATCACTGAGATCCTCGACACCCATGTACAAAGGTTAAGTGCTCTTGCTAAACGGATGCGACGTTATGTTGAATGTTCAAAGCGGAAACAACAAAACCGGATGTTCAACACTAACGAAAAGGAGTTCTATAACCACATCAGCAATAACAAAACCGATTACAGCGAGGGACTCCCAGAACTTGGCGAAATTACACAGTTTTGGGCCAATATATGGGAGAACCCCGCTCAACACAACAATAATGCGATGTGGTTGGTAGAAGACGAAGAAGGCAGTGGTGAAATTGAACGCATGGCCCCCGTAGCAGTGACCGTCGAGGATATCCATGAGGCTACACGGTATACCAGGAATTGGGCCGCACCAGGACCAGATTTTGTGCACAATTTTTGGTATAAAAAGTTCTCTGCAATCCATGGGCGGATGGCGGAATGCTTCAACACGGTACTAAGAAACCCCCAGGAGCTGCCAGAATTCATCACTAAAGGGGTAACCTATCTTCTACCCAAAGATCGGAACACAACTAATCCCGCCAAGTACAGGCCAATAACATGTCTTCCAAGCCTGTACAAGGTGCTCTCGTCGGTAATCACCCAAAAGGTGCAGTACCATTGCGATGCAAATGGAGTGATGACTGAAGAACAAAAAGGATGCCGTAAAAACACACAAGGCTGTAAAGACCAAGTCATCATCGATGCAGTCATTGTGGGACAGGCAAGCCGAAATAGGCGAAACCTCAGTATGGCGTACATCGACTACAAGAAGGCATACGATTCAGTACCCCACTCGTACCTAATTAAGGTACTAGAATTGTATAAAATAGACGGTGGCATCATCAGGTTAATGAAGCACGCAATGGGAATGTGGAACACTTCACTCCACACTACCGACGGGATAGAGGTGTTACGATCCAGAACTCTCAGCATAAAAAGGGGGATTTTCCAAGGCGATACATTCAGTCCGCTATGGTTTTGCCTTGCGATGAACCCCCTCAGCAAAGCACTTAACCGAAGCAGCTATGGCTACCAATTGAAAAGTGGGACAACGAGTACAATAATTACCCACACCTTCTATATGGACGATCTGAAGCTGTTTGCGGAAACTATGGAGAAGCTGCGTCATCTGTTGCAGCTGGTGACAACGTTCAGCAACGATATTCGGATGGAGCTTGGCGTCGACAAATGTCGTCTCGTAAATATCCATCGGGGTAAAGTAATGGACGCTGAAAGTTTCCGCATCAACGAAAGGGAGGAAATTCGAAGTATGATTGAAGGTGAGTCGTACAAATACCTGGGATTCCTGCAACTGAAAGGTATTCACCACACGACTATCAGGAAAGAACTGCAGGAACGGTTCCTGTATCGTGTCAACCGTATTTTGAAATCACTCCTCTCTGCCGGCAACAAAGTAAAGGCGATAAACACGTTTGCCGTGCCTTTGTTGACATACAGCTTCGGGGTGGTTAAATGGACCAAAACGGATTTGGAAGCGATTGAACGTACCTTGCGAGTATCGCTAACCAAGCACCGTTCGCACCACCCAAGATCGGCAGTCGAAAGAATCACCTTACCACGCATGGAAGGAGGAAGAGGTGTCACTGACATCCAAGCGCTATGCGTATCCCAGATCGAGCAGTTGCGGAGATATTTCATAGATAGTCAGACTCGTCATGTTGTCTACCGCACTGTCTGTGAAGCAGACCACGGGTTCAGCGCCCTGCATCTGGCGCAGGAGCATTACCAGCTGAACTGCGACCTAAAAACCGTACCAGAAAAGGTCGAAACGTGGAAAGCAAAGGAACTACATGGGACGCACCCCCATCAATTAGAGCAAGCGCATATAGACAAAGTGGCATCGAATGCGTGGTTGGTGCGACGTGATCTCTTTTCGGAGACAGAAGGCTTCATGGTAGCCATTCAGGATCGGGTTATTACGACGAAGAACTACCGCAGGTACATATTGCACGAAGATATAGAAGACCGTTGTCGAAAGTGCAATTCAGTAGGGGAAACGATCGAGCATGTGATTGCAGGCTGTCCAGCCTTAGCCGAAACGGCTTACCTAGGACGCCACAATGCAGTTGCCAAGATTGTGCACCAGCAACTCGCCTTGAAGCACAACTTGGTAAACTGTTACGTACCCTACTATAAGTACCTGCCTAGCCCGGTTCTGGAAAATAGCTGCATAAAGTTGTACTGGGATCGTGAGATTATTACGGACGTCCTTATACGTGCCAATCGTCCTGACGTTGTGATCAGGAAGTACGTTACCCTCATAGACATCGCTGTACCGCTGGATCGCAATGTCCAGTCAACATTCTCGGCCAAAATAACGAAATACCACGACTTGGCCGAGGAGTTAAAGCAGATGTGGCACCTTGAGGGCGTACGTATAGTTCCGGTGGTCATCTCAGCCACCGGAGTAGTGCCCTGTAGCCTACAACGTTCCCTGGAAGAGCTAGAGCTCCAAAAAAATTTGGACAATATCCAAAAAGCGGTGGTTCTTGAAACCTGTAATATTACGAGGAGGTTCCTGAATCACCACAATTAAACACAGCTGGAGCAGACGTAACAACAAAAAAAAATATGAATGAGAACCACAGAGCCTAACCCCTCTTGGCATAAAGAAGCCCGAGGGTAGGTGAAAGTTTCCAGCATTTTTGCTGAGAAGTGCCAAAACTCTATAATAATAATAATAATAATAATAATAATAATAATAATAATAATAATAATAATAATAATAATAATAATAATAATAATAATAATAATAATAATAATAATAATAATAATAATAATAATAATATAATAATAATAATAATAATAATAATAATAATAATAATAATAATAATAATAATAATAATAATAATAATAATAATAATAATAATAATAATAATAATAATAATAATAATAATAATAATAATAATAATAATATAATAATAATAATAATAATAATAATAATAATAATAATAATAATAATAATAATAATAATAATAATAATAATAATAATAATAATAATAATAATAATAATAATAATAATAATAATAATAATAATAATAATAATAATAATAATAATAATAATAATAATAATAATAATAATAATAATAATAATAATAATAATAATAATAATAATAATAATAATAATAATAATAATAATAATAATAATAATAATAATAATAATAATAATAATAATAATAATAATAATAATAATAATAATAATAATAATAATAATAATAATAATAATAATAATAATAATAATAATAATAATAATAATAATAATAATAATAATAATAATAATAATAATAATAATAATAATAATAATAATAATAATAATAATAATAATAATAATAATAATAATAATAATAATAATAATAATAATAATAATAATAATAATAATAATAATAATAATAATAATAATAATAATAATAATAATAATAATAATAATAATAATAATAATAATAATAATAATAATAATAATAATAATAATAATAATAATAATAATAATAATAATAATAATAATAATAATAATAATAATAATAATAATAATAATAATAATAATAATAATAATAATAATAATAATAATAATAATAATAATAATAATAATAATAATAATAATAATAATAATAATAATAATAATAATAATAATAATAATAATAATAATAATAATAATAATAATAATAATAATATAATAATAATAATAATAATAATAATAATAATAATAATAATAATAATAATAATAATAATAATAATAATAATAATAATAATAATAATAATAATAATAATAATAATAATAATAATAATAATAATAATAATAATAATAATAATAATAATAATAATAATAATAATAATAATAATAATAATAATAATAATAATAATAATAATAATAATAATAATAATAATAATAATAATAATAATAATAATAATAATAATAATAATAATAATAATAATAATAATAATAATAATAATAATAATAATAATAATAATAATAATAATAATAATAATAATAATAATAATAATAATAATAATAATAATAATAATAATAATAATAATAATAATAATAATAATAATCATAATCATAATCATAATCATAATCATAATCATAATCATAATCATAATCATAATCATAATCATAATCATAATCATAATCATAATCATAATCATAATCATAATCATAATCATAATCATAATCATAATCATAATCATAATCATAATCATAATCATAATCATAATCATAATCATAATCATAATCATAATCATAATCATAATCATAATCATAATCATAATCATAATCATAATCATAATCATAATCATAATCATAATCATAATCATAATCATAATCATAATCATAATCATAATCATAATCATAATCATAATCATAATCATAATCATAATCATAATCATAATCATAATCATAATCATAATCATAATCATAATCATAATCATAATCATAATCATAATCATAATCATAATCATAATCATAATCATAATCATAATCATAATCATAATCATAATCATAATCATAATCATAATCATAATCATAATCATAATCATAATCATAATCATAATCATAATCATAATCATAATCATAATCATAATCATAATCATAATCATAATCATAATCATAATCATAATCATAATCATAATCATAATCATAATCATAATCATAATCATAATCATAATCATAATCATAATCATAATCATAATCATAATCATAATCATAATCATAATCATAATCATAATCATAATCATAATCATAATCATAATCATAATCATAATCATAATCATAATCATAATCATAATCATAATCATAATCATAATCATAAATAATCATAATCATAATCATAATCATAATCATAATCATAATCATAATCATAATCATAATCATAATCATAATCATAATCATAATCATAATCATAATCATAATCATAATCATAATCATAATCATAATCATAATCATAATCATAATCATAATCATAATCATAATCATAATCATAATCATAATCATAATCATAATCATAATCATAATCATAATCATAATCATAATCATAATCATAATCATAATCATAATCATAATCATAATCATAATCATAATCATAATCATAATCATAATCATAATCATAATCATAATCATAATCATAATCATAATCATAATCATAATCATAATCATAATCATAATCATAATCATAATCATAATCATAATCATAATCATAATCATAATCATAATCATAATCATAATCATAATCATAATCATAATCATAATCATAATCATAATCATAATCATAATCATAATCATAATCATAATCATAATCATAATCATAATCATAATCATAATCATAATCATAATCATAATCATAATCATAATCATAATCATAATCATAATCATAATCATAATCATAATCATAATCATAATCATAATCATAATCATAATCATAATCATAATCATAATCATAATCATAATCATAATCATAATCATAATCATAATCATAATCATAATCATAATCATAATCATAATCATAATCATAATCATAATCATAATCATAATCATAATCATAATCATAATCATAATCATAATCATAATCATAATCATAATCATAATCATAATCATAATCATAATCATAATCATAATCATAATCATAATCATAATCATAATCATAATCATAATCATAATCATAATCATAATCATAATCATAATCATAATCATAATCATAATCATAATCATAATCATAATCATAATCATAATCATAATCATAATCATAATCATAATCATAATCATAATCATAATCATAATCATAATCATAATCATAATCATAATCATAATCATAATCATAATCATAATCATAATCATAATCATAATCATAATCATAATCATAATCATAATCATAATCATAATCATAATCATAATCATAATCATAATCATAATCATAATCATAATCATAATCATAATCATAATCATAATCATAATCATAATCATAATCATAATCATAATCATAATCATAATCATAATCATAATCATAATCATAATCATAATCATAATCATAATCATAATCATAATCATAATCATAATCATAATCATAATCATAATCATAATCATAATCATAATCATAATCATAATCATAATCATAATCATAATCATAATCATAATCATAATCATAATCATAATCATAATCATAATCATAATCATAATCATAATCATAATCATAATCATAATCATAATCATAATCATAATCATAATCATAATCATAATCATAATCATAATCATAATCATAATCATAATCATAATCATAATCATAATCATAATCATAATCATAATCATAATCATAATCATAATCATAATCATAATCATAATCATAATCATAATCATAATCATAATCATAATCATAATCATAATCATAATCATAATCATAATCATAATCATAATCATAATCATAATCATAATCATAATCATAATCATAATCATAATCATAATCATAATCATAATCATAATCATAATCATAATCATAATCATAATCATAATCATAATCATAATCATAATCATAATCATAATCATAATCATAATCATAATCATAATCATAATCATAATCATAATCATAATCATAATCATAATCATAATCATAATCATAATCATAATCATAATCATAATCATAATCATAATCATAATCATAA